>NC_045435.1:185378483-185530173 GCF_002776525.5 Piliocolobus tephrosceles | reverse complement strand
AAAGAAAGAAAGAAAGAAAGAAAGAAAGAAAGAAAGAAAGAAAGAAAACTATGTCTCTATGAGGTCAAAACAGTTATATAGGGCAGGAATTAACAAAGTTAAATTGGTAGAAATGGAAGAGTGGGATATCAGAATTGATGAGGTCCCTATAATTAGAAGACCATCTGATAATCCAGTATCTTTAAATTAAAGGTTACATTAATTTTCTTCACTTCTCTTGAGACTGTGGCCTACTTGGTTTATTTACTGCCAAATAGCTAGTAGAGAAGAAGTAAAAGTTAATGGATTTAACACTGAAGTGAAATTTAATACTCTCATGATGACACTTGAATATGCTTGATTCACATTAAAATTTGTCTTCAGATAAAACTGAAGTACAAGAAAATAGGAAAAATAAAAGTAAATGCAATTCATAACAAATGTGAAAAATAGAAGTGAACAAAGGCATGAATTATTCAAAAACCAAAATGGAGATAAACTCCCATATGAGTGGCCATATACATGGACCCATAAGGACATCTCCAATATCCAAAGATCTAAACAGGATGCCTGATAGCTTGAAAGCCAGGTGAGCACTAGAAGGTAAACATTACCATACAAAGTAGGCTCTCAACAATAATGATATTAGTGTGTGAGATTCAAAAAAGTAAGAGTTTTTAAGTTGGCAGAAGTGTAGATTTAGTTTCTAAAGAGACTGATAGATAATGTGACCAACATCTTCAATAATAAAGACCAAGGCAGATTCTAAAAAGAGTGTTATATAGAAGGAAGATATTATCTCTAAAGCAGAAGAGAGAAAAACAGCATTGGTTCCATACTCATCATCTATTATTTCCCTTATTTCCACATAGTAAGTTCTGGTTCCTGTCTGTACTTATTTTGTTATTTTTTTTGTTTTGCTTTTATCCCTAGGTTCTGACTCCTAAAAGTCATTTCCCTGTATTTCTAATGTCACCGTAATCAGCTGTGAAAACCCGGACAAGCCTCCAGACTCCTCAAACTTCAGCTTCCTTGCACGTGACAGCATGGAGACAAGGATCTCCACCCCACTGCCTTTCCCATGCCTACCCAACCCTCAATGTTCTCTTTCTTAAATAGTACTTCCTAGGTCCTAATTTAAGTATAATTTTTCTCCTTTGAACTTTGTTCTTTTATTTTATCTCATCAATGCTACTTGGTCACACTTTGCTTGTTCAACAATTAATCTACTGCAGAGGATTTTAGGTAATTTGTGGGTGAAACATATCTCTCTCAACTTTGTATTTCTTGTGGTTTCATAGCTCCTTGAGGATCGAGTGGAAGAATTACAAGTTTTGGAATGGGGCTGACCTAGGTTCAATTTCAGTTCTACTAATGACATGCTTTGAGGCCATGGCCAAGTTACTCAATGTCTTTGAACCTTAGTTTCTTCAACTATGCTTCCCTCAGAGGGTGGCTGAGAGGTTTTCTTTAAATGTGCTACATAATTTTTATACATAGCCTGGTACTCAATGCATTGGTTCTATCACAAAAAGTGCTACATCATTTGCATCCGGGACATACTTGCTGAATTAAACTTATTAGATAGTGTGTTTGGTCTGTTCAAGTTTTTAAAGTGTCACATAAAAATAAAATAATTATATGAAATTTATCCCTCCCTTCCATCTGTGACCTTGGGTCAAAAAAATACCCTCATCACCACTCATTTTCTTCTAGATCACTTTTGTCTTAGACCGGCTACATTAAATGAGGCAACTTTACCCCTCTCGGGGCTTCAAGCGGCTTTATTACAAAAGTCAGGGGTGGGGAGTTGGAATTACAAAAGACAAGGGAGGGGAGTTGGAATATCCTAACTAATTTCTTTCTTAAAGGTAATGATTTATCTGAATATAATCTCCTTCACTCATGCTCCCCATGCCACTAAACCTTCTTGCCTTTTTCATTAATCAGCATTTTCTCCTAACTTAAAGGACTATGTAATGATCAGCCTTTTCAAGCAGAATTTTCATTAGGTTACTCCTTTTGTGGCAGATAATTTACAATCATTAACCCCACATCCTTAACAAAATCTAATCACCTTTGTCTCTCATTCTTTTGAGCAAACCCTCCTTACAAATTGTTTAGCCAGCTGATATGGTTTGGCTCTGTGTCCCCACCCAAATCTCACCTTGAATTGTAATAATCTCCATGTGTCAAGGGCAGGACCAGGTGGAAGTAATTGGATCATGGGGGTGGTTCCGCACGACCCACTCTGTGCTGTTCTCCTGATAATGTGTGAGTCTCATGAGACCTGATGGTTTTGTAAGTATCTGGCGTATCCCTGCTTCCACTCATCTCTCTTCTGCCACCCTGTGAAAGAGGTGCCTTCTGCCATTTTATAAGTTTCCTGAGACCTCCCCCAGCTAAGTGTAACTGTGAGTGTATTAAATCTCTTTTCTTTATAAATTACCCAGTCTCAGGTATCTCTTCATAGCAGCATGAAAGCAAACTAATACACCAGCTGTATCTTACAGGTTGTTTTCATCCTTGAGCCCTTACAAATTGACCTTTTACATAATCCACCATCTTCCCCCAAGTCATATTCTTTACATTTGCCAACAGTGAGCTCACCTAGAAAGGATACAATATTTGTATATCTTGTTTGGGTTCACAGTCTCAATTTGGCATGCTTTAAGTATTCTTGTCCTTAGTTCATTCTATCATCATCTACCCACAAATTTACCCACATTGAAACGGCGTTTCCATTTTGTGTAGATAGGTCTGTTGCCCCAACTAATAAGACATTGGCACTCAAAATTATATTTTCCTTATTTTTTTTTTGACAGATCTGTAGATCTGTCAAAGGAAAAACTAGAAAGGGCTTTATTTCTCATAATCTCTACTCCTTTCTTTTCATAAATGAAACTCATAGGGATTTGACTCATACCCCACAGGAAGTCCACAAGTATCTAGTTCTGGAGCCTAGCCATCCTGGGTCCTTGTGCAAAGCTCTTCAGACATAAAGTGTACAGTCAGCACTTTTGCAAACTATACTGTCTAACTCCACAAACATAAAACATGTTACCAAACCTCACTCTACTAAATTCCTCAGTTAATATTCTGACCCATTTCAGTCTAGAATCCGGCATTTGGTAGAAGACACAGGTAAGGAATACTTGAGTATCTTGTTTAAAATGCCATTTTAACATTATAGCATGCAGACATAGTAACCTGCATGCTTGCAAACAGGGTATTTATTGACAAACTGCCCCCAAATTAGAACTTAGGAGACATTTGAATAAGTGTAATCACCATGACATCAGGTTTGGAATACATTAGGGTTTAGGGTTTTACACAACTGTGAAAATTTGACGGAAAATGCATGTAACATCCACGACTCAGATATATGAAAATGGAGCTCAGGAAGGACTATGGGGAAATTGAAACCTGCAGAGGATGTTTCTTAGGATTAAACAATGTGACAAATTGAACTTAGACAAAAAAGAAAAGAAAATATGTAAAAAGAAAAAGTAGACCTTCTTGGAAAAAATTATAAGGTCTAATGGTTGGAAGTCATCTAGTCCAAACTCTTAACTTATTAACAGTGACCTTGCAACTTCAGTCAAGATAGATATCTGTACCACATAAGGCTGCCCACTCTTTGTGAGACAGCTCAGAACACTGAATGAGAGATTTAAAAATTGAGGAAAGGTTTACTGCCCCAAAACCTCCAGACACTAGTCCGATGCATGCAGAAAATATTCCAATTGCAGTGGCCTTCAACATTTTCTCAATTATAGACTCTATTATGGGAATCTGATGATAGTTCTGAACTATCTTATACAATAAACAAAAAAAGTAAAAATGAAATATGTGTAATGACATACATATAAGTGATTGGGTTTGATTTTCAAAGATTTTATAGACCTTAATCCATATTCCTAATCCAAGTCTCATCGCTGAAAGCTTAATTAAGAATCTGCACTGTAATCTTTCATCTGGATTAGGTGTTAGCAAACTACTACTCACAGGCAAAATGCATCCCACCTGTTTTTGTAGGCAAAGTCTTTTAAGGACACTGTCATATTTATTTAGGTGTTGCTATATGGCTGCTTTTGAACTACAACAGCAGAGTTGAGGAGTTGCAATAGCAACCATGTGACCCACATAGTCAAAAATATGTTCTGGCCCTGTGTAGAAAAAGTTTTCCAACCCCTGATGTATATAAAAGACCTTTAAAGATTTTAAAATAAATTGCAGCTCGAGTTAATACTTGTGGAGTTGTAGAAACTTTCTCTTGGACCATTATATGTGGAGTACAAAGTAGAAGTGGGAGATCATTGGGCTAATATTTGCCAAACCAGGAAATTACGAGCAATCAGATATGGACCTGGAAATAAGAAGTGACCCTGGACCAATGAGGCAGGATCCTTGGTTCACACCTGATTTTTTAAATTGTTTTATTGTAACTGTTCATGTATTTTTCTTATCATCCTCATTAATATTTAGTACTTTAAATATGGGATGGTGACCCAATTCATAAAGCACGATGTATCACACAGATATTATTCAATAGCCTGTTGCTACATAATGATTCACACCTGTAATACTTCAGTACAAAACCACTTTCACATATACTCTACTTGATAGTCATATTATGAATTATGTATCACACTAAACCTTAGGAACTTACTGTTTTGTAGGTTCATGGTGGAATGCTACCAAGTTTATATGGTTCGAAGTCATAGAATGAATATTATTGTCAACACTCTACAGCTGAATATCATTAAAATACTTGTCAAGATCACATATTCCATCAATAGGTGGCAGACCAAGGTCTTGAGCCTCATTCTTTGGACTGCTGCTACTCAGTGATAAGATGACCGGCCCACCCAGAGAGTGAGACTGAGTGACGTTTATATGGAGGAACAAGATACATGTTTATGGACTTTTCTTACATATAAATTTGCCTAATCTGTACGTGTTTTATTCTAAAGATTCACTAACAATGATGACAAAATACCCCCCACCACCCGAGATGAACTCTCACTCTGTCATACAGGCTGGAGTGCAATGGCACGATCTCGGCTCACTGCAACATCCAGCACCTGGGTTCAAGCAATTCTCCTGCCCCAACCTCCCAAGTAGCTGGGATTACAGGTGCACGCCACCACACCCAGTTAATTTTTGTATTTTTACAAAATTTAACGGGGTTTCACCATGTTGGTCAGGCTGATCTCAAACCCCTGACCTCATGACCTCATGACCTGCCCACCTCGGCCTCCCAAAGTGCTGGGATTACAGGCGTGAGCCACCACACCCAGCCGGCAAAATAATTTTACATTTGTATTGGCTATGTATGTGTTGTGCTGAAGAATCAGTTGTAACAAAGAACCATGGCAGACAGCTGAGAACTCACACACTCACTTTCCAAAGCAGGATGTCCTCCCCCACCATCTGCCCCCATATTGCTAAATTCCCTCATGTGGTTCCCTTCAAAGTGAGGGAAATATATATTTTCACCTGTCCTGACTTTATTTCTTCCAACTCTTGGTACTAAAATAGCTTAAATCAGAGTCTTTAAAATGTGCTTTACTTTATCACAACGGGATATGTATTATTAAGTTTTGGTGGCATAAAAATAGAAGTTTTAAACTTTAAAATTAGTCACCTTGCCATTCAGGAACAATTTCCTTTTATTAATTTTTACATATTTATATTCCTAGTCCCCATAAGTCCTATGTTTTATTTTTTAAATTTTCTGTTCATTATGCTTTAACTCTATTTAAAAGTGAACTTTACCAGGTCTGTCTTGTTTATACACTTCACATTACCATGTTTACCTAATTCCTTAACGTTCAATGTAATAATTATTAATATTATGTCTGTTTTAATTATTTGTCCTGGTAAATTTTATTTTTAGTAAATTAAATATACAAAATTGACTAAAGACAGGAAATATGGTTTATATAATACAAATCACAACCTTTAGACTTTTTTTCAGAATGAGGTAACACCTTGAAAAAGTAGTATCTAGTACTAAAGTCTGATACAAATCATAAGGATTTATTTATTAAGCAACACATTTGTGCAAATTATGGTGAGAAGTAGGGGAGAAAAAGAAATCCATCACTGGTTTATCCTTACCCCATATGTTTTTATATCAATTATCTGAGACTGTGTCATATATTTACATGTTGATTGTCAGTCTCTCCTGCACCCCGGTCCACCCCACTGCCTGAAGAATGTAAGCTTAACATGAGCTGATTGCCCTGCTCATGGATGCATCCCCAGGGCCTGGAACAGTGCTTAGCACGAAGGTGTTCCATAACCATAAGCTTGTGAATACAGAATATGAATAGAGGAGATGGAGTGGATTTGAATCCCAGGTGTATTTAATTGTATTTATCTTCCACTCTTGCAAAATGTCTCCATTAGTTACTGCCCCAGCTCCACTGTAGAGATGCAAAGGAATTATCAGAGAATATTATTCTAAGTGAAGATACCCAGGAATGGAAAAACAAATATTGTATGTTCTCACTTATAAGTGGGAGCTAAGCTACGAGGATACAAAGGCATAAGAATGACACAATGGACTTTGGGGACCCAGGGAAATGGTGGAAAGAGGGTGAGGGATAAAAGACTACAAATAGGGTTCAGTGTATACTGCCTGGGAGATGGGTGCACCAGAATCTCACAAATCACCTCTAAAAAACTTACTTATGTAACCAAATACTACCTGTTCCCCAATAACCTATGAAAATAAATTATTAAGAATTAAATATAAATTACATACCATAAAAAAGTAATGAACAATTAGGGAAATTTTGACACTGTAGAATCTTGAAGATATATTTATATCTCACATCCCTACACATAACAGAGTTCCTGATATAATAACTGGGCATTCATAAACATTTGTTGAATGGATGAATGGCTTAATTCATACAGCCTGAAAGGGTTAGTATAAAAATATAGGTTGGATAACTCCTAAGTCTTTATTCTTTCTGGTATATTGCAATGACCTCTGTGAGAAGTGAAGTGGATATCTGCAACAATGAGACCAAAAAAAAAAAAAAAAAAAATCTGAAAGCCAGGCACAAGAACAAAAAAGTACTTGCAAAAACCCCTGAGGACTTTGGTGTGATAACACAACCCGATAAATAAGGTTCCCAATGGTAATCCTGAAGGTGCACACTATTTTTGGCTTAAAAAGTATGTATTATATTCAGAAATACCTACCTTCCAATACAAAAAGAAACATAAAATGCTATCTAACAAGTGTCTGTTCAACTATTACAGAAAACCCACCCACCAAGAATAATGTATTTCTTAAAGATACCTGGTAGATAAGTTTTGTTTTTACTAAATCATTAGGGCACATTTTGTTCCTCTCTGATCAGGATCACATTTTGTCTATGGTACAGATTTTTATTTACAGTTTCTACCTGACTGGTTGGTTCATGGAGAGAAGAACCACATTGTAGTTTCTGGCCTTTGTGGGTTCACACATTAACACAGGATATGGCACAGAGCAGGTGTTTAACAAATGTTTGTTGAATGAAGTATTTGAAAAGGACAAGTAACAATGCTAACATCAATAACAGAATCAGCAGCTATCATTTGATTGTTTCCGTGAGCAAGGTATCTGCAATATGCCTGACAGAGATTGTTTAATTTTTACAACATCCCTTGAATTAGATACCAATATGATCCCATTTAATAGATAAGAAAAATGCTCAAACTCACATGGTAACCGGGAGAATGGTAACTCTGGGTTGTTAAGGATACGGCTCCAGAGTCCCTAGTCTGCCACTTACAAGATTAATAACTTTGGGCGAGCTATGCAACCTCTCTAACCTTCAATTTCCATATCTGTAATGGTGAGAAGGAGAATACAGTACCTATATCACTGAAGGAGGAAAAAGGTCTTGACTCTCCCTTAGAAGGTTACTCTACTTCCCCGGTAAGGAGCCGTAGGTGTTACACTTTACAGTTCAACAGAAATACTTGGGAGTACATTTGGAAAATGCCAGTTCCCTGTCCCTACCTCCAAGAGATTCTGTTTCAAATGATCTGGACTGAGGCTTACAAATCTGCACTTTAAACAAACTGCACTTGAAAACACATGGCTTCAGTATTCACCTAAATTCTAATCTGTTTAGAGTCTTTATTAAAGACAGAGCACCTTAATAAGTCTGCATTTTCTCTAAATATCTTTCCTCAAATAGACAAGATATCAGTCTTATTCACTATGATGTGACTTTAATACTTGAACAAAATAGTGTGATGTAATAATTATAACACATACTGCATGCTAGGCATTGTTCTAAATGCCTTATGAATATTTAACCCTCCCAACAAAACATGATCAAGTTGGTACTTTATACACATCCACATTTACTAGGTGGATAACTTTGGGGAAGGTACATGAGCTTTCTGTGCTTCGAGTAGTTCTTAACTATCACACTGTGTGGACTTTCCTAGGAGGGAACAGAGTTCAGAGGCCTGCCTTACAGGCCCAATGCGTTCACTGGCTGGGATCTTGGGCAAGTCCCTGCCCCTGTTTGGGATTCAAGTTCCTCCTCTGTGAATTGAAGGGGTTGATTCCCATGAGCTCTAAGGCCCTCTGGTCCAAAGATTCTATCGTGCATTTTACAGGAGACTTTTGACCTTGTTATCTGATGAACTACAGCCCAAGGATCGCTGACACTGCAGACACACTCATCTTTCTAAGGCTGCTCCCTTATTATTTTTTCTTACCTGCCAATTCCAAACACTTCCTGCTGAGTTATTTGTCCTCTGTCATTCCTTTTTGCTGAGGAAACCAAATGTACTTCAGTCTAGAGAGGGTAGAACAGCGTCTTCACAGTAATTCTTTCCAAGCCCTGCTGTCTTTGTTTAATCTGGCTGCCAGAGTGCTTCCACCTGAGCCTGTTTGAACCTCATTACTCTCCCAGGGAGGCTCACCAGTTTCTTGTCTCTCCTTTCCTACTCTCCTCTTGAGCAATGACACTCTTCTGACCTAAGTCATCCTCAGCAACATCTCTCCGATCCATCCTTCCTCCTTTCCTACTTTCTTGCTGTTGTTTAATTCCAGGCTTAAACCTTCAGGCTTCCTTTAGCCCTGCATTTCTCAAAGCTGGCTACACATTAGAATACCTGGGATGCTTAAAATACAGATGCCTGGGCCCTACCCCAGTCCAATTAAATCAGAACTTCCCAGACTTAAATCTGAGCTGGAATATTACTTAAAAGTCTAGAAATTCCACAAGACATTGCAATGCTTGTTGAGGTTCAGAACCATTGCTGTCTAGACTTAAGGAGTCTCAGGTGGAGAGGATAAGCAAATCAAAATCACCTGGGCAGCTGGATGCTCCTTACGCCCAGGGAGGTAAGTCTGGGCATGTGAAACAAGCAAGAGCCTCCCAGGTGGTTTGAAGAAGTCCCTTTATGAAACAAACTTCTAGCTCAACCTCCAAAGCAAGATGGATCATTATACCTTCCTGCCTCCCACCTTAGCAGAGCAACCCAAGGCTTCTTGTTGTGTCTTGCCACCCAGTTAATATTTCCAATCAAAACTGGCAATGCAGAGAAAAAAATAAAACACTTGATAGAAAGATCCATATATTTTTCACTCTCTGCTCTAACTAGCCAGGTAACTACGGGGGAATCACTTTTTCTCTCTAGTTTTCATTTTCCCCATGTGGAATAGAAGGTTATTGTATTACTAGAAAACACTAGAAAACCACTAAGCATCCTTCCTACTTTATTATTCTATTATTTTAAGGCCCACAACCTATTGTTCCTCTATTACACAAGTAGCCCTAGTTCTTTCAACATTCAGCTGACAACAGGCAATTCGTCTGAGAAAATCTATTTACAACTCCTGGTAAAGATGGTCCACTGTAAACCAATAACTACTGCTGCAAAGACTTCTTCAAACTTCCTACTGCACCAAAAACTCTCTGCCCAAATTGCAGATCAGGTCTCTAAATCTCTGCAAAGATCTTCCCTGTCAGTGTCCTCTTATAGCAGCTTCATCGGAAGGCAATCACCTCCTACAGGCAAATGCCTTTATGGACATGGTTGAGAGAGACTTGTTTACGACCAGGCCCTGTGGCCTCATGCCTCCAGCTGTCCAGTGATGCACAGAAGGTAATTCCGGTGTGATTGCAGTGTGGCTGCTGGGAGCCTTCTCTTTGTTTGCTTTCTCTTATTGTGAGATGGCTGAGTCTGTTAGGAGATGCTGGATAGTGAGTATGTAGCAGAGTTTCTCCCTATCTCCCTATCTGCTCCCTGCTAGCCTCCAGTCTTTTTTTTTTTTTTTTTTTTTTTTGAGACGGAGTTTCACTCTTGTTGCCCAGGCTAGAGTGCAATGGCATAGTCTCGGCTCACTGCAACCTTCACCTCCCGGGTTCAAGTGATTATCCTGCCTCAGCCTCCTGAGTAGCTGGGATTACAGGCATGTGCCATCACACCCGGCTAATTTTGTATTTTTAGTAGAGATGAGATTTCTCCATGTTCGTCAGGCTGGTCTCGAACTCCTGACCTCAGGTGATCTGCCCACCTCAGCCTCCCAAAGTGCTGGGATTCTAAGAGATGCATTATCTAAAGGTATTGGAGACGGGATGACCTCTAAGGCCATGTCTAATGAGAGCATTCTATGTACAATGTATAAGAAGTTTTGTCACAAGTAAATGAAATATACTTAAGCCAATAATGATAATAAAAATAATCTTTAACAGGAGAAACATTTAAAATCAGGAGTGTTCACAAGCTTGGTCTTCCCTTCAATGATTCTTCCTCCTCGGCCTGGTTCTTTGACTTTTGTATCTGAGAATGATGGAGGGAGAAGAGAGATGAACAAATTTAGCAATGATATTTTAGTCTATCTGCAAAACAAAGAGCTCTGAGATAGAGGTGGCGTGGAAAAAATGAAAACCTTGTGGGCCGAGCTTGCTGGGGGCAAGAATTTGAGACAGGGTTTGGCAGAGGAAAAACGAATAGATTGTAACTTGTGAAGGCAGGAGAGAAAACAATGGAAAGTGCTACTGAAGATTATGAACTGGATCTTCTTTAATTAATATCCTTTTAGAAACAGAATAAATGAGATTAAATGAGTAAGAATCCTTTTAAGTTTTATGTGATTGTTCAGTGCTTCTCAAATGCAGTACTGCTTAGAGGACAAACCCAAGCTTTATCTACGTTTCAAGAAAGAAATTTGTTTTTTAAAGTTCATAGAGAAAAAGAGGAGCATAATTCCAAAGAAAAGGGCTCACGAAGAAAATCTGGCTCAAGAAAGACTCTCTGAAACAAGGATCTACAAACTGCTACACACAAAGTTACTCTCATCTGTTTTTGCAGCATTTTTAAGCCATGCTCATTTGTTTAGGTATGGTCTATGACTGCTTTCAACCTGCGACGGCAGAGTTGAGTAACTGTGATGGCGACCGCATGGCCTGCAAAGTTGAAAACATTCAATCTGATTTTTTTTTACAGAAAATCTTTGCTGGTATAGAGTCAAAGATAACATTTTATGGCACAATCATGCCATAAAATGGAGGGACTAGATGTGTTGATTGGTCAGGTAGAACAAAAGAAATCTGGAGGAATAAACAGATCTCTGGTAAATCGGATGCGAAAAGAGTACGTATGAAAGAGTGAATACGGGCACATAGTCAAGGGAGGACCAGCTGGCATCATGGACTCTGCAAACACAGATTAGGAAGCTGATAACTGTGGACAAGTTTGAGTGTTTTCAAAAAAGGCTGCAGATTTGTTTGAAAATAAATGATCTATGAGTATGTACAAAAGAAAATTGTGATTGCTAGGAGCTGCCTGACTTCCCAAAGAACAAGTTTTCTTACTCCTACCAAACCAACTGAGAACAGCGTTTTTCTGTGGGTGGGTTTTTCCTTCACGCATCTGTGACTTTTGTCCTTGTCTGCATCTATGAGTTTGGTTCTTGCTGTTATTTTCCTCTTACCCTACACTTCAATTATGGCAACTGAGAAATCTGTGCTTTTTCATTCAGTTATGTCTGAAAGATGTCAGAGCTCCTCACATACAGCTAGAGACATTCATATTCTGAAATATTCTTTATATTCTTCTTATATTCTTTATATTCTTATTTCTGTTAAATATACCCCTCTCCAAAAGTATCTGCTACATTAGTTTTTTTGTTTGTTTTTTTGAGATAAATGATTCAAAGTAAACCTCAAAAGTGATTTCCATCTTTTTCCACCTTCCCGCAAAATGACAATCCCATCTTACAGGGTTAGGTTCTCTGCCCCCAGGGAAAACTGAACCACTTATGTTAGTTTGCTAACTTAACAATATTATATGTTTACATGTTTCTTTAAAAATATGACTATCTTCTTTAGTAAACAATGAATTTCTAAGTGATGTGATAAAGGTCTTTACACTTAGCCTGCTAAATGTTATTTATGCAGTATTCTTAGTTGACATGGTTTGGCTCTCTGTCCCCACCCAAATCTCATCCCCACATGTCAGGGGAGGGACCTGGTGGGAGGTGATTGGATCATGGTGACGGTTTCCCCCATGCCGTTCTCATGATAGTGAGTGACTTCTCACAAAATCTGATGGTTTAAAAGTGTTTGGTAGTTCCCCTCTCATGCCACCATGCAAAACACGCCTTGCTTCCCCTTTGCCTTCTGTCATGATTGTAAGTTTCCTGAGGCCTTTCCGGTCATGTGAAACTCTGAGTCAATTAAACCTCTTTTGTTTATAAATTACCCAGTCTCAGGTAGTCCTTTATAGCATTGTGAAGACAAACTAATACGTCAGGTTTATTTTTCCCTTTAAATAATTCATTCCAAAATAAACACAAGATCACTCCTATCCCAGGAACATGTGTCCCCTTATTCAATCATGGGTTTCTGGTCACTCCAAAGTTGTCCCTAGCAGTTTTCTCCAGACACTTGGTAATCAGAATCCATCCCTTGCAGATGCTTGTGATATATCCTTGTAGTTTACACTCTTTAAAGATTGGCATTAGTTTCTGTTTTTCCAATATAGAATTTTCTCCATCAGCGCATTCTCTTATGTTGTTATCTTTCTTGAACAATTTTCCATTTTAGATTCTTGAAGTCTGACAGAAATAGTAGATTATATAGGAAGCTTCTCATTTTTCCACATTAACACATTATTTAATTCTACCCCTTGCATTTAATATGTTCCCTGTTACTACTAACTCTGTGTCTTCCCTATCTGAGCTCAGGGTAAAGACTGACTTTTGGAGGCTGGGTCCGATTTCAAGCTAAAAGAAAAAAAGAACACAAAGAAAACTGCTTTAAAGGAAAGGGTTGCAGTGCAGAAAAGATATCCTCAAGCCTAATACCCAGATTTTACAGAAGCATTAAGCAGCTTAGGGACTGAACAAGCATGATTACTTTTGGTTAATGAGACCAACTTCATTTAATCAGGATGTCTACTATCCTAATTTCAGATTTTATCTGTGACCTACAGACTTTGGAGGTCATATTTTTAGTGTGTTGAGTTTAAAGAAATTCAAATTCAGTATAGCTATATGAAAACAGTATAGCTGTTCTCACTTCTCATTCCATCCAGATGCTTCTGGAAGCAGTCAGCTTCCCACATCTTAGCTATTAAGCAAGCTTTATTATTCAAAGTTATCGTGTTTGTCAAAAGTTATATGACACACTCTCTCAAGCTGATCTCTTGATCAGTGTGAAAGATTTTAGTACATTATTTATTGTGAAATTATCTGTGATTGATCCAGATGAAGTACGTGTTTGCATGTTGGAAAGGTTATTAAATAGTGGTAATAACTGTTTAATTTCAGAGATGTTGAAACATGGGAGCAGCTTTAGGACAGCAAACACTGTGTGTGTGTGTGTGTGTGTGTGTGTGTGTGTACATATTTGTTTAGTTTGTACACGTGTATGTTGATGTTTCAGTTGTTGCAATTGATAGTATGAATTAGATCTAAAGATATTAAGAGGCTGGGTGCAGTGACTCACTCCTGTAATCCCAACACTGTGGGAGGCCAAGGTGGGTGGATCACCTGAGGTTAGGAGTTCTAGACCAGCCTGGTCAACATGGCGAAACCCCGTCTCTACTGAAAATACAAAATTAGCTGGGTGTGGTGGCACTCGCCTGTAGTCCCAGCTACTTGGGAGGCTGAGACAGGAGAATCACTTGAAGCCGGGAGGTGGAGGCTACAATGAGCCGAGATTGTACCACTGCACTCCAGTCTGGGTGAGACAGAGCAAGACTCCGTCTAAAAAAAAAAAAAAAAAAAAAAAAAAATACTAAGAGATTCTGATAGCTCTTCCTCAGAGAAGAAAAGTGCTTATCATGAAGTAGATGAACTGAAAAAAATTCAGATAAGATAGACTAGTGCCAAAGGGGAAAAAGAATGCAATTGAGAGAACTGTTAGTTTATTTTGGTTCCTTTAAAAATGTTGGGCTATAAAATTCAGACTATCATAAAATTTTGCAGTCCTTTCAGAGTAAGAACTATGGATTTCTTGCATCTCCACTGTGTTTACTGATGTGAAAGCTGAAAAGTTCCTTTTCTAAGAGTGAGAAAGAAGATTGGAAAATTCTCTCTCTTTAAAAGGGAAGGGATCATGGAAGTGGCATTTCCAGGGTTTTCAAAATTTGAAATTCAACACACAAATTATGACATTCTTTCCACAATGTACCCAAAGTCCAGTGACTAAGAATCTAAACAAATTTTATGATGTAAAATCATTAAAACAAAATGGCCCTGAAGAAATATGCCATCCCCTGGGGTTTTATCTCACTCAAGAAAAGAGTAAATAAAAATATATTTTATAAAATTGGGCATTATACTTAAAAGGGAGGTATCTAATACAATTACAGATAAAGAATACAGAAGTCAGTAACAGATACGTTAAGCACTGATTAGGAACATGAATTTTAGAAATGTGGTTTTGCTACATTACAGATGTTTGACTTGAAACGAGTTGCTTAAACTTTCTAAGCCTCAGTTTCCTCATATCGGGAACAGGAATAAAAATATTTAATGTGTTATATCACTGTATGAGTAAATGAGATGTACATAAAGTTTTTAGTACAGTGCATAGTGAGTACTGAATAAATGGTAGGTAATGGTTGTCACTATTCTAAGCTAAAGTGGTCGAAAGTAAAATCCACATCCCTCTGAGAATAATGAGCCAAGGGATGTACACAGAGGAGCATGGTTCAGTTCCTGAAGCCTCAGTGCTCACGTAGACTTAGAATTATTTCTCAAACAATTTCATGGTCTCTTGATTTTTCTAACAAAAGAAAAACAAACAAAGCAAATCAGGGCACAGAAATTTATACAGTGATAAATCTTTACTATTCCACAATAAGATTCATTGTGGTTTATGTACAGTATCCAAATTCTTCACATGGCTAGCTGCTCCAATTTTTAGCATCAGATTTACATACCATGGTGGCTATACCCCAAACCACCAAGAGATGGTTTCAGACTCACAACCCGTGACCTTATTAAGGGTGTAGAGTAATTTACCATCAATGTCAGTTTGTAATTACAATCCTCTTTTGCTGAAATGTATATACCTAATAGGTTTTAATGTTTATCAAGGAATATTCCCTAGGATAGCAAAGGTAGCACATTCTTAGAGAGATCAAATCTGGACGTTATACCTTATCTTCTTCTAAGTGATCAGAACATACCATCAATGCTTCTTGTTTTAGATTAAAAGATAACCACAGGAAAAAACAAATGCCATAATTTCAAAACAAATGCTATCATCAGACTTCTCACACAAAATCTTACACGGACATTTCCCTTCCGGCAGCTCTCTTGTGTGGCTTTCCTACTTGGGGTGACTAAGAGGTCTAGCATCCTTCCATCTAGTGGCTTAGCTGTCCTGTAGGGCCTCAAAGACTTCTTCTGGGTCCTCTCTACTCAGCCCATGATAAACAGAGGAGAGGAGAAGGGAGGGGAAAGGGAAGAAATGAGGGCGAGTGAAAGGTCAGATGGTAATTTTAGGGCCACATCTGGAAGTAGCATGAAGTTCCCCTGCCTGTATTGCACTAGTTAGGACCAAGTCACATGCCCATGCCTAACTTTAAGGGAAGTTGGAAAAATACAGTTAACTATGTCCAGGAAGAAAGTAAAATAGTTTGCTGAACGTGCAGCACTGTTTCTCTCTCAGTGCTTCTCTGGTTGGGTAGGAGAATTGTTGAGTTCTTGGATTTTTGTTCTATTTTGACTTTTAGACAGCACTTTAAAAAAAGAGATGCCTTTTATATGAATATGTACATGTATGTCTGTGTGTGTGTATGTACAATGACTAACTCTGAGAAGCACGCTGAATTAACTCTTTGTCATTTTTGTATGCCCTTCTTCCGTACTCCCTCCCAAGAAACCAGGTCTCTCATATTTGAGAGAATTTTGAAAAGATGTAAGGATAATCTCCACCCAAGGAAAACCTATCAGAAACTGTAGTGTATATCAGTGAGAGATACAATCTTGAAAAGGAGGCCTGTAAGTCACAACCAAGTCACTCAAACATTACTAGGATGGACAGAAAAGAAACTTTTCAAAATTTCCACATAATCGGTGTACAAACATACACTTTAACAGATCTCTGTCAAAACAAGATTTTTATTCTGTACTTATCCTTTGATATTGATATTTTTGCATTATTCTCTGTTATATTCTATTCTTAGGCAATGAGCCTACACTATGTGATGGGATAATTTCTGGAATGATTGCTAAAACCTAATCTCTTTGCATATGTCTCTGTAAGCTTTCAGAACAAGCAGAGCTCCAGGAACACTGGGAACATGACCACTTTCCCAAATGTCATGTCAGAGAACAATAGAACTTGAAGGTAGAACACTTAGAAGTTTAATAGTCCACCTTTCCCAAAGTCCACCTTATGAGGGTCCTGTGATACCTGTCTTCACACACACATACACACACACATTTCCACTTACGCGGTGTCTTTAATTCATCTACAGATAATCATATAGCATGGAGTGTCTGTGAATACCACATATAAAATGAAGAGTTGGAAACCCAACTTTGTTTAGGTTTCAGAGGTATTAAGGATAAACAGAAACTATTAAAAACATACTTTGGAGAGAATGAGGACCAGGTTTTAATCGCTCTTTCCATACTGGACAAACACATTTTCCACTCAATCATATATTTTCTAATTAGTGATTTGTAAAGCCTCTCAGACTTAGAAATTGATTTGCTACTCATTTTATTATAGTCTTATGGATTTATTTATTGAAATAATATTCAATTATAGAAGTTATAAAAACATCAATTATAATTATGAAGAGGAGTATAAAGTTATTCACAAAATATACACCTAATATGAGAAGCTTAACAATTGGATTAGACTTGAACTTGTAATTTAATTGTTCAACTGTGGTATATATAATACTTTCTTGAGATACTTTTGTTATTTTATGCAGGCTTCAGTCTCTAATCTTTTCAAAATTCAACAATCCAATAAATTTGGGAGATGTGAAGCTTGACTTCCTGAAGTTAAAACTATCAGTTCATTGGAGATGAGGTACATTTGAGATTACTCCCTAAATGTTTGGAATAAGATGAACTCGTTTCAAATGAAAAGAACTCAGCTCAGCAAAATGAACTATTTATCCAAAAACTCAAGGACCACAGGATGGTATCAAAGGCTAGTTTTCTGTCAGCTCAAAACCGGATTCTCATGTGTAGATTGTTTACTCAGGCTCTGATAATTGGGTTCTTCCCCATTGTTGAAACAAGCTAGTAGTTTGTTCATTCATTCAGTAAACATTTACTGAGTACAGTTACTTGCCAGGGAGTGTGTTAAGTGTCAGAAATACACAGAATAAATAGAATACTATAAAAGTCCAAAGGCAGGGGTACAAATGGAGATGAAGTGGCCATAAAGCCTATTTTGAGGTTTTTGCATCTCAAGCTATCTGCCCATAAGCCAAATAATCAGGAATTCCAATCTTGACCTCTCTCTCTACGCTATGGTGGTCTGGGAGAATTCCCAGGCAAACCTAGCTCTTTCTTAGAGGTTTAAAATGTGGCAATAGTGGAATTTCCCAGCACCCCTAAGTCTAAAAACAGATGTCCCCATGTCACTTCACAGCTCAGATATTTTCCATGGCTCCCTATCAAGATTGAAGCCCAAACTCAATGGCATGGTTTTGAAGATGCCCAATTATCTGACCTTAAACTCATCTCACAATAAGATATAATTCATATCCCCATCTTCATTTCTGAAATAGTCCTCACATTTTATAACCTTTCTCTTTGCTTACTTTCAGTCTGAAACACCTTTCCATATTTGTCTTCTTATTGCTGTGATCTGAATAATTGTGTCCCCAGCCTCACCCCACCAAATCTATATGTTGAAACCTAACCCCCAAGGTAATGCCAGTAACAGGTGGGGTTTTGAGGAGGTGATTAAATCATTACTGCCTCTCCTCATTAATGGGATTAGTGCTCTTGTAAAAGAGGCCCCAAGGAGCTGCTGTGTGCCCCTTCCACCATGTGAGGACAAAACAAGAAAGTGCCACCTATGAAAAATCTGGTGCTCAGCAGACATGGAATCTGCTGGTGCCTTGATCTAAGACTTTCCAGCCTCCAGAACCGTGAGAATTTCTGTGGTGTATAAGTTACCCAGTTTATGGTATTTTGTTACAGCAGTCCTAGCAGACTAAGACTTATTAATAACCTAGCTAATCTTCACTTCTTACCTCAGAATATTTCAGAAAAGTTTCTTATTCCTCTCCAATAAAAATGTCTTCTTCCATACTTCTGTGACAAACTGACCTCTGTGACTGAATTCTACCTCGTGCAGTAGTTAGTTGTTTACCTGTCTGTTTCCCGTCCTCGTAACTGAGGACAGGGAAATGCATTATTGTATCTCAGTGTCTACCATGGTGCCCATTGCAGTGTTTGTGCAAGGTATGTGCTCAACAAATGCACATCAATTTTAATTGTTCTGTGTTTTCCTTCTCCAGACTCAGTACTGAAACTTTCCAGAAGAAAGTCGACTCGAGTCCTGCCTACGATTTAGCTACTACTTTTCTTGAAGTGGCCTCCACACTTCTTCCACTTTTCTCCTTCATACTTTTGCTCTTCCTTTGTCCATCCACCAAACCAACCTAACAAATTCCTATCATGGAAGTTCCATCCATCTACCTATCTCTTCCTCATATTCTCAAGACCATACAAGGCACATACATCAATGTAAGGATCCAGCTGGTATAAGATCATAAAAAGTGGATGGGCCCAACTGGAGACATTATACACACATGAAAGAAAACAGGTTATATATTTTTTAAATTGTCAGAGTACTGTAGGCTGCCAGTTATTATGGTACCAGTACAACATTAGACAAGACACTATTCTGACAATTCACTGAGTTTCTCCATTCTCTACCCATTTGTTTGCATTCTTCCCTCTATCTGGAATACTTCCAGATTTATCTATTAAATCCCTCTCTTCTTTAAAGCCTGGAGCCAATGTTACTTCCTCCTTGAAATATCTCCAATCCTCCAGGTAAAATTTATATTTTTTTCCCCAAGTTCCTGTGGCACTTTTTAACAACTCTAGTGAACCACTCATCAGCACTTACCTCACACGGGTACTATGAATGTATTATCAGCCTTGTCTTACTAACGTTGTCATTGTCTACCTCGCCCAGCACAGGACCTTGCACACATAAACTCTCAATTTGAATTGTTGAATTAAATAAACACCTCTTCTCTACCTACTCTGAGCAGAAGCAACCAGGTTCTTGGCCTAAATTCCACAAAGCTGGTTTTTGAAAAGCAAATTGTAGATGGGAAAATCTATGCTGTAAATGATTAAGTAATGGTTCCTGGCTCAACTGGAAGAACAGTGGCAGCATCAAGGTCAGAAGTCTTATCGTTGACAACAGATGACCCCTACCATATTGCCTTAGACACAGAACTGTAACCAATGTGTCTATATACTATTGCAAACTCTCCAAGAGAACAGAGAGGCATTATAATAGATGAAAACACTCTTGATATTGAACTTATTTATAGTTTTTGGAGAAGAGAGAGGCAGTTTAATGAGTGTGCTGTTAAAACTCTAGGAACTTGGCAGCAGTCGGTGTACAGGAATTCCCCCTGCTCTGCATTTTTTAACACTGCTGTGATTTGTAGACATCACTGTTTAATGAAGCACACAGCTGTGTAAGAAGAGCAGGAGGTGGAGTTTGGCAATGAAGGGCCAGCAGGAAATCTGGCAACCCATGTCATCTGGAATTTCCCTGACTCTGTTGAGTCACCCCTCCTTCCATCACCCTCCTCTAGCTCAACCTTCACTCTCCGAGATGACCATTTTGATCACATAAATAATCATGTAGAGAAATTGCAGTGTAAGTCATGCACTTTAACGCATCTTTAGCAAGTATATTTTTGTGACCTAGAGTTGGACAAACCAGCAAGATAAAATAAGAAATGATCCAAAACTTCAACTAAAGCAGTAATGGAAACATTGAGGGAAGCTAAAAAAAATCTATTTGGTTAACATTATAAATTAAGTATTTTAATTCAATTATCCCTGTCCTTTTCTATTTTAATTGCTAACATGTTTCCAAAGCAGGCATCTGAAAGCTGAGAGGTGTCCTGTAAAGCTGAGTTTTGTGGCTGAGTTCAAATCCTAGCTCAGTCATACACGGATTATAAGATTCAGGCAAGTTATTTTGCCTCTTTCAGCTATATTTTCCTCTTCTACAACAGGGGGATAATAATATCTATCCCCTAGGCCTGTTAGGAGAGTTACCTGACAAACTATACTTACAAGGGACACAGTGAAGGTATGTTTTCTCTTTTCCTTTTCTCTCCCCATGCCTTTCCCTAACACATACACAGACTTCTATGATTTAATAGTATAGTCTAAGTCTAGTGAAACATGGGCCATTTTTGAAAACATAACAAACTCAAATAAGTACTTAACATCTGGAGTGTCACACAACACCCTGTTTTTGCTATTACTAAGTAAATGATACGGTTACAATGTCTTGAAATAACTGAAAGCATTTACTGATAAATATGTTTATTCATTTATAAAATATTCCTATAAAGTGTAAGCAAGGCAATGCATGTCCATCTTATGGAAGGAGAAAACGTGAGCAAAGGTTAAGTTGTATAACCCATCTTCAAAGGAGAACTACAATCCTGAGTTATATCATCCCTCACTGTAGCTTATCCATATTGTATTGTCTCCCATGTATGACTTCTAAAGTGTCCTCTTAGGAATTACAAATCAGAGAACAGGACTAATGATCTGCAGAAACACTTATTAAGGACAGCATAAATGTAAAAAGCAAGTGTAATTCTTTTTTTGTTTTTTTATTTTTTGAAACAGAGTCTTGCTCTGTTGCCCAGACTGGAGTGCAGTGGCACAATTGTAATTCTTTAAAAAAGCAAATAAAGAAAGTTCTCTTCACTACATTTTCCATCAAGAATAAATAACATAAAGCTGTCTTAAATATAGACAAATTTAAAATAAAAATGAAGACAAATTAAAATTGTAATAGTATACTTCGTTTTCAGATTTTGGGCTCCATAGTGGAAAAATAAAAGAAAAAAATCATAAATAGGACAACAGAACAATGAAGGGATTAGGCAGAAAAATAACCTTGACATTTGTTAAAGTTCTGTGAAGGAAAGCTCTAACAAATTTATTAATTCAACTCTTATGAAAAAAAAGGCTATTTAGATTCAGAATAGAAAACTATCATAATAATTTGTTCTAAAAGCAAATTTAAAATCATACCCAAAGGGGAAAGTAGTAATTTATTTCATATTGTATCTTCCTTGTTCTCAAAAAAGCTGAGCTATAGTTACATACAAAAATTCATATTTCAACTGAGGCATACGTTTAAATGATGTAAAAGAAAAATAATATACCATAAGATAATGTATCAAAAGTGAGATGATGAAATAAAACAGCAAACAAGGATGAATCTACATAACTATATGGGGATAATACTGAGACATACCACAGTAAAATACGTTCCAGGTATATAAGAGGATTGCTTTTGGTGGAGACTGTGAAAAAACAAATGGACACTCTAAAATTTCTCGAACACAATGTAAAGGTTCTTTAGTGTTCTAGCAGTGTCTCTGAGCAGTGAAGTAATGCATGGGGATAAAGAAGTCTAAGAGGCGTAATCCTATTTTAAGTATTATAAAAAATGAAATTTTTCCTTCCTTTGCATATTATTATTATTATTTTTAAGCAGTTTAGGCGATGTTCATTATAGATTTTAGTAGAATGGTGGATAATGACAGAATTACTGAATGAAATCTGTGTCTCTGAGTTCCAGGTGGATTTAGGGGTTCAAGACGCTGCCCAGTCTACTCTGAAAAGCACCCATGCATGTGCTTCCTTTTATAACCTGTTCATTCGTGGTCAGCAAATATGCTTTACAGATGTATTCATGTCAGGTACCACCAGCCACTTTGGCATGCCATCTCTCAGTAAGGACATGTCATTCGAGGTTTTCCTCAGAAATTAGATGCATCCCCTTCCAGAGAAGAAATTAATCTACCAAATTAAATACTGCTGTATGCCAACCATACAGTTCGGGTTTTGGCACAACCTGTATAAATGACTGAACCAAAAATCAGGCTGTAGCTAACAAACAAACAAGAAAACAGAAAGATAGATTGTGGTTTCTTTTAAACTGTTGTTCACAAAACAACAGGTTGATTTCCTTAAGTCCATGTATTTCTCATGACTGCTACTACTGGCAGAGACATTGTTTGCTGAAACTGGTTCCAAGTTTGAAGTTAAAAGATTGTACAAATTGAATTCATTGTTAGTAAATGATTTTAAGCTCTAGATATTGTCAAGACTGCTTTAAAAGATGATTTTTCACTCTGCCGATTGAGATCATGACAACAATTTAGTGGGCCACAGCCAGCTTAAGAACATAAAGAAGGAACGAAAAAAACATAGATGACCCTTTAAATGGAATAAAATGCAATGGAACAACATGGAATATATCAGATTTCACTGCATGTAATATGAACAAGTAGTGTTTCATGAATTTTTAGGTTTCCCCTTATAGATATAGATATTTGCATTTCTTTGTGTATGTATGTACACAATGTACAATGCCACATAAACAGTACTTTTATTATAGCCAGTAGTCAAAAATATTGGAAAGCCACTCTAAAAAATAATTAAGGTCTATTTTAAATTAACAAGGAGTATACATAAGTAACTTTTTTAAGTTCTAAATTTAGGCAATATATTTGCCTTACTGATGTTTAATTTATTGTATTTATGATTATAATAGTTATGATGTTAGTATTAATATTTAGAATAATACTGTTTTTTAAAGTAATCATTTTCTAGGATAATAATCTAATTTTTAAATTGGCAGCATTCTGCTTTGGAAGCTTTACTATGAATATGTAAAACAGCAAAAAATTGATTATGCTATAGACATAAATATATCCTTATCCTCTGACACAGCAAACATGTCTGGGAATATCTCCAAAAGAAAATTTGTAAAACAACAAAAAATGTACAAATGTATATAGAAGATGACTATAGATTTTTTAATAATAGCGAAGAGTATATAATTCACCTAAAATACAATGTAAAAGTTTGGGTTTATGATATTCTGGCAAATCTACATAGTACAATATTATATACAGTAATTAAAATGATTACTCTGTGGCAAATTCAGCAAAATGAATATACAATCCATTTAAGTAATATAATTTTATCAGTGCTGTGATTACAGATATGCAAATATTATGCAAGCATGTAGCAAGATTTTGGAAAGGAACAGGAAAACAGAAATGTTTAATTTGCAGAAGTGATAAAATAGTAGAGGTTTTTAAAAAAAATTCCTTTTTTAGATAGTATTATCATAAAACTGTACTATTAAAAATGATCACGTCTTAGTATGGTTCTAAGATGCAACCCGTGTTGACAACAATTAGCAAAGCTAAAATGCTTCATCTGTATATATACTGCTAAAATCTTATGAAAGCAAACTAGCAAAAGAACACTTTTAAGGAACCATAACAAAATAAAGCAAGACCTGTTACACAGTTTGGGGGTCTTTCAGCATGTAGGAGAAATTATATAAAATACTGAAGATTGTTTCTCCTGGATTTGGATTGCCTATTTGGACTCTCCATTGAAGTGTCAGAAATCTAGAGTCAGAACCACTCTTGCCCTAGGCAATGTGACAAGTCCGCTCTGTGGCCCTCCCTTATCTATCAAACAAAGCTGGCCATAACCTGTGTCCCTTGGTCTTAGAGTTTTAAATTTGCCTGGTTGATACATAGGATATAGCAAATTCTGAGTCTGATTTATTGGTACTGGTTGGAAAAAGAGTTTCCCTGCATGAGATGTATTGCTGGATGTCACAAGATGCAGAGAGCCCACGGCAGAAGATGGGAAGAGTCTCCAAGGGAAAAAACAGAATTAAGAAGTAAGTTCACGGCCGAGCATGGTGGCTCACGCCTGTAATCCCAGCACTTTGGGAGGCTGAGGCCGGCGGATCACAAAGTCAGGTGTTCGAGACCAGCCTGGCCAACATGGTGAAACCCTAACTCTACTAAAAATACAAAAATTAGCCAGGTGTGGTGGTGGGTGCCTGTAATCCCACTACTCGAGAGGCTGAGGCAGGAGAATCACATGAACCCGGAGGCGGAGGTTGCAGTGAGCTGAGATGGTGCCACTGTACTCCAGCCTGAGTGACAGAGCAAGACTCCGTCTCACACACACACACACACACACACACACACACACACACACACACACACAAAAGAAGTAAGTTCACAACACAATGGCAAGCTGATTTCTCTTTTTTTCTAAAATAATGTTTACCGCAATTGTTATACTGTGTAACAACTGTTTGTATTTGTGGGGGAGGGTGGGCTCGTGGGGCTGAAATCCAGGGCAATTATAAATTAATACGGTGTGATATAGAGATTTTCTCCATATTTAAAATGCACAATTCAAAGCAGAGTGGGAGAATTCTAAACTTCGTTAGACACAGTATCTGCATGGACACTACAGAATTAATAAATTTTTCCTTAATTTGTAAATCAGGTCAACATTAGCCTTCTTCATGGATATCCCAGTCCCTGAAGTGTCACAGTTACTGTTAAAGGGCTGCTGGCATTGTGAATTCACAGTAGACTGATACGTTCTCCCTCATATAATAAGCAATTGAAAGTGGCAAATGATCTCCTTTCAGGTCTAAGCCAGTGTTCCTTTCTACCTTTTGACATACAAAAAATCTCAAACACACCTGGAGAATTCAGTGTACACCTTGAGAATATTTTTCTTTATCAAGGTTCTTGAAAACAACAGATTCCTTTAAAATTTTCTAAATATAAATGTACATCTTACAATAACTAAGTTCTTTAAAACTCCATATGCTCCCTCATTGACTGGAGGTTCTGATCTGGGATGGGAGGCGTGCACTGTCTAGGTGAGATGACTGCTTTGCACTCAGGAGCAACTTCTGGCATCATAAGGATGTGTTTTAGGTATTACCAACCATAAGCTAAATAATCATGAATAAAAGGATTTGAATAAGAATGAAAAGAAAAAGAAAGAAATGAATAAGAATGAAAAGAACAGAATAAGAATTGAAAGCATTGAAATTAAGAAAAAAACTCAGTTACTCATTACTTACTGTATGCTAAATACTGGGCATTATCTCATTTAGACCTTACACTAATCCTATAGGGTAGATCCTATTCCTATCCCCGTTTTACATATGAGGAGACTGAGGCTCAGAATGGTTAGGCAATTTGCCTGTAAGACACATCCAGTAAGGGGAGCTGAGGCCATACTCATTCTGATACAAAGTCTAAGCCCTTGAGTCTACACTATACAGCTTCTCAGATAGCTTGAGCACTGAAAAACCTGGGTTGTTAGTTGCTAAATTAGGTTTTAAATGATGACCTGTTATTTATAAAAATATTGTATATATGTAAAAAATATTGAGGAAAATCATACATCTGGGTAAATGTAAATTTAAAAATCATAGCACTTTACAAATATTTGGAACACTAGGTTTCTGTGATTTTAATGTTTCTCAAGGAGAAAGGAAGTGATAAACCAACGGTAGGAATTTTTCTAGCTGGCTAGCCAGATTTACAGAAACTTCCAAAATTTTCATAGATGAGAGATTTTAGCCTATTTTATTCATTTTATTCCTTCAAATCTTTTTAAAAGCATTTTCTAGTGGCCAACACTCTTTGCCAAGCTCTAAGGAAACAAAATTCAGTGAGAGTATCCGAATTGTGAAAAAATTATATACAATTTAAAAGAATGCAGGTAACCTAATCTGTTGAGGAATATTTATTGAGAGACTATTCTGTGCTGAGCACTGTGCTAGGCCCTGAGGAAATAAAGCTCTGAATAAAAGAACCTTGTCCTTCCTTAAATGTATAGCCTAGTCACGAGACATACATTAACCAAGCACAGCAGTTGCTCTCATAGAACTTTGACAATTGCATGAAGAAAAAACCAGAGGGTACAATGAAAGCAGGTATTAAGGGAATCTAAGCCTGATATGAAGGTATGTTTCCCTGAGATCCTGACATTTACAGTGAGATCTGAACAATAGGTAGATATTATTTAAGTGGTGGGCTGTCTAGAAAGCTGGAGAAACTACTAAGTAAGCTATGGGTGGCTTCACAAGGGAAGTAATGAAAATTGAGACTTGAAAATTTAATTCAGTATTACCATGTAGAGAACCAGAAAAAAACATTCTGGGAAGAAAAATAGCATAAACCAACATCACCTTACTACACAACCTTTTAGGTTGGAGCAGGACAGCCACACACATATACACACACTATTGCATACAGGAAATTGTACTTTTCTCCCACCATTGTAGCTCTTATCATCTAGCCTATTGCACAGGGCTAGCCTCAAGTGTAGGTAATATCTGGTTAGCAAGTGGAAACAGGATATGTATGGCTTAGTTGTCCAAATGTGATGTGAACCCAAAGAAATGTTCTCTGGCACAGGGAACAACAAAGTGTCCTTAATTCACACTAAAGTGTAAGTGATTACTATAGAGTCCCTTCTAGTAAGTGAATTTTTATTAGAGAACTTGAGGCTATCTCACTGACTGTACACTCTCCATCAGAGGCCAGGTTGAGGTTGCGTAGAGTGTGGCGGTCTGGTGTGGTAGAGACTTGTGTTTTGGCCTCAGTTTTCTCAACAATTCCCTGTATAACTCTGAATAAGTCATGATCACTTTCTTAGTTTCCATTTCCTTGTCTTTAGAAAAAAAGATACAAATGAAAGTGCCTTAAATTCTCCTATAGAATATGGACAATGCCGTGACCAAAATATGGGTGTTAGTGCACTTTCTGGCTGTTCTCTGTATTAGTATGTAAGGATCTGAATTTAGAAAACTGCTTTTATTTAAAGTTCTAATGACTCTGCCTTCTACTTTTTCTTTCATTCTCATCTTCTGCAAACCCTACTCAAACTGGCAGCCACCTGCCTTTTCTTTTCTTTTTCAATAGGAAGACCTATGGATTGGGTCCCCAGAAAATAGCAGCAGGGAGAAGTCTCCCTCCCTCCCTCCCTCCCTTCCTTCCTTCCTTTCTTTCTCTTTTATTCTCTCTTTCTTTCTCTCTCTCTCTCTCTCTCTGTACACACACACACACACACGGATATATTTCACATGGGTTCTTACTCTGTCACCCAGGCTGGAGTGCAGTGGCACGATCTTGGCTCACTACAATCTCCACCTCCCAGTCTCCTCCTGCCTCAGCCTCCTGAGTAGCTGGGACTACAGGTGCCCACCACCACGACCAGCTAATTTTTCTATTTTTAATAGAGATGGGGTTTCACTATTTTGCTCAGGCTGGTCCCAAACCGCTGAGCTCAAGAAATCCACTGGCCTTGACCTCCCAAAGTGCTGGGATTATAGGCGTGCGACACCGTGCCCGGCCTGAGAGAAGTTTGTGAACATGGAGTGGCCTTTGTAGTTAGCCCTGATCCCAGTTCTGATTGCACACTCATCAGCTGGCTGCGAGCAAGTTCCTTAACCTAGCCTAGTTTTTCTGATCTGCAAAATGGAAATGACAATGGTACCTACCTTGCAGATTCAAGAGGATTAAATGTGATAATACATATGAGGTACATTGCACAATGCCTGGCACACATTGCCTGAGTCAGTGCCTAACACCTGTTGTTTATGATGTGATTTATTAGTTTCTTGCTATTCTTTACACATATATTATTTCCAATCATATCAATGGTGCTTTAAGATAAAATTTATTTCAGCCACTTTACAGAAGCAGAAAAGGAGCATGAAAGAGATTTATGTTTCCCAAGATCACATTTCATATGACAGAGGTAGAACTCAAATTCACGTCTGTACTTTTTGCTCTGCTCAATCCTGAACAATTACCTTTCTAAAAACAGTGTAGCATCAGTGGTAACCTTCTGTGCTGCTCAACCTCAACTTTCCCCTCTGGCTCTTTCCTGTGACTTGTGCCCTGATCATTATACCCTTGGCAGGGCCCAGGCTGGTTTCCTTGGGACCCAGGCAGGAGAGGAAACATTTAGAATGCACCACAGGCAGAGTCCTACTTATCTTCTGAATGAGTAAAGAATTTCAGGCTGTAGGGAAGAGGTGATTTACCAATCAAACCTCCTCTTCTACAAGTCAAGAAACAATGGTGAGATAATCTATGACAGCAAGGAAAAGCTCCCTAATACCCTAAATCCCAGAGAAGTCCCTCGAGGGTTTCAAATTTGAATCATTTTGGCTTAGAAGGAAGTTAGTTTCAAATGAACCTTTGGAAAGTTGAGATTCATTGTCAATAAATCTTCCCTGCAGTTTCTGTCTGATGTTTCACATTCAGTTAAAACCTTTAATTCCCTCAGGAAAGCTACAAAAACAAGAAGAGCCCCACTAGAAGCTTAGTCATTAACCCACCAAAGCTGCTCCAGAACCAGAAAACCCCCAAGGGCCCATTCAGTAGGACCCAGACTCTGGTACAGGCCTCCAGGGCTAGTGTTAAGAATCATCTGGCCAACTCAGTAATACTAGGGATGTCTCAGGTTCCCTAAGATAATGCATTTGCCCTCAGGAATTTCAAACTTGCAGACAAGGTACACATGTAATTAATTTATTAAGGTAAATTGTGTATGTGGTGTTCATCTACATGGAAAAAGAAGAAAAAGAAAGAAACGATTAGAAACAAAGAGAGGTCCTACAGATTTGAAGAACACACTCAACTAATTGTACTTAACATGACCATGGGCCAGGTATAATCACCCCTGCTTCAAAAAATAGGGAAGTACAGAGACAACGAGGAATCCATCCCAGGTCACTTATCTAGTAAATGATAGAAAAGGAATGGAGCGCCACATCAGAAAATTTAACTCCAGGCCTCTTTGCACTGGACCATGTGAATTTTTGAACTTTTCCCCCCATTTTCTGTTGGGAGTAAACATGATCCAAATAGTTATTCTTTTGTATTCCTCTCACATTTCCTGCTGAACTTAAAAATTACATATATATATATATATATATCTCTCCTTACATTACTGCAAATCAGTTCTCATACACCGTTATCTCCAGCTTCCTGAAATGTGGCTTCCGATATTCAGTTAGACTTTGCCTTGATTTGTTGTTCATGTTTGGATGCCTCACTTAAATTACTACTGTAATCCCTTCTCTGCAAGACTGACTCCTTCATTTATTGTGATACTTAGAAATATGCAGAAATGAATTTTCATAACCTTCACATCTTCACAGAAACAGACTAATTCTTAATTCCCTTTCATTAGAGATAACTCTTGAGGATCAAGTACTGGAGTTGTATTAGTCCATTCTCAGGCTGCTATTAAAGTTATATCTGAGACTGAGTAATTTATAAAGAAAAAAGGGTTTAATGGACTCACAGTTCCATGTGGCTGGGGAGGCCTCACAATCATGATGGAAGGTGAAGTAGGCACAATCTTCAGTTTCAAAGCCTATCTCTCATTTTAGAAAATTTGAAAACTAATATTAAATGATCCTTTCTAAAATCACATATCACAGATTTTCTGGTTTGGATGGGCCTTGGAGCACTTTTAACCAGGATTCATTAACATTGCTTTTGTGATATATTTACTTTAAAAGAGATTTGGGTGATATTAATATGATCCATACCTTTTTATGCTCCTAGCATGGTATGTTGTGATTATGACCATCCCATCCCAAACATATTCCTAAAATATCCCTTGAATATTCAGAGGATGTAAAAGAACTCATTATCTTAACTTCAGAAGTGGGGAAGTCAGCACTACTAGACACTCCTGTTTCCAGTGCTCTATGTACCAACTGTTCATTAGAGCACATCGGTATTAAGATCAAAATGGAAAGTTTACCCTGCCCACATCAAGGGACATAAAGACATGTTATTGTGTTATAACTACCCAGCAGTAATTCCCATTAATCTCTGATCCTGAATGGTGATGCCACATTCCAGCCGTGATACGCATCTACCTACCTACCTCATGTTAGAGTTCCAGCATTTGAAACTAGGAAATTACCATGTACTTTATTTCCCTTCTTCATGTGGGCTTCCATTTGTCATGTAATTTTGGGATATTAATAAGTACTTGAGCAGTAGTGCAATAGTGAGAAACAAATAAGATGGAGTACATGGAAGCACCAAATACTGGGCCAGAGCTAGGGTAAGGTATTCAGTAGGTGTTTGTTGAAACAGAATCTATGAATGATGGCACCATTTTTTCATAATGCTTATATTACTTAAGATTGAGCTATACCAGAAAACCATCCTGCTGGCTTTTCCTCTCATCACAATGCTGCCCTACAGCTGCTGTTTAACAACCTCAACTGGAAAAATCAAAAGGATCATCTTTAGGAGCCTCTGGGAAGGCATTTAACCTCAAGTTATTGCACAACCTGTTGATCCACCTTTTATCAAAGCTCACTCCAGACACTTCAAATGTCCAAGCAGATTAAGCAACTAAGACTTCTTAAAGGCACAAGGGGATTTATCCACTCAGCACTGCAGTCAGACAAGTGTTCCCCAGTCACCAAACAGCATCAGCACACATAACTCTTTTGTTTCTAAAACAAGATACTGCCAAAGCTGAGATAAATTAAAATACATTTCTTCAGCAGTTAAAATCCATGTTGGTAAATATTTGTGTAAGGAATCATAACTCAAGCTTCATTAACTATTTAATGTTGAAATTTAAAATATGAAGAATAGTTTCTTTTCCTTTTTTTCTTTGAGAACAAGCAAAAAATTTAAATTCTCTGTAATAACAGAAGTGACGTTAATCAAATCAGTGATGGTATCCATAAAGCTATGCCAAGATACCTAGATTTATAGTTTCACAAATGCTGGGATTTTTTTAAAATAAATATATTTGTGCCATTTTTACCAGATATTAACCTATGCTAATGAAGGGCAGGTAGATCCTACTTTCCTAGTCTTTAGTCATTCTGAATTTCTTATATCATTGTTGTGGATAAAACGACAGACAACTGGATGATGGACTGATGGTACTTGCATTCAGGCTCAATGTTTTAGAATCATTTGAATGCAGTCTCTAAGTTCCTCTCCAACTCCAAGACAGAATAGAAAAAATATGTCCAAACTTTTAATTTCTTATTGTTCCAATTTGATATGTGACAAGTTAATAAACTATTTTCTGGACACCATGCTAGCTTGTAGAATGTGGAGACTTGTACATGAAGAGCAATAGCTTTTCAGTCAGGAGAAATCAGTGATTTTAAGTCATGTTAGTCTTGGGACCTGAGGCAAACCTCAACTTCTCTCTGTTTTAGTTTCTCCGTGAGTAAAATAAGGGTATTAAGAGCAACTTCAGAGGGCTACTGTGAGTGTTAAAATGAGGCAGTGAGTATGGAACACTGTGGACAGAGGAAATGCTCATTGTATTGTATGAAGGAAATAATTTACAGAAAAATTGATCTTTCTTTCCTACTTGATTGTCAGCTTTGTGAAAGGAGGAACCACGTTGGCCATTTCATCACTATGTGCCCGGGAGCTAACCATGGTCAGCACTTGGTAGGCATTCAATACTAGTTTAACTCAATACACTTGCATTAATGTCTGTTATTCTGTTTTATACCAATAGAATTTCTGTGAGATAAGTATAACAGATAGTATTCTTCCTCTCATACACTGTCATTTCCACAATATTATAGCTCTGTATTCAAAAAGTAATGCCAATATTTAAAATATTGTGTAAAATATTATCTTGACCCATGACTTAAATATTATGTAGCTGAAATACGATCAATAGGCTCTTATTTACAATGTGAAAAGCAATGTGCTAAATCACATGAGTGCTAGGATGTAATAAATGATTTATGTAACGTGCAGATACTCTTCTAAGAACATTACATGTTTCAGCATATTTAATCCTCACAAGACAGATCTTACTATTAGCCTATTTACAGATAGGCAATGTAAAGGAGTAATCTATCTGTCCTCTCATGGCTAATTAAAAGGTAAACTTGACAGTTAACACAGGCATTCTGGCTTTACAAAGGTATCATTACACTCTCCATTCCCCCTTTGAGAAATAACACATAGCTTGCCTTAAATAAAGGAATGATTGCCACCTCTAATTGAGGTGGAAGAAACTGAGAAAAATAAGAGAAAGGAAGGAGTAAATAAGTAATTTTTGAATTTCTAGAGACATTTCAATGTAAACTTTTAAAAATTATTCACTCACATAAACAGACTAAACGAGATAAATAGGATCCTATTAATTGATGGAGAAAAAAATCATTTGACAACATCCGATATCCATTTATGACCAAAAAGTCTCAGGAAACTGGGAGTATAGGAGAAATTCCTCAACTTGATATAGAACATCTACAAAAAACCTAAACCTGATGTGTAATGGTGAGAAACTGGATGTTTCTTAAAATGCTAAGAATGAGAACAAACCAAGGATGTCTTTTATCACCAGTCCTATTCAACATTGTCCTGGAAGCCCTAAATAGTGAAGTTAAATAATAAAATCATATTAAAATATACACATTGAGAAGAAATATATAAAACTGGTTTTATTCACAGACGACATGATTGTCTATATAGAAAATCCATAAGTCTTCAAGTACCTCCTGAAACTAATAAGCAACTATAACAAAGTCACAAAATACAAGGTTAATATACAGAAGTTGCTTTCTATGTGTCAGCAACAAATAATTAAAAATGAAAATTTATAGAAATTTATAACAGAACTGAAAAAAGAGAAATATTTAGCCATAAATCCAACAAAACAAATACAAGATCTATATGCAGAAAACTATAAAACTGACAAAAAAATCAAGCAACATCTAAATAGATAGAGATATGTTTTGCATTGATGGGAGAGGAGACTCAATATTGTCTAATTCCTCCCAACTTGATGTATACATTCAACACATTCCAAATTAAAATCCTGGAAGGTTATTTATTTTTTGATATATTGGCAAACTGACTCTAAAGTTTAGGTGAAGAGAAAAGTGATCTAGAATACCCAAAACAATACTGAAAAAGAAAAAAATTAGAAGATTCATTCCACCTGGTTTCAAGTCATACTGTAAAGCTGCAGTAATCAAGACATTTGATATTGATGAAAGAATACACTTATAGATCAGCGAAACAGAATAGAAGGTTCAGATATATATACAGATCCATACAAATAACAACAACTGATCTTGGACAAAGAAGAAAAAGCAATTCAGTGGAGAAGTAATAGACTTTTTTTTCCCCAAACAAATGGTGCTGAAACAATCGAGTGTCCATATGCAAAAAAAAAAAAACAAAAAAGAACCTAGACATATACTTTACATCTTCCACAAAAATTAACTTAAAATGGATCACAGAACTCAATGTAAAAATTAAAAGTATAAAGAAGGTCTGGAAGAAAATATGAGAAAAATCTGGACCTCTGAGTTTGATAATAAATTTTTAGATCAAATGTATAATCTCAGAAATAAAATAATTGGTAACTTAGACTTTACTAAAATTAAAACCTGTTGCTTTATGAAGGAAACTGTTAAGAAGGAAACTGTTCAGAGACTAAAAAAACAAGCTTCAGGCTGGGGAAAAGTATTTGCAAAACACATATCTGATGAAGGGCTTACATCCAAAATATACAATGAACTCTTAAAATTCAATAATTAGAAAATGTTTTAAAATGGGCAAAAGATTGTAACAGACACCTCAACAAAGTACATACCAAGAAGGTGAAGAGGCGTATGAAGACATTTTCAACATAATTTGTCATAGGAAAATAAAAGTTAAAACAATGAGCTATCACTATATACTTATTATAATGGCTAAAATATAAAAGACTGCCAAACAATTGCTGGTGAAGATATGGGACAAGAAGGACTCTCATTCATTGCTGGTGGGAATGCAAAACAGTATGTGTGTGCACTTTGGAAAGCAGTTTGACAGTTTTCTTACAGAGCCAAAAATGCCCTTACTATAAAAGATTCATCACTAACGTTTCTGGTTACCCAACTGATTTAAAACTTGTATCTACACAAAAACACGCACTGAAATGTTTACAGCAGTTTTATTCATAATTACCAAGAATTGGAAGCAAGAAAGATGTCTTTCAGCTGGTGAATGAATACATTGTAGTATAACCATACCATGGAATATTTTCAGCAGTAATAGTAAATGAGCTATCAAAACACGAAAAGATGCAGGTTAATCTTACATGCATACTGCCAAGTGAAAAAGCCAGTCTGAAAAGGCTACACACCATATGATTCCAATTATATGACATTCTGGAAAAGGCAAAAATTATAAATAAGATAAAGTGATTAGTGGTTGTCTGGAACTTGGAGTTGGTGGCAGGGAAAGGATGAACAGATGAAGTACAGGAACTTAGGGCAGTGAAACGATTCTGTATGGTATATTAATGGTGGATACATGCCATTATGGGTTTATCAAGACCCACAGAACTTTATAGCACAGGTAATGAACCTTAATGTGTACAAATTAAAAACAAAATAAAATACCAAGGAGGTCAGGAAATCTTGGAATGGAATATAGAATGTGATAAAATATTCTCACTATATTACAAATATATGAAACAACTTCACTAAAGAAGTGGAAGGGAAGAGACACTAACTTAAGTAACTTTGAAATGAGTGAATCTATGAAATTTAAAGTAAAATGAACCGAATGAACTGCACATGAGCACTGTACTTTACTCGATAAAATTATTTTCCGCAGGCTACATTTTAACAATTCTGAAACCACTATACATGTACACTGTGATAAAACAATTAAGTAAATGGATGATGCATGTATGAGAGCAAGGTTTTTCACTTTAGTCTGGGAGGATACAGATAAACAAGGCAAAAGGCTAGAATGATCCATGTGGTTGAATAAAAGTTGGAGAAACCAGGATAGGTACAGCTAGTTCCATACACAAATATTTATAGATAGGTGCATATACATGGGTCAGTATATACCCATATATTTCCTTGCTCTGTCAGCTAAGACAGCCCAGAAGCAGCAACCCCCCAGCAGCAATGAGAAAACCTAATGCCCAGTTCTTGGTTTCTAAAACTATTCTCCAATAAAAGAAACCAGAGATCCTTGGATAAGTAGCTGCTTCTATGACTGAAGCAGGACATATATAAGATGAGCCTGAAACATCTTGTACCACCACAAATTAAAGAAAAGCAAAAAAAAAAAAAAAAAAAAAAAAATTAAAACCGTGCTCAAAATAATATGAGTATGTTAAAGGAACAACACAGGAACTAACAGAAAGAGCTTTCAATGACCAAAACTGGAGCAATAGAGCAAGGAAATAAAGTAGTATTTAATTATATTCCAAAGTATAACATAACTATCCATGAGTTTATAATGATATAAATAAATATTCAAATACATAAACAAAAGTGAGAAAAAAGATGTCTCCCATGCAGAAAAATTCCAAACAATTTATGTAGATATTCTACCCTCAAGAAGATAGAAAATAACTCTCCATTCTTAAAGAATAGGCTGTCAAGGTGGGCAGATCAGCTGAGGAGTTCAAGACCAGCCTGGTCCAACATGATGAAACCCCATCTCTACTAAAAATACAAAAATTAGCCGGGTGTGGTGGTGAGTGCGTGTAATCCCAGCTACTCAGGAGGCTGAGGCAGGGGAATCGCTTGAATGCAGGAGCTGGAGGTTGCAGTAAGCCAAGATCGCACCACCGCACTCCAGCCTGGGAGACAGAGAGAGACTCTGTCTCAAAAAACAAACGAACAAACAAAAGGCTGTAAATAGTGGCCTCCTTTCAAAGAATATGGCATGGAAAAAGAGGAAAAAAGAGTTAACTTCAAAGTGAAAAAACATTACAAACAAGACTCAGCCAGGTGATCAGTATTAGCATCAACAGTAAAAATTGATGTTGATAGTATGTACTCTTAATGTAATCTGTTGAAAATGGCACTTTACCTGCATGGTCTTCCTCCTCAAAGAACATAACCCCAGGTTTATCATTAAAAAATGCAAATTCTAATTGAGGGGCATTCTATTAAATTTCTGAACAGCATACATTAAGGCAGTCGAGGTTACCAAAAGCAAGAAAAGTATGAGAAAATATCACAGCCAAGGGGAAACTAAGGCAACATGATGGCTAAATATAGTGTGGTATTCTGAATAGGGTCTTGGAACAGTAGAAGACATTTAGGTGAAACAAAGAAAATTTGAATAAAGCATGGACTTTAGTTAAAAAATAATGTATCACTATTAGTTCATTCATTACGGCAAATATGCCATAGTAATGTATGATGTTAGTGACAGGAAAAACTGGGTGTGGGTTATGTGGAGACTCCTTTGACTATCTTTCCAATTTTCTGCAAATGTTATACTGTTCTAAGATTAAAAGCTTATTTAAAATGAGAAAACTATATTCAAAGGAAGTGAAGGATATACTATTGGGTTGATCTTAGTCAAATTTCTGTTCCGCTCTTTAATATTCTGGAAGAAATAACACCAACATACTTTACTATGGTCCCTGGCACTCTGAGCTACACCTTTCTTAAACCTCAGACAGTCTAGATCATTTCATGTACAGCTTTTGAATGCATACAACAATATGGCCGCATAATAAAAGATAACACTAAAATGGTGTTGTTGAGGTGTCAGAAACTGTTTTAAATCATCTTCATCTATTCACTCACTGAACCTCCAAACAACCCTGTGAGGTTGGTATGTATTATCTTTATTATCACCACCTACATTTTATAAATGAGACCACCAGGCACTGTGAGTTAATCGGTCCCAACTGTACATCTAATGATCAGTACATCTATCATTTACCCTAAGTCCAGATTGTTTTATTTACCTCTACCTCTACTGCTTTCCATTTTACTATTCAAACAGGCAAAACATAAGGCCTAATTTCTACCATAATTTTCTTACCTTTTAGGGTAGTACAAATTCAGAATAATCGTCCCCATCCAAATTCCATTCAATAACTCCTTTTTTTAGTATACAAAGCACTGCATGATTTGTAGAATAATTTGTTGGTTACTAGTGCAAAACCCTATTTGGATTTAGCTATTATCATTCCACAAATAAAGATTCAGGCTTCAGGTATTTTACCTAGCTTAATTCACATGGAAAAGCTGTCACACCTTGTTCTCTTCTCCCCTGGTTTTAATTAATGTGTATTTGGGGGTAAACATTTTGTTGGGTGTCTGTTCCTCAATCTGAAATCATTCTGCAGAATACGAATGTGGGGAAGAGTATCTAACCTTTAATGGATTCGTGCAAGTAATTGGAAGAATTAGTTTGAATTCTAAAATGTATATACTTTATAAATCATTTTATTTTCATTAATCACCTTTCCTTACATGTAATAAGATATGAAATTCTGGAGTCAGAAGAACAGTCATCCTATCTATTTCCATTACTTTATTGATGAAGCCACATAATGAGTAGATGCTTGAGATAAGATACAAGCCAAAGGTTGTAGGTAACAAGCACCTGTAACATAGTTTTCTCCTGAACACGCTGATTTTTGTTTGAGGGGGTGCAGGCAGAAAAGGTTCAGATAGGTCCTTTTCTAAAGATTTTCATAATATTCGTCCACGTACAGGACATGACTCTCTTGTACGGGTGTTGAGACCATATTAAATAGATTCGAACACACTTGCTGCTGGCTGGCTCCACCATGATTTAATCCATGCTAGAGCTGCCTGAAGGAGATAGAAAAGACACGTTTTGCGTGGGCGTTCAGTAAACAGATTGGCCACTTGTAGCTGTGAGCAGCTTCCGGCAGGTCATTGCTTGCCACATCTCAGTATCTTCACTTTTCACAGCTCTGGATTGTTTCTGGATCAATGATTCTGTGATGATTATCCTGTTTCCCCTATTGCTCAATTGTTCAGAGAGTCTTTTTCTCTCTCCCAAGTCCAAAAATAAAATGCATTTATATATAATTTTTATACTTACATTATTAAATAATGTAGAATTTATTTTCATTTGTGGAGTGAGGAAAGGCTCTATTTTATTCACTGTGATTACTGCCTATTTTTAGCCTATTAATTGTAAGTTATGCCACATTACTTTTGGAATGAGGTGTAACACATAGTAAATAAAAGTGGTGAGGGAGGAAGGGGAAGGATGAAAAGGGGAAGAGAGGAAGAAGAAAAAAGGCCGAGATGGGCGGATCACGAGGTCAGGAGATCAAGACCATCCTGGCTAACACGGTGAAACCCCGTCTTTACTAAAAAAATACAAAAAACTAGCCGGGCAAGGTGGCGGGCGCCTGTAGTCCCAGCTACTCGGGAGGCTGAGGCAGGAGAATGGCGTAAACCCGGGAGGCGGAGCTTGCAGTGAGCCGAAGCTTGCAGTGAGCCGAGATCCGGCCACTGCACTCCAGCGCCTGGGCGACAGAGCGAGACTCCGCCTCAAAAAAAAAAAAAAAAAAAAAGAAAAGAAAAAAAGAAAAAAGGAAAGAAGACGAGATGGAAATAAAAAGACAGATAAAGGAAATAAGGATTGAAAAGAAGAAAGAAATGTAGAACAGAGAGAAAGAGGAGAAAATAAGAAAAGAAAAAAGAAAGAAAACAAGAGGCATATATTCTCACACAAAATCTAAAGCTGTTTCAAAAGTATTTTGTATTTGTTCAAGTGAATGTCAAGTTCATATAGAAATAACTTTTAAAAAGAGAATACTGGTATGTAGAGATAAACTCAAGTAAGTTTGTTACATATTCAGTCCTGTCAGTGTTACCTCACAGTTGCTGTTTATCAATGAATAGAGAGTGTTAGAAATAATGTTATTAAGGTAAGATTATAGGTGCTTCCAAAAATGACAACCCATAGCAATAATATAAAAACATTGAATTGTGTCAGAAGGAAATGATGAAGAAATCTGTATTGCAATCTGACATTAACAAGCTTAATCTTGAAACGCACACTTGCTTAAACATAATTGACTTGGGCAAGATGATCTATTTGAATTGTTCTAGGTATGATATTCTATGTTTCTATTAGTCACTTAAATTTCTTTTTATTGGCCTATTTCTATAGTAAATAACAATGAAAACCACAACAGAAACAGACAACAGAAGAATAAAAGAGAATGGTCTTTAGAAGGAAACATCTAGTGCTATAGACACCAGAGGACTGTAATATAGACCCTTACACAGCTAGAGTGAGAAGTATGCTTTTCTTTTACAGATAGGAACCCCAAAGCTTAAACAGGAAAACGAATTACTTAAAGCAGTGTTTCTTAACCAGAGGCACTTTTGTCCCCCAAAAAGCATTTGGAAATATCTTAAGACATATGTGGTTGACACACCTTGGGGAGCAGAAGTGTCATATTGGCTTCTAATGGAAAGAGGCCAGAGATGCTCCGAAACACCTTAAAAATGCATGTGACAGCTTCCCACAACAAAACATTGTTCAGTTCAAAATGTCAATTGCCCAGGTTGAGAAATCCTGAGTTGGCACACACAATCAGTTACCTTCCCCTTCCCTTTCCCTTCCCTTCTCTTCCCTCGCCTCCCCTCCCCTCCCTTCCCTTCCCTTCCATTCCCTGTCCTCTCCTTCTTTTTTTTTTTTTTCTTTCCCAATGGAGTCTCATTCTGTCACTCAGACTGGAGTACAGTGGTGTGATCTCAGCTCACTGCCATCTTCACCTCCCAGGTTGAAGAGATTCTCCTGCGTCAGCCTCCCGAGTAGCTGGGATTACAGGCGTGCACCACCATGCCCAGCTAATTTTTGTATTTTTAATGGAGACGGGGTTTCACCATGTTGGCCAGGATGGTCGCGAACTCCTGATCTCAGGTGATCCACCCGCCTCGGTCTCGCAAAGTGCTGGGATTACAGGCATAAGCCACCGCACCGAGCCATAATCAGTTACCTTTCTAAATCTCTGGTAGTAATGAAGAAGTTAATATTGTTAAATATACTGTGAATAATTCAAATCACTCTATATCGTGCTTGTTCTGGTGGAGCAGTTCCTGAGAGTGACAACTCCAGTTTTCTATTATGTAACACACTGGGTTCAAGAGTCGAGTCAAACAAGCATCTTCAGGACAAACTCCAAACATGTGGACATATGTTCCAAGTCTATTTGAAAAGGCAAAGGTCACAAAGAATGTAATGTGCCTCTAAAATAATCCAATAATGATCAGAAATTGCACGAATAGAAGGATTCTATAAAAATGAGTGATACCCACATTGAATTAGGAACAAAACAGCTAAGCATGTAAATAACAGGCCCAAATCATCATTCCTCATTTCCCCTTATTCTACCGGGGTTTGGGTTTTCCTTCTTGAGGCACTCAGTTCTTGAGCAGCCTTGTGTCAGCTAGGACCAATTTAAACAAATGTGTCTATAGGAAGTTCTTCAGAATGTAGCTGTGGGGCAATCACAGAATGACAGTGATTTCAGCAGATCCACGTAAGACCTCATTGACAACTGGAGAGACCACAGAATTTTAGAGCTAGAAAGAAAGTAGGAATTACTTGTTTTAACCAGCTCAAGTCTCAGACAAAGAAATCGATGTCCTGAGTTGGGAGGAGTAGGAGAATGTCTGGCTGAGTGCCAAACACCAAGTTACTAGCAGGACCAAGATCCTGGTCTCCTAAAGAGCCTGGACCTCATCAGCTTGAGAAGAGATGGAGACGTGCAGATTAAATAAGTCCATGTTCTACCTCCTCTCTAGATTGTGTGTTGGGTTTCTCATATGTAGATGATTGTTCCCACCTAGTAGAAAGCATGATAGTACATTCGACTGAAAAGGTTTACCAGGAGATCGGAAGTCCCAAAAGAAAAAGCAATTTTCCCAAGGCCACAAAACTAGCAAGTAGCTGAGTATGAGTTTAAACCCATGTCATCTTATTCAAAGTCCAAAAATTTAATTGTTTGGGACATTCAGTGTGGCAGGAGGAGGGGTGAGGTAGAGTGAAGGAGGCAAAAATATCCATCACCTTGGAGGTTAAAACCCCAAGGACTTTCCCTGTTAAGACACAGTATATAAAAGTTCAGAAATCTGCCTCATTGTTCCCAATATTCACCCTCCTCTCTTGCCATTACCTGTCCTACAAAGTGACTAATGATATTTCAAGTGGACCATTCAGTATAAACGCTACTTTAGCAAAGAGATGAACTGCTGGAGTTTCCCAACAATTCAAGACAGAAACTCCTCTTATGTATGGCCTTAAGACATTTAAAAATGTATATCATAAACTGCCGCAATGAGCAGTAATCTAGGACACAGACCAATGTTACCTATCCTTTTTTTGAGTCATGATCCTTCTGAATATCTAATACAATTTCTATACTCAGAAAAATGAACATATTTGCACACAATTTTGGCACACTCCAAATACACATGATTCATGAAAACCCCAGTAGCTCATCAATGGACCCCATATTCTTTAGGTGAAGAATTTTTGTTGTAGAACAAGTTCTGCAACGAAGTATGTGTATTGCCTTATACTTGTTAAATGAACCTCAGGGTCTCAGTTTTTCCACCTATAAGAAGGTAGATTTGGGCTGGGTGTGGTGGCTCACATCTGTAATCCTAACACTTTGGGAAGCTGAGGCAGGCAGATCACCAGAGGTCAGGAGTTTGAGACCAGTCTGACCAACATGGTGAAACCCCATCTCTACTTAAAAATACAAAAATTAGCTGGGCGGTATGACACATACCTGTATCCCCAGCTACTTGGGAGGCTGAGGCAGGAGAATCGCTTGAACCTGGGAAACGGAGGTTGCAGTGAGCCGGATCATGCCACTGCACTCCAGCCTGGGCGACAGAGTGAGACTCTGTCTCAAAAAAAAAAAAAAAAAAAGAGAAAAGGTAGATTTGAATGCTGGCTACTCTGCCATTCTATGTTGCTGATGGAATGAGAAGAGTATGGTGGAAGATATTCCAGGAGTCCCAAAATCCCATCTGTCACTGCTTTGTGTTGTGAATCAAGGAGTTTACTTCCCCTCTCTGGGACTTGGTCCCTGCCATTGTAAAGTGAGGAATGAATACAAGATGACCTGCAAATCATCTTTTGGGTCTAGTGTTTTGACGTTGTTAATTCAGGAAAGAATAAGGTGGTACAGGAAACAGCTTTAACTCCCTAATAAGCATGTAGAGATAGATTCACCTGCTATAAACAAAACTCCTGCCAGGACCTCTCCAGCGACCACTTACATAAACAGCAACACACTTGCTCTTGGCTAGGTCCTACACTGTGACTGGTGAAGCAGGATACTGTAACAGTGGATATCAGGTTTTTTTATCAGCTCCCTTACCAACCTTTGTGGCCATAAAGCCCTGCAGCATTGACCCCTATCAGTAGCCACATCTTTACTAGCAAAAGGGTACAGTGATAAGAACTCAAGTGGATTTTGAGAGAGGATAGGTCAGGAAGTAGCCTCAGAGCCAGAGGAGACAAAACAGCTGTTTCTAGCACACAGAGGTATTGTAGTGAATAAGCTCAGTGTCAGAAGTGTGTGTGAACTGCATCCTCTTAAGTAACCAACTGTCTGTTTATAATCAAGGAGCTTTCCCCAGGCACTAAAGAAGGGGATAAATCTTTCTTATCTTAGGAAGGATTATATCCTGTACTCACATTCGCTCCTAACATTTCTGAATTTGTAAGACCTAGAAATGTGGAGACTTTGGTTAAATTTTATTTCACTTGGACATCTCAAGTTACTCATTTCTAAAATGGAGGAAGACAACATTATCTCTAAAGCATTTTATAATTTGAAGATTTTAATTTTCATGCATTTTCCTCAAAACCAATTTCTTTAAACTCAATCCTCCAACCCCAAAATCCTTTGAAGGAGACAAGTATTGAAGCTTATTTCTGGACTTTTTAATATAACCATTGCTTCCCTTCTCCTCTAACAGAATTACCAAGCTTTAATAGGTGAGGCAAGTTGCTAGTTGTTTTTTTTTTTTTTTCTTTCAGATCACATTACTTTGAGAGCTTCTTTGAAATGAAAGGGAAATAAAGAGCCATAACACAGTCTAGTCTTGACAGATGTCCTTCCAAAGGATCTCCAATTGTTTGCTTCACAGTTTTTATGATCATTCAGTTATTTAACGGGTATTATCGGACACCTGCTACATTTCAGAGAACTGTAAATAAGACATTATTTCTTCTCTCAAGATGTTTATGGTAGAGGAGAAGACAGTGAGGGTAACAATACAATACCCACGGTTCCTCTACCATTGTATATTAGAATTAGAAGTCATTTTAAAGGGCACGTCGTCCAATCACCCATTTGAAGCTTGGTATTTCCCTCTAGTGGCCCTACTACATGGTTGTCTTGCTATTCTTTAAGTAACCTAGATAATTGGGAGTCTCACTGTTTTCTGTAGCAGCCCACTTCACTTTCATTTACAATTCTTTTTTTTTTTTTTTTTGAGACGGAGTCTTGCTCTGTCACCCGGGCTGGAATGCGGTGGCCGGATCTCAGCTCACTGCAAGCTCCGCCTCCCGGGTTTACGCCATTCTCCTGCCTCAGCCTCCGAAGTAGCTGGGACTACAGGCGCCCGCCACCTCGCCCGGCTAGTTTTTTGTATTTTTAGTAGAGACGGGGTTTCACCGTGTTAGCCAGGATGGTCTCGATCTCCTGACCTCGTGATCCGCCTGTCTCGGCCTCCCAAAGTGCTGGGATTACAGGCTTGAGCCACCGCGCCTGGCCTTCATTTACAATTCTATATTCCCTTGAAATTACACAAGGAGACTACAAACTAGGTTCCCCTTTTACTCAGGAAGTAAGACTTCAACTGAGGCAGGGCTGTAAAGGTATCAAGCTCAGGGAACAGGCGAGCATCAAAGATAAAATAATGCTGATTTCTGACACAACTGTGGGATTATTCAAACTAGGCAAGTGCTTTTCCATTTCTCGTCTTGGTTTTCCCATCTCTAAAATGATGGTATTGGATTGTATTAAAAGAAAACTTTGCATTTATGTGAACACTCACCTAGAAAATAGCAAAGCTATGTACTGTTTCATCATAACTGAGTCAAATCAAGTGGAGCTGATTTGACCGTGGACTTGAATGATCTGGGTACTCCAGACTCTATTGAACCTAACTGAAGACAATGGAGCTTATTTTGCCCAATTGTGTACAGATCTGTAGGCCCCTTCTCCCTTATCTAGAGAGCTAATTTTCAATCCTTCATTCACCCAACCACCAAGGACTTCCTCTTCCTAGCATTAAAAACCCTGACCCTCGGCCAGGTGCAGTGGCTCACACCTGTAATCCCAGCACTTTGGGAGGCTGAGGCGGGTGGATCACAAGGTCAGGAGTTCAAGACCTGCCTGACCAATATGGAGAAACCCCGTCTCTACTAAAAATACAAAAATTAGCCGGGCAGGGTGGCAGGTGCCTGCAATCCCAGGTACTCGGGAGGCTGAGGCAGGAGGATCTCTTGAACCTGGAAGGCGGAGGTTGCAGTGAGCCGAGATTGTGCCACTACACTCCAGCCTGGGTGACAGAGTGAGACTCTGTCTCAAAAAAAAAAAAACAAAAAACAAAACAAAACAAAAAACCCTGCCCCTGTCCCCCACCCCTTGAATAAAGTTCTCAGTGAATTATTTTACTGGTGGTATGCTCCCTTACCTGGCAAGTTTGTAAACTTTGCTATTGTTTTTTAAGCTCTTGGGCATTATTTATTTATTATTTATTATTTTTCCACTGGGTAGACTCTAAGTTCCTGTCTAGCTCCAGTAGTTCACGAAATTATATTTCTAAAAAAGTCTCAATCAACAGCCACCTATCATTCACTGTTTGAAAGCCAAGATGTGAGGGTCCACGGTCCCCAAAAACTGGAGACATCCTGTGGTGCCACATCTTAGTTTCTTTGAAAGGCTTTACCACCCTGCCTGTGAGACAGTTCTATGTCCAGCCATTCTTGTTTATGACACTTCTTACTCATTCACTGTCTTCTATTGCCAGCTTCAGTATTAAGGAGGAGAAACTGCAAAGACTGAATCTAAAATATAAGTTTTGTATAAAAAGAAAAACAGGTAAAATTCAAGGGACAAACTCAAAAATTAGTGCTCAGGATGGAGGCCTGAACCTGGACACCAAGAGTATACATTCCTCAGTGCTTTCTTTTCCCTCCTGAAATGACGACTCACAGCTCTGCACCTTCTCTACTTTACTTCCTGCCACACAATCAAACAGTTTGGAGAACTTTAAGCCAAACTCCTCATTTTACAAGAGAAGAAACTGTGACTCAGAAATAGGAAGGGCAATATGCAAGACAGCAGAGCTGCTTAGTGCAAAGTCAAGACAGGAATGCAGGGTGTCTGATTCCCAAAGCAAAGCAGTACTCTTCTCACCATTTTATCCCCCTTCTCTTTGTTCATTTATTTCTCAGATAGTTCCCTTCTTTTAAAAAACTCATATTGTCTCGGGGTTGTTGTTGTTTTAAGAAGGAGAAATATATGACCTCTGATTCACATCCTACAGGTCTTGGGTAAGATGGCTGGAAAGATACAAATGCATTATTGCTATCAAATAATGCTTTCAAATTAATATCAATGTTGTTATCAAATTTCTAATTCTATAGAAAAATCAGTTGTGAGAGAAAAAGCTTTCTTTTCTTTTTCCTATTCTTCTTCCTTTCTTCCATTGAACACACATATATCGAAGACTTGCTATATAAACCAGTTTGGGAAATATAAAGTTAAAACCTTTTATGCCTTTAGGGAGTTCACAGGAAACCATATGTTATGAAAGAGGTTTAAAGTAAGTGCTACAGAGGTTGGCTGCAGAAAGCTTCATCTTGACTGGGCCTTAGAGAACAAAAGAAGCTGGGGTGAAAAGAATAAAGGCAGGAGAAGTGAAAGAAGAGTAACACTGAGGATGAAAAAAGGAAAATACTGGATGTATCCAAAACTAAGTGAGGCAGAGGAAGAAACAACCTGCGATTCAGGGCAAAAGGAGAAAGATCAACCTAAGAAGAAATGAAAATCTCTCCAGTTCCTTTGACTCTGTCTTTATCAACTCTAACCCAACCAAGCCCCTTAGCATCCTCCCTATGCCATCTCCTGCCACCACCTTGCCATCTCCTCCCCTTTTTGAAGTACCTTTTGTATTATGGTAATCTACTCACTGATTTCTCTCTTTGTTTACATTTAGAATAATCTCATATACATTTAGGAAAAGTCATAATTCCCACCACATTCTGTTTGTCTATGGTTTGTCTAGAGTCTGCCATACTTTGTAGTCTTCCTTTTGCTCTTTCAATTTTTTCTATTCTACTCTATATGTATTTGTTTGATTATATCTATTACACAAGTAATATATAAGTATATCCTTGGCCAGGCGCGGTAGTTCACACCTGTAATTCCAACACTTTGGGAGGCTGAGGCGGGTGGATCACCTGAGGTCGGGAGTTCAAGATCAGCCTGACCCCTTGACATCACTAATAGGCATCATATTTCCCTTCTGCTCTAATCTACTCTCACTTCCTGCCCTTACCTTCAGGTACACTAAACAACTCACAATTCTCAGAAGACAGTCTTATTCATACTTTACACATATTTGCATGCAATTCTCCTGTACTGAAATTCCCTCTATTATCCTTTTTGACTTTGTAAAGTGGAGTTGATCACTGTTTGAATTCTTTAACCCTCAAAACTCTGTTCAGATTTCCACCACAGCATTTATAAGGTGTATCCCTACAGGATGATAGGTTTTAAAGACCTAGGTTTTGAAGAATGTATCTTATTCAGCTTTATGTTTCTGGCACCTAGAAAAGTGTTTTACATACCATAGGTACCATATAAATGTTGAATTACTGAATTAAAGAATAAAGATTGAAAGGAAAGTATTTCTTTTGAGTAATCTCTGTAATCCTAAGGTATAGCTATAATTCTACATAAAGTCCACACCATGCTATGGGTTTTCTTTTACCCACTCCCACCTTGTATTACAGTCATAATGATATTTTACCAACTGCTTTCCTGCAGTTGCTGAAGCTGCAGATGTCTAGGATGTAATCAAACCTTGTAAGTTTTGAACTTTGAATGTAAAACCTTACTGAATCTATTTTTCATTGTAGGTGACATGTCTGAATGCTGCGAATTTCCTTCTGGTGAGAACACTGGGCACTTTAACACTTTGAGAGCAGGTGCTGAGTTGTTGTTATTCCAGGTCATGCAAGACAGAGATTCTATAAATTCTGAAGTAGTGAGGAGAGGGTAGGATTGGCAGGCTACTGCAATGACTTCATGTTCAAGTATAAAGAGGAGACCGAGTTTCCAACAAAAGAGCAGAGGATGAAATCATCTTGGCTGTGTTTGGGAACTGAAATTGTCCAACTATATGGTGGAACATTCAATATGCTAAATATGATAGGTGATGGAACTGATTCACTGGCTGTTGAGGAAGAAATATAGCTCTTCATGCTTTAGAAATGGTATTTTTCCTGTTTCCTGTGTCTGCTGCTCCAGCATCTTGTATTTTAGCAACTGAGTTGTCAAAGAAAGATTTGTTTCTAAAAGAAAGTGAATGAACTAAGCATATGTTTTAAATTATTATCAAAACATCATGTAGATGGTACGTGCTTCACAAGACAGCAAAGTGTAATGCATGTGGCTTTATTTTAGCTCTGCCACATACTGACATAAGCCTTGGGCAACCTATCTTTTGCGTTGTGCATATTTTCTCCTCTGTAAAATGGAGATAATAATGATACTTATCTCAGAGTTATTGTGAAGCTTCAATGAACAGATACATATAAAGCGCTTAACACAGTACATTGCACATAGTTATCTAACATATGTTAGATATTATTAATCCTTTAGGTAATGTCTTTATAATTATTAAGAGTTTGAACCACAGAATAAGGTGAACCCGGGCTTATATCTCAACTTTGCCACTTAATAGGTGCATGAAATTGATAGGCTAATTATCTGCTAATCCTGAGTTTCCTCATCTGTATAATGGAAATAATAAAAGCATCTAAAGCATAAGGTTTTGTAATCATTAAATTAAATAGCATGTTAAATGAAGTCCCTATCATGATTTTTGATGGATGTAAGTGCTCATTAGTATCATTTATAAACCATTCTCTGTGTAGTTCAGAAATGAAGACTTCAGAGATCCAACGATTCACTCTCCCCAAGAGTTCTAGTCTAGAAGTAAATTTTAGGAAGTAAAATCACAGTTTGGGGTCAATGAGGTAAAAGGAACCCTGGCACTATACAGAAAAGGCCATTAGGTCACAGAGGCAGGAGTGATGCTTGTATTACCTTTGAGTAGAAGTGTTCAGTGCAGACTAATGGTGACAGACCTTCTAGGTGAAATAGACTAGCTAAAAGTCATTTCCTTGGACTTTTTTGCTATTATAAATAATACTTCAATAAACAACCTTGTGAATAGTATATATATGATTATTTTCCTTAGGACCAAGTCCCAGAAGTGAAACTGTTGGGTTCAAATGATCAGCATCCTTGAGACTTTTGCAAAATATCATCCTATTTTTCTCCAGGATAATGTGATACTTTTAAGGTAGCAGTGTAAGAAAGGTTCCCCCCTCCTAGAAACTTCTCAACACTAAGTAGTAATTTTTAAAAAGAAAATAAAGGTGCTGATTTATTCGACAGAAAATGGAAGTTTATTATTAATTTTCCTCTCTTTGATTTATGGCAAAGTTGAGAATTTTTCATATATGCATTGGTCATTTGTGGTCTTTCTTTGGGAAATTATTAATGCTCTTCATTAATTTTCATTTGAGGTCTTCTGTGTTGCATGGATATAGGAATACAGATATTAAGAATATCATCACTCTGCCATATATTAGAATATTTTCTCAAGTTTGCTTTTTAAATTTATATATAGTAGTATTATTTCAATATACAAGCAATTAAACTTTTACTTAGTGAAATCAATTGGTATTTTTCAATGGCTTCTATCTTTGCTTTTTCATTTAGCAAGGGCCTCAAATTAGGGTAAATACACACTTAAAGGGACTAGTTTTTGTTTAGTTTGTTTTTGGTACTTAGCTGTTAGACCTTTTTATTTTCTCATAGGCATGGTCACTACTAATTTCCCCTTAGCACTCTCATGTGTAACAGCAAATAGCAGAATCTACTCCCTGGATTTCCATTCTGTTTGATTGATTTGCTTGTCTATTCTTGTACTTGTATTACTATACAGTTTTATTATCATGATACTGTAATTATGTTTCAGTATCTAGTAATGGAAAAATCTGACTTTTTAACATTTTTTTCCGACCTTTTATTTCCCTAAGATCTCTTGTCAAATTCTAACAGCAAAATGAAAGTCATTAGCATTGTCATTGGAATTTCATTGCATTTGTACCTTTTATGAGAAAGAACTAATATCTTTACATTGTCAAATATTTCCATCCAGAAATTGCTTTTTCTCCATTTATTCAAGTGTTCACTTACATTTCTCAGTGAAGTTCTGAGGTTTTCCTCATATATATCTGGCACTTTTCTTGTTAACTTATCTTTGAGTATTTTATGTTCTTGCTATTGTTTTAAATAACATATATTTTTCCATTAAAACTTTATGTGGTTTGTTAATATAAGGGAAAGCTGTCAATTTTTAAATATTTAAGTATTATTTTTAACCTACCTAATTACAAATTTTAAAATTTATGCTAATGGAAGCGACATCAGCAAAATAGTGAAATTGGAGGTTCTAGCTCTTGTTCGGTTACAATTTGGGTGACTATTCACATATGAAAATATATTAACAGGAGCTGAGAAATCCAGGTGAAAGATTATAGGAGCACAGAAGTAAGAAAAGATACATTTAGTAGAACTGGAAGGACATTTTTACAATTACCCATGTCACCCCTTCCTCACACCTAAGCAGTGCTGCATGGAAAGAGATACTAGCTGTGTGATGGGATAAAAGTGAAGGAAGCTCTTGACTTTACTGTGGACCCAAACACCAGGCCTTCACCAGTGTACCCTTGCACCAGGCCAGCCAGCCCTTGCAGACCAAGACTCCAGGCCCATCTCTGTTGTTACTGGCTCCAAACTTGCCTCAACATCAGGCTAGCTAACATAAACTCCGGTTCAAGAACCACCCCAGCTTTAGGATGGACCCCTTGGACCTAGGCTTCAGGATAGCCCTCACAGACACAGGCTCCAGGTCCATGTCAGCATACCCAGTCACCAGGCTCACTCCAGTGGACCCTGACTCCATGCCAGCCATCACAGAACCAGGATACAGGCCTGTCCTTGTGGACCTACACTCCAGGTCTGTCCCTGTTAATCCAAACACTAGGCAGGCCCCTGTGGATCTGGAAACCAGGACCCACCTACCTACTGACAAAGGCACTGGATTAGCCTCCCTGGGAACTCCAGCAATAAGCTTAATCAGTTAGCTCACTCAGAGACTCAGGGTGGGCTGACTGGTGAAGGATTTTCCCTACTGAAGACAGTCTGTAGGAATCAGAAAAGGTGACTGCTTTGTCAAATACACAGATATCAAGGTCACAAGCTTACAAATAATCAGAGAATCTTGACATCAACAAAGAAACAAAATAAAGTACCAGTCACTTGCTCCCCCAAAATAGAGATTTATAATTCCCCTGACAAAGAATTCAGAATGTCATCTTAAGGAAACTTGATGAACTACAAGAGAAAGCAGATGACTAAATTGTCAGGCAACTAATACATGAACAAAATAAAACATTGAATAAATAGTTTTAAATAAATAAGAAACAACCAAATAGAAATTCTGGAACTAAAGAACACAATAACTGAACTAAAAAATTCCAGAGTGTTGAAAGTACACATGATCAAGCAGAGGAAAGAATTAGTGATCTTGAAGACAGTTTATCTGAAATTGCCCAGTTGGAGAAAAAAATCAAGAAAAAGAAAAACAGTGCAGAAACATGAGATTTATGGAACACAATCAAGTAAACCAATATTAGCTAGACTAAGGAAGAAAGAGATAAGTCAAACATAAATGAAAGAAAAGACATTACAACTGATACCACAGAATTAAAAAGGATCATAAAAGCCCAGTATGAATAATTATATGGATAGTTATTGGATAGCCTAGAACAAATAGATAAATTCCTGGAAACATGCAATTAGCTAACATTGAATTGTAAAAATATAGAAAATCCAAATAGCGCAGGATTGAGAAAAGAGATTGAATTGGTAATCAAAAAACCTTTCAACAAAGAAAATCCCAGGACCTGAGGACTTCAATGTTTAATTCTATCAAACATTTAAAAAATAATTAATGCCAATCCTTTTCAAACTCTTCAAAAAAATTGAAAAGGAGAGACCATCACCAAATTCATTTCAGGAGACGAGCATTCCGCTGATGCTAAATCCGCCTAAAGAAAGAAATAAACAACAGATCAATATCCCTGGTGAATACAGACATAAAAATTCTCAACAAAATACAAGCAAACCAAATTCAACAACACATTAAAAGCATCACATACCATGATCAAATGGGACTTATCACAGGAATTACAAGGATAGTTCAACACATGCAAATCAATATATGTGACATATCACATTTACAGAATGAAAGCTAAAATCTTATATCATCTCCATAGATGCAGAGAAGCATTTGACAATATATAACATCCTTTTATGATAAAAACTCTCAACAAATTACAAATAAAAGGGATGTACCTCAACATAATATAGGCCATATGGAACACGTCCACAAATAACTCAATGGTGAAAAACTGCAAACTTTTTCTTAAAAATCAGAAACAAGACAAGGATGCCCACTCTCACCAATTCTATCCAATATAGTACCGGAAGCCCTAGCCACAGTAATTAGCCAAGAAAAAGACATTGGCATGAAAATCAGAAAAGAAGAGGTAAAACTACATCTGTTTGCAGATAACATTATCTATATATAGAAAACACTAAAGACTATCAAAAATGTGGTAGAACTCAAATTATATAAAGTTGCAAGATATAATAAACATATAAAATCAGTAGCATATCTATAGTGATTTCTATGCTACCAAGAAAATATATAAAAAAGAAATTAAGAAAACTATTTTATTTATACTTAGGAACATATTTGACCAAGGATGCTGAAGACCTGTACACTGAGAACTACAAAATATTAATGAAAGAAATTGAAGACGACACATATAAATGAAAATATACCCCATGTTCATGAATTGGAATAATTAATATTAAATATCCAAACACCCAAAAGATATCTATAGATTTAATTCAATCTCTACCAGAATTCCAATGGCATTTTTCAGTGACATAGAGAAAAAAAAACACTAAAATTAATATGAAACCACGAAAAAGCCCAAATAGCCAAAGTGATTTTCAGGAAGAAAAACAAAGCTGGAGACATCACATTATCTGGTTTCAAAATATGCTGCAAAGGTATACTAATTAAGACAGTATGGTACTGTCATAAAAACTAACATGTATACCAAATGGAACAGAATAGAAAGCTTAGAAATAAATCTATGCATTTATGGTTAATTGTTTTTTCCACAAAGTGCCAAGAACACACAATAGGGAACAGATAGCCTCTTCAATAAATGTTGAAAAAATTGAATATCCACATCAAGAAGCATTAAAACTGGATACTTATTTTATGCCAAATATAAATACCAAGTAAATACTTTACATAAAACCTGGAGCTGTAAAACTGCTGAAAGAAAACATAAGAGAAAGTCTTCTCTATATTAGTCTGGGCAATGATTTTTTAAAGATGACACCAAAAGCACAGGCAACAAAAGCCAGAGTAGACAAATGAAGTTGTATCAAATGAAAAACTTTTGCACCGTAAAAAAAAACAGTCAACAGAATGAAGAGTTCACCTAGGAAATGGGTGAAAATATTCGCAAGTCAGACAGCTGACAGACAGTTAATATTCTAAATATAAAGGAGTTCAAACAACTCAATTGCAAGAAAACAAATAATCTAACTTAAAAATGGGCAAAGAACCTGAAAAGACATTTCTCAAAAACAGTCTTACAAACGATGACTAGGTATATGAAAAAAATGGTAAACATTACTAATCATCAAGGAAATGCAAAACAAAACCATTGTAAGATATCACCTCACGTCTGACAGAATAGCTATTATCAAAAATACAAAAAGTAGCAAATGCTGGTGAGGATGTGAAGAAAAGCAAACCTATTGTTGGTGGGAATGTAAATTGGTACAACCATTATGAAAACCAGTATAAAAGTTTCTCAGAAAATTAAAAATAAAACTACCTCATGATTCAGCAATCCCACTTCTCAATATATATACAAAATAAATGAAATCAGTAACTTGAAGAGATATCTGCACCCCCATGTTCACTGAAGCATAATCACAATAGCTCAGATATGGAATCAACCTGTGTTCATCAAAGCATGAATGAATTAAGGAAAGACTCCTAGATTTGATAAGTAACTTCAGTAAATTTGGGCTCTTTGCTCATTTTAAAATCAGGGTACAAAACCAACTTACAATAATCAGTAGCATTTATACACATCAATAACAACCAAATTAAGAAACAAATCAAGAAGTCAACCTCATTTACAATAGCTAAAAAAATAATATTGAGGAATACATTTAACCAAGGAAAAGTCTCTGTGAGGAAAACTATAAAACACTGATAAATGAAATGTGTTTAATGAAATGTTTGTGTTTTGGATGACACAAACACATGGAAAAACGTCACATGCTAATGGATTAGAAGAATCAATATCATTGATATGATCATACTGCCCAAAGCAATCTACAGATTCAATGCAATTCCTATCAAAATACCAATGTCATTTTTCACGGAATTAGAAAAAACAATCCCCAAATCTATATGAAACCAAAAAAGAGCCTATATAGCCAAAGCAATCCTTAGCAAAAAGAACAAAGCTGGAGATTTCATGTTATCTTACTTAAAATTATACTAGAAGGTTTTTAGTAAACAAAATAGCATGGTACTGGTATAAAAATAGATGCAAAAATCAGTGTAACAGGATAGAGAACCCAGGAATAAAGCCACATATCTACAATCAAGTTATCTTCTACAAAGTCAACAAAAATACATACTGGGGCAAGGACACCCTATTCAATCAACGGTGCTGAGAAAATTGTATATATGCAGAGGAATGAAACTGCTTCTCCATCTTTTACTATACACAAAAATTAACTCAAGATGGATTAAATACCTAAATGTAAAATCTTAAACTGTAGAAATGCTAGAAGAAAATCTAGAAAAAACACTTTGGACAGTGGCCTTGACAAATAATTTATGACTAAGGCCTTAAAAGCAAATACAAAAAAAAAAAATCCAAAATAGACAAATGGGACTCAATTAAAATAAAAAGCTTCTGCACAGCAAAAGAAATGGAGAGTGAAGAGACAATCTGCAGAACAGGAGAAAATATTTGCAAACTATGCATCCTACAAAGGAATAATATCCAAAATCTACAAGTAACTTCAACATCATAACAACAATAACAACAACAACAAATAATCACAATTGAAAAAACGGGCAAAGTACATGAACAGACACGTTTCAAAAGAAGATATACAGATGTCCAAAACATATATGAAAAAATACTCAACATCACTAATCATCAGAGAAATGCAAATTAAAACCACAATGAGATACCATCTTACACCAGTCAGAATGACTATTTTTAAAAAGTCGAAAAAAAAAAAAACAGATGTTGATGAGGCTGGGGAGAAAAAGAAATGCTTATACACTGTTGGTGGGAATATAAATTAGTACAACCTTTATGGCAAACAATATGGATATTTCTCAAAGAAGAAAATACAGAACTACCATTAAATCCTGTAACCCCACTACTGGATACTGACCCAAAGGAAAAGAAATCATTATACCAAAAAGATGCCTGCATTTGTACATTGACTGTGGCACTATTCACAATAGCAGAGATAGGAATCAACCTAAGTGTGCATCGACTGATGATTAGATAAAGAAAATACTTTATATATATATATATACACACACACATATTTATATGTGTGTATTTATATGTGTGTGTGTATATAATACATTTATATTTTATATTTATATTTATGTATATATGTATATATTTTTATATATTTATGTATGTGTGTGTATATATACACACATACATATTTATGTGTGTGTATATATAATATATATAAAACATTTATATAGTAGTATTCCACAGTGTGTATATATATATATGCACATTATATGTACATGTGTGTATATATATATATATACATGCAATATGTATACACACACATATACACATGCGCATATAAACACACACCATGGAATACTACTCAACTATAAAAAGAATGAAATTATGTTTTTTCCAGTAACATGGATGAACCTGGAGGCCATTATCTTAAGTAAAATAACTCAGAAACAGAAAGCCAAATACCACGTGTTCTCACTTATAAATGGGAGCTAAATACCCTGTACGTGGACATAGAGAGCAGAGTAATAGACACTGGAGATTTGGGAGGGTGGGAGGAGAGTGAGGGATGAAAAATTGCTTAATGTGTACAATGTATACCAGGAGCCCACAACCTTTTGGCACCAGGGACCGGTTTTGTGGAAGACAATTTTTCCATTGATGTTGGGGGATGGGGGGTTTCAGGATGAAACTGTTCCACCTCAGATCATCAGGCATTGGTTAGATTCTCATGAAGAGTGTAAAAACTAGATCTCTCTGCTGTGCGGTCCGGTTCCTAACAGGCCATATATGGGTACCAGTCTGTGTTCAGGGGGCTGGGGATTTCTGATGTACACTATTCGGGTGGTGGCTAGACTAAAAGCCTGGACATCACTCCTATGCAATGTACCCATGTAACAAAACTGTACTACGTGTAATCCCTAAGTCTGTTTTTTTAAAAGGAACATACGGGATACACATACACACACACAGACATACATGATATATTGCATATAATACAATACATATTGAAATATTATTCAGCCATAAAGAGGAAGATCCTGTTATTTGCAACATGATATAACTGAAGGACATAAGGCTAAGTGAAGTAAACCAGGCACAGATAGACAAATACTGTATGATCCCACTTACATATGGAATCTTAAAAAAAGTCAAATCATAGAAACAGAGTAGCTTGGTATTGCCAAGAGTTTGGGAGTACAAAAAATGGGGAGATATTGGTGAAAGGGTACCATGTTTCAGTTATGCAGGATGAATAAATTCCAGAGATTTAATGTACAGCATAGTGAGTATAGTTAAAACTTTTATATTGTATACTTGAAACTTGCTGAGAGAGTAGATCTTAAGTGTCCTCATCACACACACAAAAACGGTAAGTATATGAGGAGACAGACATCTTAATCAGCTTGCTTTTGGTACTCAGTTAACAATATATGCATATATCAAAACATCATGTTATATATAACATAAATCTATATAATTTTTATATTTCAATTATATCACAATAAATAAAGCTGAACAAAATAAAATCTTTACTAATGGCTTTCCAAAGGGTTCACAGTTCTTTTTAATGAATGTGTTAATGGCAGCAAAGGGTTTCTGGCTCTACTAGAAAAAAAAGGATTTGTGGGAACACATGCTTATTCTGTTCCTCAGAAGAACTAACAAACCAGAAGAACATTTTCCATAAGAATTAAGCCTCTGTCCTTAACCTTTTAAATGCGATAACATTTAGGAGAACAGCAGACACACATGACACCATATTTCTAGGCTGTAGCTGGTTTCATTTTATTTGATGCAGCCCACCCAGCAGTGGTGGGTGAGGGGGAGCCGGAGACATAGCCGTGCCACAGTACTCTTTCATATCAATCCATTTATGAGTCAACATTGATTCAGGCATCACAGCAGGTGATGTGGATAAAGACTGAGTAGACTAGTGAAAAAAATCTATGGGTTGGGAATATGGCGAATATTTATGACCTCTAAATTTATGTGACTTATATACATCTAATATGTGACCTGTTACAAATAGCGCTGCCAATCTAGACTTTATCAAATTATGATGTTTAGGTTATATTCTAAAGGCAATCTAAATTTTTTGACCTTATATTTTTATAATCTTTTAAAAATGACCTATAGACATAGTCATTTTTTCTATTTTGTATGATGATTAAATATTAAAATTCAATAATTGTCTTTTGATGAAAGTCTTCTTGCTATGGTCTTAATGTTTGTATATCCTCAAATTTCATGTTGAAATCCTAACTCCTAAGTTAATGGAGGAGGTGACTGAGTCATGAGGACAGAGCTCTCATGACTGGGACTTGTGCCCTAATTAAAAGACTCCAGAGAGCCAGTTAGTTGCTTATATCATGTGAAGTAACAGTATGAAGGTACTGTCTATGAACAAGGAAATGATTCCCCACCGGACACCAAATCTGCTAGTGCCTTGGACTTCCCATTCTCCAGAACTATGAGAGAGAAATTCCTGTTGTCTATAAGCTAACTAGTTGATGGTATTTGTTATAACAGCCTGAAAAGATTAAGACACTTGACAAAATAGATGATTCACTTCTCAGCATTAGTAGAGTGAACAAAACCTAACCTATTTTTAGACTTGATGTCCTACATAGGGTCTTCTACTTAATGTCCTTGTCACCTTAGCTCATTTCTGATTTCAGCCTTAGCTACAGAGGGCAGTTCTGTGCCAGTTCAGATATGCCACACATTGATTAGAGTCCCATCTAAAGTTCACTTTGTATGATCTGTACTCTGCTTCAGTGTCTTCTCTGACACGTTGGGAATCTACTTAGCCTGGTACACATGCAGCCTAGATAGGCAGAGTGTTAGGGGAGTTAATGCCTTCATGTAATTTTCAATTCATGGAGCTTGTGGACAAATATTCTATATTTCTCTTTGGTTAAGGGAAAATTTTGGGACGCTTTCTGTATGTTTCTCAGGTTTTGGAAAAAATCCCTCATTGCCCACAGTGTAACCTCAATAAATCATTCTATATTGACGCTTCTGTGTCCCTGACTTACTTTATCTGCTCCCCTTTCTTGCTTCCTGGATCATCACTTGAATAAATTACCAGAACCAAAGTTCCCGTCTGGGTCTCTGCTTTTGAGGGAACCGGAACTAAGACATTGGAGAATATCATCCCAAACAAGAATGACCACTGTGGTTTTGGAGATATACAGACTTACACGGAATGGTTCAGGATTGAATAGATCCCAGTCAGAAGTCCTGGAACAATGCTATCTCATTTTGTTTGAAAAAAAATTTATCATACTAACATACGTTTGAGCTATTGCCACTTCTGCAGAGACCTGAAATTATGTACACTGGTGTATCTACTATGCATACATTGTTTTATGACTTGTCTTCAGAATTTATTAGTAAATAAAAGGCTAAAGAAACCTGGATTTTTCACCATTATGAAAATTACTCTTCACTTACGTTATCAATCATATGCTATTTTCTTTATTCAAAGTCTTGCCTAGGGTTTCTTTATTGCTAAAGTAATAAATATATGTATCTCAGTTTATAACTCATTATTCATAATAACAGTCATACAATCATTTCAATTTGCTGTACTTCTATTAGGTTCAGCGTTTATGTCAATTACTTTACATGTTTCCAATTCTATTAATGACCCATCTACAAAGTGAATTTTATGAATGACAGAGATTTAGAAATTGAGTTTAAGCTAAGTAAAATGCAGAAGTGAAACAGCTGCAAATAATTGAATTGAGTTGTGATTCCCAACCCTCTACCCAAGGTATAACAGACATTAAAATATGTGCTTAAATTTCTCTCATTGATGTTTCAGTATAAATGTCCTCCCTATCTTTTTGTTAAATGTCTTCCTGTTTTGTGGTGGTATTTTAATGCTATGGTAAAGAATATTGTTTTTCAATTGTTAATGACCTATATACAAAATTAAAATTCATTTGTTTGTATTTATATTATGTGACTTTGCTAAATTATTATATCTGATAGGTGTATTTTTGTAATTTTTAAAGACTTTTTTGCTTACTATATATATTTCCAATCGTTATGTTTTACTTTGCATGTTTATTTATTTAGGTTTATTGTCCTAACTGGAGCCTCTAGAATATTTTTTTTTTTTTTTTTTTGAGACGGAGTTTCGCTCTGTCATCCAGGCTGGAGTGCAGTGGCCGGATCTCAGCTCACTGCAAGCTCCGCCTCCCAGGTTCATGCCATTCTCCTGCCTCAGCCTCCCGAGCAGCTGGGACTACAGGCGCCCGCCACCACGCCCGGCTAGTTTTTTGTATTTTTAGTAGAGATGGGGTTTCACCTTGTTAGCCAGGATGGTCTTGATCTCCTGACCTCGTGATCCGCCCGTCTCGGCCTCCCAAAGTGCTGGGATTACAGGCTTGAGCCACCATGCCCGGCCAGCCTCTAGAATAATATTGAAAATAATTGCCAAGAATAAACTTTCCCTTTTCTCTATTCTTAAGAAAGATTTCTTTAATCATTAAGTAGAATGTTAGCTGGAGGTTTTTTACAGATAACTTTCATCAGACTGAGGAAGATTCCCTTCTAAATACCCTGTAGTAGAATTACTGGAACACATGATAGTTTTGTTTTTAATCTTTTGAGAAACCTCCACACTCTTTTCCATAACGGCTGTACTAATTTATATTCCAAACAAGAGTGTGTAAGAGTTCCCTTTCCTTCACATCCTCACCAGCATTTGTGAATTTTTTTGCTTTTTGATAATAACCATTCTAACTGAAGTGAGATGATACCTCACTGTGGTTTTGATTTGCATTTCCCTGATGATTAGTGATGTTGAACATTTTTTCATAGTTTTTGTAAGTTTGTATGTCTTCTTTTGAGAAATGTTTATTCAAATCCCTTGCCCATTATTAAAATCCTATTTTGGGGGTTTGTTTTGCTTTTGAGTTGTTTGAATTTTTCGTATAGTCTGGATATTAATCCCTTAATGGATGTATACTTTCCAAACATTTTCTTTTCTTTATTATTATTATTTTTTATTATACTTTAAGATCTAGGGTACATGTGCATAACGTGCAGGTTTGTTACATATGTATACTTGTGCCATGTTGGTGTGCTGCACCCATCAACTCGTCAGCACCCATCAATTCATTATTTATATCATATATAACTCCCCAATGCAATCCCTCCCCCCTCCCCCCTCCCCATGATAGGCCCCGGTGTGTGATGTTCCCCTTCCCGAGTCCAAGTGATCTCATTGTTCAGTTCCCACCTATGAGTGAGAACATGTGGTGTTTGGTTTTCTCTTCTTGTGCCAAACATTTTCTATCTTTCTACAGGTTGTCTCTTCACTCTGCTGATCATTTCCTTTGCTGTGCACAAGCTTTTTAGTTTGAGATATTCTCATTTGTCTACTTTTTGCTTTTGTTGCCTGTGCTTTTGAAGTCTTACCCATGAAATCTTTGCCTAGACCAATGTCCTAAAGCACTTATCATGCTTTCTTCAGATAGATTTATTATTTCGTATCTTATATTTTAAGTTTTTATTCATTTTGAGTTGATTTTCATATATGACCAGGGTAAGGGTTCTAGTTTGATGACTTTCCCAGTAGTATTTATTGAAGAGGGTGTTATTCTCCCAATGTATGTCCTGGCACCTTTTGTCAAAAATCAATTGGTTGCAAACATATAGATTTATTTCTGGGTTCTCTGTTCTGTTCCACTGGTCTATTTGTCTGTTTTATACCAACACCAAGCTCCTTTGGTTACTAATGCTTTGTAGAATATTTTGAAGTTGGGTAGTATGTGCATCCTACAATTTTTTATGTGTTCTGTTTTTATTTCTGTTCAATAAATTTTCTTTTATGACTACTTTTCACTCATGAGTCATTTAGAAGATTGTTATTTAATTTCCAGATATTTTATGAGTTTTAAAATCTTAACTTTTTATTGATTTATAATTTATAACATTAGACTCCAAGAACACAATTTGCATGATTTCCATATTTTGAAATGCATTGAGAGATTTTATGGCTCAACATGTGGTCTATCTTGGTAGGTAAAAAGAATGTACATTCTGCAGTTGTCATGTATTGTGTGCTACAAATATCGATTGGTTCAAGTTGGCTGGTAATGTTGTTCAGATCTTCTGCACCTGTTCTGAACTCAACTTTTCAATCAGTTACTGTGAAAGGATGAAAATAACCAACTATATCTGTTTATGAGTCCATTTCTTCTTTGGATGTGTCAGTCTTTGATTCTTCTTTTTAAAAATCTCTGTTATTAAGTACATACACATTCAGGCTTGTTATTTCTTCTTGTCTCTTTACAATGATAAAATATCTATTTTCATTTCTACTAATATTCTTCTTGTTGGTTTATACTTTGTTCATTTCAGCTTTCTTATTAATATAGTTTATATGGTATATTTGGCCCCTTTTTGTTAATTCAATAGGACAAACTCTACTTTTTAACAGGAATGTTTAACATTTAATGCAAACATTGATATAGCTGTGCTTAAACCTACCATTTTGCTATTTGTTTTCCACTAGTCCCTTCTGTTCTTGTTGCTCTCTTATTCCTGTCTTGCCACTTTTGGGTGAGTCACATACTTTTGTTTTATTTTATTTCTCTATTGGCTTAATTTACTATATATCTTTTTATTATTTTATGATAATAGCTCTAGAACTAATATTCTGTATCTCTAACTTATTAATGTCTACTTAGAGCCAATATATTATCACTTTAGATTTAAGCCTCAGAGCCCGTATTTCCAACTTCCCACTTCACTGTTCAGAAATGCAATAAGATTATGGGGTATACTTCTAGTTCCCTTGTCTTTTCTTTCACTATTGTCACAGTTTTTACTTGCAGATTTTATAAACCCACTTTACAGTGTTATTATTTTTGCTTCATACAAACAGTTATTTCTAGAGGAAAATTAGAGAAACAAAAAATATTTTCCATTTGCCCAATTATTTATCATTTCTTACGTCCTCTCTTATTTCTTGTAGGATTGAGTTTTTATTTGGTATAATTTCCTTTTAGCTTGAAGAAAATTCTTTAAAATTTTTCTTTTTTTGATAGTACGCGCCTGGTAACAACAAATTATCCTCAATTTGCTTTACCAAATATGTCTTCATTCTGCTATTGTTTTTCAAAAGCATTTTTACTAGATATAGAATCACAGTTTTATAGGTTTTTTTGGTTATTAGTATAGTTTTTTCTTTTGCTATGTATTAGCACCACACTAACCAACTGAGCTAAACAGCCACCACATTCCGTTGCTATTTAAAAGATGCTACTCCATTAACTTTTGTTGTCCATTTTTCTGATGAGAAGTCAGTCAAGATTTGTATTATTTATTCCTTGAATAATTGTTTTTTATGCTTTCTCTGGTGGTTTTTAAGTTTTTTTTTTTTTTTTTTTGCTTCTTTTTTTGTTTCTTTAATCTTTAGCTTTAAAGAAATGAACTTACAATATGCGTAGGTGTGACTTCCTTTGTATTTTTCTGTTTGCTTTTCTCTGAGTTCCTTAAGGATCTGTAAATCAATATTTTTCATGAAATGTGGGGGAAATCTCGGCTATTATTTACTTACTTACTTTTATTTTTAGAAATAAGATCTCCTTGTGTTGCCTGGGGTGGTCTTGAACTCTTAGCCTCTAGCAATCTTCCCACCTTGATCTCCCAAAGTTCTGGGATTACAGACGTGAGCCACCATGTCTGGTCAGCTATTACTTCCTTAAATACTTTTTTCACCCATTCTCACTTGTCTTTCTAGGATATTAAACATTTGCTAAGATCCTTTGATATTTACCTACATGCTTGAGTTGCTATTACATTTTCTTCTATCTTTTTATTTCTTAACATTGGATAACTTCTATTTGGTTAAAATCCATTGACACTTTCTTTTTCTACCTTCAGTCATCTGTAAAGCTCAAATGAAATTTTAAGATTTTAGTTATTCCATTTTTGTTGTAGATTTTCTATTTCATTTGCTTTTATACTTTTCAAGTCTCTGTTTAGATACCTCATCTATATAACATTAAAAGCATATTTTCATTTTATTCCTTGAAATGAACAATAGTTCCCCTTAAGTTTTTATTTGATAAATTAAACATCAGGATGACCTTAAAATATGTTTTATTTATTTCATTTTTTAAATTTTGTACTTGACATTTTGGATGATATAATTTAGACAAACTGGATTTTGGATTTTGTTTTTGTTTTTTTCTTTCAGAAAATTGCTGATTTTTGTTCAAATAAGTAGCTCTATCACAGCCTATTTACCTCAAACTTGTATTAGCTTAGTTTTATGCTTTGTTGAACATATCTGTGTAATGCCTAATTTTTTTTCTCAAGCCCCTGTAACTTGGTATGGCTTAATTTCTAAACTCTGTCTTCCTGTGGATATTGTCAAAGTTGAGTTTTATGCTTTAATAAGTGAGTGTTGTACAGGCCTTACTCTAGGGTGGGGTCAGCAAACTATATGGTCTGTGGGTCAAATCTGGACTGATACTGGGTAATTTCATGATTAAAGCTTTAATGGAACACGGTCACACCTATTTATGTATTTTCTAGGGATACTTTCACATCTGAAAAGCAAGGTTGAGAAGTTGGAACAGATAATAGGGACCAGGGTCAGAAAACATTTGCTGCCTCTTGCTGTAGAACATGGTCTATACTTGAGAATTGACCTTTTTGATGTCTTAGTTGAATACTCAGGATATTAACAAGATTTTTTCACTCTAGCTGAGTTGGGGCATTGAGTTCTTCCATAACCATGCAAGCTTCAGCTTCTGTTCTACTCTCAAGTCTTTAATGTTTATTTGCTTTGCAGCCTCCCATAGTCTCTTCCTGAGCTTATGAAGATTATCCCATAGCCAGACACCCTACAAGAGCTCCCACACAAACTCTGAGGTTTCCACTCAGATTAGCTCCCTGCTCTCTGGTGCCCTAGTCCACAGATTCCATCTCCTTCAGCAACTCTTAAATCTGCTTTCTCATGCCTCGAATCCCAGCACTCTGGGAGGCGGAAGCAGGTAGATCAAGAGGTCAGGAATTTGAGACCAGCCTGGCCAAGATGGTGAAACCCTGTCTCTACTAAAAATATAAAAATTAGCCAGGCATAGTGGTAGGCACCTGTAATCCCAGCTACTCGGGAGGCTGAGGTAGGAGAATCTCTCGAATCCAGGAGGTGGAGGTCGCAGTGAGTGGAGATTGCACCACTGTACTCTAGCCTGGGTGACAGAGCAAGACTCCAACTCAAAAAAAAAGAAAAAACAAACCTAACTTCTGCCTTAACTTCAGTGGGACTGGTGTGCTATGCTTGTGTGTCAGCTCCTTCTTTCACAGTTTAGGAAACTGTTCTCAGGCAGAGAGTAGGTTCAATCATGAGATAGACTTTATGAGTTTTTCTTTTTTTCAAAAATTGTAAGCTTGTGCTGTCTTTTGTTCAAGGCCTGAAAAGTTTTTATGTATTTTGTCCAATACTGGCATGTTTATATATGGTCACAAGTATAAGTTTCTCTACTGTCATTTAAAAATGTCAAATCCATTTTATTTTGTAAATGCATGTAAACCCATTTACATACACACACACAATTTACCTTTTAATAGATATTAAGCCAGTAATAGTATTATACTCATTTCATGTTACTTGAGAACTACCCATATACACTAAGCTTGAATTTAGCAGAATGAATAACTCACTTCTTCTAAGAAACTGTCAAAAGTTTCTTCAGCTACCTTTCAGATTCGTGACACCTCACAAGGTAAATCAACCGCCATATTAACCAATGTTGTATTATTTATTACTATTTTACTGTTTACCTATTCTAAATCATTTCTTAATATACATCTGTCTCTTCTCTATTTCATTCTCTTTCTCTCCTTTTGCTAGAATAATATTGGATTTCAGACTATAGGTTCAATTTAAAACCTCCCAATTTCATTCTTTTTGCTAGAATACAAAAAGTCATAATTACAGTATAAGTCTATTTCATTAATTAGTATTTACTCATTACATAGAAGAAATAACTTCATATAATCATTCTTTTTGTACCAGTTGATGTAACTTTTGTGTAACCAATCTCAGGGGTTTTGAACTATAGTAGAATGTCAAATATGTCTTATTAAACCTAAGGGAAGATTCTCTGTTAAAGGGTCACATTTTTAAAAGCATAAAATCAGAATACTTTGTGCTCTTTCTATAACTACTAGAGTTTTCAACGAATTGTAAGAACAATGTTTAATAAAATGCTACTCATTCGTTTACAATTGGGAACGTGCTTATTTATTACATGTTTGATAAGTATCTTATGGCTATAAACAACGTCCCCAAATAAGAAAGGCCTAGTACATGTTTGAATAACTGAGTTCTGATATCTTCTCCTTTGCTAAGGAAAACTATATTTATTTTCAGTTAGATATTGGATATCCATCATAGTCATTAGCACTCATTATTATACAAATATATATCTGCAGTGCTTACACTTTTTTAAAGTTTCTGGTTGCATTTTACATTGACCCAGGTTCAAATAACACTTTTGTATACTGGAATCTATAATTAAGTCAAAGTTACACTTAAAATTAAAAATAAAAAAGACAAGCCTTTAAAATAGAAGTGCTAATAAGACCTTACATGAACTTTCCTAAAAGTTGTGGCTGTAGGAATTAGCTGACTTTTATCTATAAAAAGGGTAATTGGTGTATTAGTTAGGTTACTTTCTACTGCAAGTAATACACACCACAATTAAAAGTGGCTTTAAAAGAATATATTTTTCACATGACAAGATGCCTGAGGTGTGACTCCAGAATTAATTACTGTTGTGATTCCACATCATCACCAAGGATTCATTCTTCTCTTCCTGCTCAGCCATCCTCTGCATGTTAGGTTTTGCCTTCAGACATATCCCCTCATAGTTGCAAATATCAATAACTTCAAATATTACGTTCACTTCATCCTCAAACTACATAGACTCTAATCGATTTGGGAACTTTACTCAGAACATATGAAAGTAGGACCTGATCCTGAAAAAAAGCAGTTTATCAGGTTTGAACACATGATTATAATGTTGAAGTAAGGTTGAATTTGTGAATAGCAGAAGCTGATCAATATTTGTGATATTCCTCTATTCTCAGTAGCATGCTGACACATGTTTAACAACTGGATATCTGAGATAAAAATCCCTGAATCGTAGCATATGTCAATTTCTACAGCATAAATACTCCCACCATGGCTAATTTTAAGCTACAAAAATTATGTCATTGAACATAGAGTGAAGAAAACCACGGGTACCCTCTCATAAGGAGTCGTTTTACCATGCAAAGGTAGTAAGTGTAAAATAACAAGAACACAGGTAATAGTAAGATGTAGTAAAAGAATTAAGAAGTGATGAGTTTAGTTATTTATGCTTTCATTCTAATATTATTTACTTAGTTATAAGTCTATACAGTTTATTTTTTAATAATGGTTGTATTTCACAATTGGTTTGTAAAATTCCTGAATATTTAATAACCAGATGGTATGAGCAGGTTCAAGCTAGGTCCAATACAATGCTGTCTCCTCACCAGCTAGATCTCTTCTGCTTTTAGTGAAATTATAGCTTTCTACCACGTACACACATAAAAGGCTATGGATTTTCTTAAACATTACATAAAAACAAATATTACTATTTCCTTCGCTATGAAAGTAGATGGAACTTTATTATGTTTAATATCCAAGCACACAATTAAGCAATAGTCAGAGAACACCAAAATATTTTATAAACTAAAGGAGAAATAAGAGGCACATACAATAAAGTCTTACTGTCACATTTTACTGAAATTTGATCTGGAGGAAAAAAATACAAACTGAAAAAATGGCATCTTGAATCAACTAAGGCCAGAAGCCTTGAATTCTGAGTCACTGTTTTTTTTTAACTCGGGCTCTGGTTCCCGTGGGATTCAGATGTCTATGTAATGTGGCATGTTGCAAGGCATGTTGCATCACAGAGCATCATTTTCCTCAGTTAGGAAATAGGATGGCAGTACCAAATATTGAACATCTCTAGCTTTAAAGTTTGTCATTTTGAATGTTTTTGAAAAAATATTTCTATGTAATTTTGAGCATAGCACTGCCCTTCATATTTCAAACTCACAAAAGATTTTAGTAACGAGATAGGCATGCAATAAATTATGTCAGATTTATGTTAAATTACTCTGCTGTGCACTGTGATATTCTTGATGCTGTTTACATGTCTAATATTGTTCCATGTGTCTATTTTTACCAAAAAGCTCTTAGTCTCTTGGTGGGATAGGAAAGATGAAGAAATACAGTTTACGGGTAAGTCAGACCTAAGTTTTAAGTTCATATCTGCGCTTACTCTCTATATAGGTTTGGATAAGTAATGTACTCTTTCCCAGTCTCCATGTTTTTAGAAATTTAAAATGCTTTGGAAGTCAATTGAGCTAAAGGACTTAGCAGACACTCAAGAAATAATAGATATATATTTGTTTCTGTGTCCAAGGCACCTAACACTGAGCTTGACATATATTAAACATTATTATTTGCTCAATGTGTAAGTGAATTAAAGAATAAGAATGAAAGAATGAAATGGCCGGGTGTGGTGGCTCAGGTCTGCCACAGTGGCTCATGCCTGCAAACCCAGCACTTTGGGAGGCTGAGGTGGGAGGATCACTTGAGGTCAGGAGTTCGAGACCTGCTTGGCCAAGATGGTGAAATCCTGTCTCTAATAAAAATATAAAAATTAGCTGAAAACAGTGGCATGTGTCTATAATTCCAGTTACTTGGGAGGCTGAGGCAGGAAGATCTCTTTAAGAGGTGGAGGTTGCAGTGAGCTGAGATTGTACCACTGAACTCCAGCCTGGGTGACAGAGTGAGACACTTCTCAAAAATAAATAAATAAATAATAAATAAATAAATAAATAAATAAATAAATAAATAAATAAGCCTCTTAAATTGTGAATTCCATGTTTTAGTTCATCTTGCCTGAAATTGTACTGAAATTGTAGGAGCTCATCTTTGTGGACAGTAAAGGATAGCATAATCACTTTAAATGATTCTATAAGATGCTTTAAGATTATGTTTCTATAAATCTTTTCCTTTGGGTCTTAACTTCTTTCATTGATGAAAAAGAACTTAAATGGTAAGGACTCCATGGTTCTTGATAACTCTGAAGTCCTTCCAGAACCTATCTTATATTTTTAACTATAATCACTATTGTACAGAACTCAATGCTGTAAAAGTATTTTGATACTTACTGATACTTGTCAACAATAGTCAGAGCGCCATCTTCCAGGTCTCCACAGAATTAAAACCCCAGCTACAAATATCAGTAAGGCCAGGGGATCTTAACCACTTTGTGGGTAACTGATAATTTTAAGAATATGATCAAAGCTCTAAACCTTCACTCCAGAGAAATGTTTATTTTGCAATAGTTAAATTTGCAAAAAAATTCAGAGCACTTATGAAAGCCACATAATAGGTTAAAATCACTTAATCTATTCAGACCACTTCATATACATAGAAACAAAAATAAGTCCCAGAAAGGCTCTCTTAATCTTATATAAATAATTAGTGATCAAATTAGGATTCCAAGAGTTTCCTTATCTTTGGTATTCTTCATAAACTGTATCATATATCCATAAATGTTTAAGAAACTAAAATAGAGGAAAGAACGTGTTCTCTTCATCCCCATAAAAGACAAATTGAAAGTAGAGATGTAAAGTCATATATTTATTTAAATTTTTTCTTTCAATGACTAAGATAATTAGCTTATTTAAGGACTTGAAATACTGTACTATATATTTTAAACACAGAGCTAACCTAATAATTTGTTTTATAAATAAATTCTACATATGATGGAGAACATAAACACTAGATGTTTAAAGATCTTCCACTCAAGTGTAGAAAGAAGCCTATTTGTTTAAAAATAAACTGTTATTCTGTGTGCAGATTAATGTACACATACTTAACCATACAGCAAGTCTCAATACATTAAAAAAAACTGAAATAATGCTAACGATACTCTCAGACCACAGTGGAATAAAAGTAGAAATCAACACCAAGAAGATCTCTCAAAACTAGACAATTTACATGGAAATTAAACAACTTGCTACTGAATGACTTCTGGGTAAACAACTAAATTAAGGCAGAAGTCAAAAGTTTTTCTGAAATAAATCAAAACAGAAACATAGCATACCAAAATCGTTGGGATGCAGCAAAAGCAGGATTAAGGAATGTTTATAGTGCAAACACTTACCTCAAAAAGTTAGAAAGATCTCAAATTAATGATCTAACATCACACCGAAAGGAATTATAAAAACAAAAACAAACTAAACCCAAAATTAGTACAAGAAAAGAAATGACTAAAATCAGAGTAGAGCTTAGGAAACTTGAGACCCCAAAATTCACCCACAGAATCAACAAAACCAAAAATTGTTTTTTGAAAGGATAAATGATATTGATAGACTCTAGCTAGATTAACAAAGAAAAAAGAGAGAAGATCAAAATAAGCACAATCAAAAATACAATGGTGGCATTACAACCAATCCAGAGACATATAAAAGATTCTCAAAGACATTATAAACATATCTATTCACACAAACTAGAAAATCTAGAGGAAATGGGTAAATTTCTAGAAACACAACCTCTCAGGAATGAAGCAGGAAGAAATTGAAACCCTGAAGTGGCCAATATGGAGTTCTGAAATTGAATTGGCATTAAAAATCCTACCAACCAAAAAAGCCTCAGGCTACATCAATTCACAGCCAAATTCTACCAGACATACAAAGAGGGCAAGGTACCAATTCTATCTAAACTATTTTAAAAAATCAAGTATGAGGGACTCGTCCCTTACTAATTTTATGAAGCCAGCATCACCCTGATACCCAAAGCTCACAAAGGTAAGATGAAAAAAGAAAACTAAAGGCTAATGTCACTGATGAACATTGACACAAAAATTGTAAACAAAATACTAACAAACTGAATCCAGCAGTGCATCAAAAAGTGAATTCACCATGATCGAGTAGGCTTCATTTCTGGGATGCACGCTGGGTTCAACATATACAAATCAACTAAATGTGATTTAACACATAAACAGAATTAAAAACAAAAACCCCATGATCATCTCAATAGATGTAGAAAAAGATTTAGATAAAATCTAACACCCCTTCATGATAAAATCCCTCAAGAAAGGAGGCATCAAAGGAATATATTGCAAAATAATAAGAGTGATCTATGACAAACCTACAGCCAACATCATGCTGACTGGGCAAAAACTGGAAGCATTTTCCTGGAGAACTAGAAGAAGACAAGGATGCTTACTCTTACTACTTCTATTCAACATAATACTGGCAGTCCCAGCAAGAGCAATCAGGCAAGAGAAAGAAATAAAAGGCACCCAAATAGAAAAGAAAGAAGTCAAAGTCTCTCTTTGCTGACACGATTTTACACCTAGAAAACCCTAATGACTTCACCAAAAGGCTTTGAGAACTGATAAATGATATCAGTAAAGTTTCAGGATACAAAATAAATGTATAGTTATAGTGATAGAAATGCTATCAGTAGCATTTCTATACACCAATAATGTTGAAGCTAAGACCCAAATCAAGAATGCAATCCCATTTACAATAGGAACACACACAAAAATGCCTAGGACTACATGTAACATCGAAGGTGAAAGATCTCTACAAGAACTACAAAACAGTTAAAGGAAATCATAGATGACACAAACAAATGAAAAAACATTCCATGCTCATGGATTGGAAGAATCAATATTGGTATAATAACTATAATGCCCAGAGCAATCTACAGATTCAACATTATCCCTCTCAAACTACCAAAGTCATTTTTCACAGAACTAGAAAAAAAATTCTAAAATTCACATGGACCAAAAAAGAGAGGCTGAACATTCAAAGTAATCCTAAGCAAAAGAACAAAGCTGGAGGCATCACATTACTCAACTTTAAACTATAGGCTAGAGTGAGCAAAACAGCATGCTGCAGTAACAAAAACACTATGGTACTGGTACAAAAACAGACACATACACTCATGGAACAGAATAGAGAACCCAGACATCTAGCCATACACCTATAGCCATATGATCTTTGACAAAGTCAACAACAAAAAAAAGCATGCAGAAAGGACTCCATATTCAATCAATGGTGCTGGGACAGCTGGCTAACCAATACACTGAAGAATGAAACTGGACCCCCTACCTTTCATCATAAACAAATATTAAGACGGATTAAAGATTTAATTTTAAGATTGCAAACTATAAGAATCCTAGAAGAAAACTTAGAAACATCTTTCTGGACATCAGCCTTAGGAAAGTATTTCTGACTAAGTCCTCAAAAGCAATTGCAACAAAAACAAAAATTGACAAGTGGGACCTAATTACACTAAAGAGATTCTGTGAAGCAAAAGGAATTATCAACAGAGTAATCAGACAACCTACACAATGGGAGAAAATATTCACAGACTATGTATATGACAAAGGTCTAATATCTAGAATCTAAAGGAACTTTAACAATTGGAAAAGCCAAAACCAACAAATCCATTAAAAATAGTCAAAAGATGTAAACAGAAACTTCTCAAAAGAAGACATACAAGTGGCCAACAAACATATATATATATATATGGCTTAACTTCACTAACCATCAGGAAAATGCAAGTCAAAACCACAATGAGATACCATCTCATACCATTTAAAATTGCTATTACTAAAAAGCCAAAAAGTAACAAATGCTACCTACTAAAAGAAATGCTTATACACTGTTGGTGGGAATGTAAATTCGTTCAGCCACTGTGCAAAGCAATTTGGAGATTCCTCAAAGAACTTAAAACAGAACTACCATTTGACCCAGCAATTCCATTATTGAGTACATACACAAAAGAAAAACAATATTTTATTAAAAAGACACATGCACTCATATGTCCATCTCAGCACTCTTCACAATAGCAAAGGCACAGAATCAATCAAGGTGCCCATTTGAGGTGCCCATTTATGGTGGATTAGATAAAGAAAATATGGTACATATACAACATGGAATACTACACAGCCATAAAAAAGAATGAAATCGTCTTCTTTGCAGCAACACAAATGCAGCTGGAGGCCATTATCCTAAGTGAATTATGCAGGACAGAAAACAAAATACTGCATACTGTCATGTATAAGTGGGAGCTAATCATTGGGTATACGGGGACATAAAGATGGCAACAGTAGACACTGTTGACTACTAAAGTGGGGAAGGAGAGATGGGGCAAGGGTTGAAAAATGAACTGTTGGGTACTATGCTCACTACCTGGGTGACAGAATCAATCACAAACCAGACTTCAACATCCTGTAATATATTCATACAACACAACTGCACATGTACCCCATGAATCTAAAATAGAAGTTGAAATAATTAAACATAAATGAATAAATAAGTTAATAAACATATATTTATTTTAGAATAGCATTATATTACAGAACAATTGAAAGATAGGACAGTTTCCCTTTTCCCTGACCCCAGTTCCCCTATTATTAACATCATATACTAGTATGCACATTTGACACAGTTAATGTACCAATACCGATACATTATTATCAAAGTCCGTAACTGAAGAGTCTCATTCTCTACCAACTGAGTTAGATGGGCTAAAGTCCCATAATTCATTCAAATTTCCTTAGTTGTGCTTATCTCCTTTTTCTTCTCCTACAGAGCTTTTACCTATGGAGACACAATTTAACAATATTGCAACAACAAATGTATACTGGAATTGAACAATTAAACAGGATACCACATTACGTTTATTCATCATATCTCATTTGGCTCTTTGTTACAACAGTTTTTCAAATTTCCTGTTTTGATGACATTTAAAATTCTGAGGAGCACTAGTCACATATTTTGTAGAATGCCCCTTAACTGAAAGTTGTCTAATGTCTTCTCATGATTAGACTTAGGGTTATGGATTTTTAAAAGAAAAACCATGGAGGAAAAAAAGCATTTGTAGTACATCTTGTTAAGGCTACACACCAGCTACTTGAATTGTCACTGCTGATATTTTTCTTGATCACCTGTCTGAGGAGTGTTTGCAAAGTTTCTCACTTTTAAGTTCTTTTTTCCCCTTTCCATGCTGTACTTTTTGGTCGGAAGTCACTTCGTGCAGCCTGTACTTAAGGAGTGAGGGCTTCACCTCCTTGAAGGCAGAATATCTACAAAAATTATTTGAAATCCCTTTGTGCAAGTGTTTCTATTCTCCTGTATTAATTTACTTACTCAATAATTTATTCACATTAGTGTGGAATTATGAATATTCATTTAATATTTTGTATTACAACCCAATACTACTCTATTATTTTTGTTACTGAAATCGTTCCCTTTTTGTGCTTCAGGAGCGCTTCAGCTGGTGCCTTTGTACCACTGACATATCCTCATTATTATGTTCTGTGGATTGTTTCTGTTGTTAGAAAAGCTTTACTTTTTGAAAACACAAGATGCATCAGTTTTATCTTGTATATGTCTTACCCCAGTTTTATCTTGTATATGAGAATTGCCGCTTTTCCAAGAAGCTCTCATAGTAGGAACAGATACAAGAGGCTGGTATTAGAAATCAAATTCTACATGAAAGTGTGCTTGTAACTACTTGGGTGTCCTTGCTTCTAGACCAGTCCTAGAATCAAGGAATATGCCCTTTGCTCCTGGGACGTCACCCTTCCGAGGCCATCAGTTGGTTGAGCAAGGAAATATGAAAGTATACTAATCCTTGAACATATACATATTGATATTTCTATATTTAACCATCCATATCTAATATAATGTAAACATATATAAATTCACATTGACGTCTCTAACTCTAATCCATTACCACATGAATCACTCTCATTTTCTCTCATTGCTTATCTGTTGTAACCTCCTACTCCAATATTGAGAAATATGGTTCTTACCATGTACCATCCATTTGTTTAATTGTTCAATTCCAGTATACATTTGTTGTTGCAATATTGTTAAATTTTATCTCCATAGGTTAAACCTTGATCAGTGAGAGTATGATTTTTATGTCTAGTTCTTTTGTCTTCATTTTATAGTCTCTATTTCTAAAGTTACTTAGCTCAGCACCTTTCTTATCTCCTTCAGTGCGGTTGTTTCACTAATGTGTAATATAGTAAAATTGTTTTACCACATTCTGCCTTCCACTGGAGAATCCTTGATCTCCAAATTTTCACAAAATTTATATACATTGAGGTTCATTTTTTATTCCATGATGGTCTCTTGGTTTTGACAAATTCATAATATCATGTATGCATCACTGCAGTATCATACAGAATAGTTTCATTACCCAAAACATAAATCTCCTATGTACCGTCTATTAAATATTTTTCCCTTAACACCAAACCCCTAGCAATATGTAATCTTTTTCTTCTCTCTATAGTTTTACATTTTACAGCATGTCATAAAATCACAATCATACAGTATAAAGACTTCTCAGATTGGCTTCTTCCCCTTAGCAATATGCATTTGAGTTTCTTGTCTTTTTTTGCATGCTTCATAATATTTTTTCTTTTTGCTGAGTAATATTCCATTGTATGAATGGAATGCATTGCAGTTTATTTATTCACTCACTTGTTGAAGAACATCTTGGTTGCTTCCAAATTTTGGTGTTAAAATTTCAAACCCTAATAATAAAGTTGTCTATTTTCCCCTTCAGTTCTTTCCATTTTGGAGACATACATTTTGGTGATATGTTGTTAGGTGCATACACATTTAGTACTGCTAAGTATTCTTGGAGAATTAACCTTTTTGTTACTATGTGCACCTCAGACTTTGGAAATCTGTTTTTTGTCCCTTATGAATATAGCTATTCTATATTGTTTTTAAAATTAGTGTTAGCATGGCATATATATTCTATCTCTTTACCTTTAAAATATCTGTGTCCTTATATTTAAAGTGGGTTTTTTTTACAGACAACTTATATTTGAGCTTTTCTTTTTATTATTCTATCCTGACAATCTCTTTTAATTGGTATGTTTAAACCATTCACATTTGATGTGATGATTGATTGAGGTAGATTCGTACTTACCATGTTTGAAACTCTTTTTATTCATTTCATATGTTGTTTGTTCCCAACCTCCCATACATATCCTTATGCCTTCTTTGGTTTTAACTGAGCATATTATATAAGACCATTTTTTCTCTTCTATTTATGTAAAAATTGCAATTAAACATTCTTTTAGTGATTGCCCTAGAGTTGAAATATGCACTTTTAACTAATCTAAGTGTGTCTCCAAATAACACTACACTATCTTATGTGTAGTACACGTTGTCTTATAATAGAGAACTCCTAATTCTTCTCTCATCCCATGCGATATTGATGTAATTCATTTCACTCTGCTATATGCTTTAATCATTTAATACATTGTTACTGACTATTGTTTTAAACAGTTTTCTTTCAGGCCAATTAAGAATAAAAAAGTAAATATTTTATTTTATGTTTGTTTATTCTTCAATTACTATACGATCTTGTTGATTATGTTATTTTTCTTTCTTACTCAGGTTTTAAACCTGGATAAGTCAGAGTTGGGAAGAATTTCCTTCTCCCAAAAGCAATGAGTCCCTGTCAATGTCTTTTCTTATGGAGAACAGGTCATTTGTGGTGTTATGAAAAAATTCTGTGTATATTTCACAGAAGTTCCATTTCCTCTTCCCTCATACTCAGATCCCTACAGTGAGAACCTGATGAGTTAATGACAGAAAAGCCCAACAATGTACTGTTTTTTTCCTAAGACTGAAGCACCAAGGGGTTTCTCTTAAGATAGATAGTCTACACAGCCTCAAACAATTCATCAAATTTACCAACTAAGTGTTCCTACCACTTTATGGCTTCTGTTCTAGCTAAGCAGTTTCTCTGTTTGCATCTGTCTCTCCAGATTTATTTTATTTTTTATTTATTTATTTATTCTTTTTGAGACAGAGTTTCACTCTGTCACCCAGACTGGAGTCCAGTGACATGATCTCGGCTCACTGCAACCTCCGCCTCCTGGGTTCAAGCAATTCTCTTTCCTCACCTCCCAAGTAGCTGGGACTACAGGCATATGCCACCATGTCCAGCTAATTTTTGTATTTTTAGTAGAGATGGGGTTTTGCCATGTTGGCCAGACTGGCCTCGAACTCCTGACCTCAGGTGATTTACCCACCTCGGCCTCCCAAAGTGCTGGGATTACTGACGTAAGCCACCATGCCCGCTCTCCAGATTTGTTTGTGGTCATTTGTCCTACAATCTCTGTTTTCTGGTAGGTTCAAAATAAGTTGTTGATTTGTGCAGCTTTTTTTTTTTGTTGTAAGAGGAGTGACAACCTCCAAGATCCTTGCATTTTAGGGCTAAACAAGAAGTCTCCCTAAACAATTTTTAAAAACTTTTATTGAAGCAGATATCTCAATTTTCATTTACATTGTGTTCCAATAGACTAAAAATAGCTAAAAATTATCTCTAGTCTTCCTTTTATTCTCCCAAATTCTGTGAGTCCATAAAGAGATTAACTATGGCATTTCTTTCTAGCTGATGATCAATACTTAACAGCACTGCAGTAGTCACTGCAGAGTCCTATATAGTTCAAGAACTGTTCCATGATATTTCCATCCAGGTGTTCTCAGTGGAATGCAAAACCTAAAATTTGGCTTCTCTGCTCTAACCCAATTAAAATCCCTTCCAGCTCAACACGTTGAACAAGACATTACATTGAGGGCATGTTACAATGGAAAATAAAATGGCATGGCAAAATAGTTGAGCCACGGGATTTTATGCTGAAATCTGAGTGAAACTCAGCACACACAAAAATTTCTACATAACTGGATCATTCATACATATATAAAAGGGCTTTGTAATTAATTGATTTTTTCAGCTTGCATATTCCATTGATCATTTTTTAGGGTTTTTAAATATATTTTTATAAAAAGCCATTATAACATTAGCATATCTGAAAACCCCAGGCTATCCCAAGGTAAACATTGGTAATATATCTCTCCCACAAATATTCCATTAAAAAGTACTTCTTAAAATTAATTTATGCAATAATAAAAGTATAACATCAAAAAATTGTTTATTTTTTACTCCTTAGTAAAATTCCTAAATAGTAATATGAGATTCTTCAATTCTAATATCAAAGCCAGCAAGCAAAATAATTAGTTAATCTAAAACTAAACCATTTTCTTGTCCTGTGGCATGTGGAGGAAAATGGATTTTTTCACATACATTTCAGTTTAATAATCTATATATGTTTTCATTCTGCCATGATTCCTGCCATTTTGATTATTTGTAATGATTGCAATTTTTCTTTTTTTACAAAAGGCTTGGTATTAACATTCTTTTATTCAAATGTTTATTTCACATGTTTCGTGAGATAGTTCAACTGGTTTTGTCGGCAAATGAGATACATGTTTCCTCAGCTTTAGCTAATAAGTACAAAGTTGTCTCACAAATAAATGGGAGTAAATACAGTATTTACTGTGAATAACATAAATGCATGAAGAGAAAGGTTCTAGTCATTATTTGAATCTTTAAATCTCTTCAGCCATAGTGGAGGACGAATTGAAATTCAACTATTTCTCCCCTAAGCACTTAGGACCCCATGAAAGATTAAGATGCTTCTCTCTAACACTGTTTTGGTGCTAAAATAACAAACAGTAAGAACTCTGTTTAGATTTAATCCCTCAAAAATATAAAGATTATGGAAAACTAGACAAGTACCTTTATTATAAGTTAAATATGGTTTGTGACATAAGCTTTAAGAAAATTAAATACTCAATGAATCTTTGGTTAACAATTGCAGTTCATGAAAGATTGAGTGCCATATATTCACAAAGGTTTAGTTTTAGGTTGACTGAACTGACACATTAGGAAAATTAGTTTGAGTACAGTGATTTAAAAAAAAAAAAAAAAGCAAAGCCAGGTACTAAAATTTGAAAAGAAACTGCACTTGTTTTGGTACAACCAGCTGAATTTAGCAGATAAGTCTACTTAGTAGAAATCTAGGAAAATTATATAACATAGTTTATAATAGTGACATATAATGGTTACAACATAGAAACTCAGAAATAAGATCGATTGTCCTCATGAGTGAAAAATATACATACACTGGATCTGATTGACAAAGTCATCAAACAGACAGACCAATTTCAGGTTAAAAATAGGGTGAAACCTATCAAATATATTAACATATCTAAAGTAGAAATGTGCGAGTCAGGCTGTTGGAGGATGTTTTGGTCTTTGGTCAGGGTGGAGAAACCACAAGAGAGAAAGAGATATCGTGACTCTAGGTTCTCCCACTCTGTCCTGGCATATGTATGTTCTGGACCAAGAATGTGAGTAACTATATGGTCCTTTTAATAGGTATATCTTTACGGCATTAGCCATAGGTAGATGGATGAATTATGCTATTAAATTATCCATTTATTTTCTATTTTCTATTATGCCATATTTATCTGGCAACATTCTGGATCTGATTTGCTGTCCTCTATGTCTATAGAAAAAGAACATGCTGATTATATTAGTCCATTATCACACTGCTAATAAAGACATGCCTGAAACTGAATAATTTATAAAGGAAAGAGGTTTAATTGACTCACATTTCCACATGGCTCAGAGGCCTCAGGAAACTGACAGTCATGGCAGTAGGAGAAGCAAACATATCCTTCTTCACATGGTGACAGGAAGGAGAAGAATGAGTGCCCAGCAAAGTGGCAAACCCCTCACAAAACCATCAGATCTCATGAAAACGAACTCACTATCATGAAAACAGAATGGCGGAAACTGCCCCATGATTCAATTATCTCCACCTGATCCCTCCCATGACACATGGTGATTATGGGAACTAAATTTCAAGATGACATTTGAGTAGGGACACAGCCAAACCGTATCATTCTGCACTGTGCCCCTCCAAAATCTCATGTCCTTATAATTCAAAACACAATCATGACTTTTCAACAGTCCCCCAAAGTCTTAACTCATTCTAGCATTAACCCAAAAGTCCAAGCCCAAAGTCTCATCTGAGACAAGGCAAGTCTCTTCTGTCTATGAGCCTGTAAAATCAAAAGAAAGCTAGTTACTTCATAGATACAATAAGGATACAGGCATTGGATAAATACACCCATTTCAAATGGTAGAAATTGGTCAAAACATTGGTGCTATAGGCCCCATGCAAGTTTGAAATCCAATAGGCCAGTCCGTAAATCTGAAAGTTCCAAAATGATCTCCTTGACTTTATGTCTCACATCCAGGACATGCTAATACAAGAGGTGGGTTGCCATGGATTTGGGCAGCTCCACCCTGTGGCTTTGCAGGGTACAGCCACCCTCCTGGCTGCCTTCGTGGCTGGGGTTGAGTGTCTGTGGTTTATCCAGGAGAGCTATGCAAGCTGTAGGTAGATCTACCATTGTGGTCCTCTTCTCACAGCTCCACTAGGCAGTGGCCCAGTGAAGATGTTGTGTGGGGGTTCCAACCCCACATTTCCCTTTCACACTGCCAGAGGTTCTCCATGAGGCTCTACCTCTGCAGCAAACTTCTGCTTGGACATCCAGGCATTTCCATACATCCTCTTAAATCTAGATGAAGGTTCCCAAACCCTAATTCTCGTCTTCTGTGCACCAACAGGACCAACACCATGTGGAAGCTTGGGGCTTGCACCCTCTGAAGCAATAGCCTTAGCCGTACCTTTTCTTTGGCCACGGCTAGAGGTGAAGCGTCTGGGACCTGGGACGCAGAGCACTATGTCCTGAGGCTGCACAGAGCAGGGAGGTCCTGGGCCCAGCCCAGGAAACCATTTTCCTCTTCTAGGCCTCCCAGCCCATGACACAAGGGGCTGCTCTGAAGGTCTCTGCATGCCCTGGAGACATTTTCCCCATTGTTTCAGTGATTAACATTTGGCTCCTCATTACTTGTACAAATTTCCGCAGCTAGCTTGGGCTTGAATTTCTCCCCCAAAAATGGGTTTTCCTTTTCTTGACTTTTTTTTTTTTTTTTTTTTTTGAGATGGAATCTCACTCTGTTGCCCAGGCTGAAATGCAGTGGCATTATCTCGGCTCACTGCAACCTATGCCTCCCAGGTTCAAGCGATTCTCTTGCTTCAGCCTCCTAAGTAGCTGAGATTACAAGCTTCTGCCACCATGTCCAGCCAAATTTTGTATTTTTAGAAGAGATTGGATTTCACCATGTTGGCCAGGCTTGTCTTGAACTCCTGACCTCAAGCGATCCACCTGCCTTGGCCTCCCAAAGTGCTGGGATTACAGGTGTGAGCCACTGCACCTGGCTTTGCCGGGTTTTTCTTTTCTATTACATCACCAGGCTGCAACTTTTCCAAACTTTTATGTTCTGCTTTCTCTTGGACAATTCGCCAGTTAGAAATTTCTTCTGCCTGATACCCTAAATCATCTCTCTCAAATTCAATGTTACACAGATCTCTAGGGCAGGGCAAAATGCTGCCAGTCTCTTTGCTAAAGCAAAGCACGAGTCACCTTTATTACAGTTCCTAACAAGTTCCTCATCTCCATCTAAGAGCACCTCAGCCTGGACTTCACTGTCCATATCACTATCAGCATTTTGGTCAAAGCCATTCAACAAGTCTCCAGAAAGTTCCAAACTTTCCCACATTTTCCTGTCTTCTGAGGCCTCCAAGTCTCTAGGAAGTTCCAAACTTTCCCCCATTTTCCTGTCTTCTTCTGAGTTCTCCAAACTGTTCCAACCTCTGCCTGTTACCCAGTTCCAAAGTCGCTTCCACATTTTTGGCTATCCTAATAGCAGCACCCCACTCCTGGTTTCAATTTAATATATTTGTCTATTCACACATTGCTAATAAAGACACACCTGAGATTTGGTGATTTATAAAGGAAATAGTTTTAATCGACTCACAGTTCAGCATGGCTGGGGAGGCCTTTGGATACTTACAATCATGGCAGAATGGGAAGCAAACACATGCTTCTTCACATGGTGACAGGAAGGAGAATGAGTGTCCAGTGAAGTGGGAAGCCCCTTATAAAACCATCAGATCTCATGAGAACTCACTCACTATCATGAGAACAAGATGCGAGAAACTGCCCCCATGATTCAATTTTCTCCACCCGGTTCATCTCACAACACATGGGGATTACGGGAACTACAACTCAAGATGAGATTTGGATGGGACACAGTCAAACCATATCGCTTGTCCATCAACAGAAGCTTATTCAAGATAAATTACATTTCTCGTTGTAAGAGGTAATGCATTGATTGGTTTTCTCCTTCTCACATATCAATCTTTGAGTGTTTTGTTAAACAAGAAATTGATCTTTTGCTGACATATCAGGATTCTAAGTTCTCTAGGCTGAGAATCAGCTCTGGATTGACGTGTATTCACTCGGGTAAGGTAATGCCAAGCTGTGAAAACAAGGTACCCTCCTATGGATGACACCCAAGAATTAAGTAAGGTCAATATCTATAAACATCAACTATTCCATTGGTCAACTTTTGAAATGGTTGATACTACCATGCTTCCCCACCTTAGTACATAGCACCATAAATTCTCATATGGAACAATAGCCCCTAAACTTGGTCTACGCATATATTTCCCACACAGCATAGAGTCAAAGTCATTCTTTAAAATATGAGACAGTAAAACCCTTTGGAAAAAAATTAATCATGACTTTTCCCTATACTTCACATCCCTGTTCCTCATCAGTTGCTCTCTTCTCCTATTTCTCTATTCTTGTTCACTCTGTTCCAGCCACTCTGATCTTACACTCCTTGTCCGGAATGCTCTTTCTCTACCAAATTCCATCCTCATTCCCCTCAGATTTCGGCCACTCAGATCTCTAAATTGCAGTTGAATTCGTGCAGTCTCTTAATCTGACAGGCCTTATTAGATACCATCCCAGTTAATATAGCACTGTTTTCCTTTCTTTTTAACTTTTATTTTAAGTTTGGGGGTGCATGTGCAGGTTGGTTGTATAGGCACACTCATGTCACAGGGCTCTGCTGTACTTATTATTTCATCATCCAAGTATTAAGCCTAGTACCCATTAATTATTATGTTTTTGATCCTCTCCTTCCTCCCACCCTCTATCTTTCAATAGGTTCCAGTGTCTGTGTTTCCTTCTCTGTGTCCCTGTGTTCTCATCATTTAGTTTCCACTTACGAGTAGAACATAATGCCATTCGATTTTCTATTCCTGCATCAATTTGCTAAGAATAATAGCCTCCAGTTCCATCCATGTTCCTGCAAACAACATGATCTCATGATCTTTTTTACCCTGCATAGTGTTCCATGATTTATAGGTACCGCATTTTTTTAATTCGGTCTACCATTGATAAGCATTTATGTTGATTCCATTTCTTTGCTATTGTGAATAGCATTGTTTTCAACCCTGTCATTTTCTCTGTATATATCTGTTATTTTGCCTCATTTTTATGCAGACATACCACCACCCAATATATCATGTGTTCATTTATGGACTGTAGATACACTTCCATAATAGCATGAATAACTTTTTGCTAACTAGTGCCTGGTATAGGGCTTAGCACATAGATGGTCCTTAGTACATTTTTCAAATGAACAGTAACAAGAGAGAACTATGTAATAACAACAAGGCTATTTGATTAGATTCCAGGAATTTAATCCTGCCTTTGCCATTAATTAGGCATCTACGTGATCTTCAGCAAGTCATTAGCACTCTAACCTTCAGTTTCTTTCTCTATAAAATGAAATTAATAATAGTTCATAATAGTTCTATGGCTCAAATACTATATGTGAAAGGGCTTTACATGATAAAGTCCTGAACACCTATGAGAGATTTGAGCAAACAAGATATCTAGATGTATAAACAGGATAATGGTAAGATTTAGGAAGAACACTGAATTCTGAGTGTGACATTCTGGCTATTAAGTCTTGCTTCTCCCACTAACCAGCTTTGCTATTTGGAGTTAATTACTCAATCCTGTTAAGTTTCATTTATCCTAATGAGAGAGAAAACTTTCTTTTTTTCAATAAGCTTGTTTTTACTCATTTAAAAGACATTGTATCCTACTGGTCAGTAAAAGCAATATAAGTAAACATGATTAAGAATTATTTATTAATTATTTCTCCATAATTAATTCAGTCAGTAGTTATCGACTGAGGACCTCTGTGTGTCAGACTCTGGCCCAGGTGCTTGGGATGAACTGGGGCACCAAGTAGACAAATGCCTGCCCTCTATGGAGCTTACTTTCCAGAGTGAAGAGACAGATAAGCAATAAGCATAATAAAAAAAAAGTAAACTAAATTGTATTTTCAAAGGTGATGTGTGTTATATGGACAAAATAACATAAATAAGAAACTAGGAATTGAGAACGTGTAAAGGGAAGGGGGTCAGGTTGCAATAAATATGGGGCCATGGCATTGAAGCACACACTGCCATTTAAAGACTTTCCTCCTCTTCCATTACTTCTCGTTATATTTGGTTTCTTTAAATGTTTAAAACTGTATTATAAATATGCTTTCTTAAAATTACAGAGCCTACATACTTCTACTGGAGTAACCAGTTGTAATAACATATCTTTTAAAAATATTACTGTAAAATCTTTTGAAATTAGTTTATTTAATCTTTCTATGTGAAATCTTTAATATTAGTTATGAAAGAAATACAGTCTATATTGTAGGCTCTCTTAATAGCAATTGCTTTTCAAAGAAGCAACATTTTCATTGCAAGTGAAATAAAAAGCATTATCTTTAAAATTTATGCATACTTTTTAGTCCACTTGTTTTGAATCTCATGATTTTCATTACTAACTTTTCTATTTATGGAAACTTCTATAGCAATGGATGGGAGAAGGAGGGTAGAGGCTTGTTTTACATTTGTTTTCTTTAAGACAATGTTCTTTGGTAATTTGGCTTTGGTCTTCCTATAAGGCCTGCATACACAATGATCAGGCAGCTTGTGTGTCTTATAGCATGACATAACTGACAAAAGAGATATCAGGCTTCCTGAGAGATACCACCCCATCTCCCTAAAAACAATCCATGTAGAGCTTGTGATGGCTTTCCAGATAAATACAATCAACAGATACTCTGTCAGCCTTCTGGATCATTGTGTGTGACTAAAGAAGGCATCAGAGGAGGACCTGTTGAGCTGGACCATCTTAGAGGTAGGTTGCTGAAATATGAGTCATATTTAGTGACTTTGGTTAACTGCTCATCACGAAACTTAGATATTATTAATCAATCATTGCCTTAACACACATATTGATACTTTTAGACATTTTAGTGCACCAGGGAAGACCTGCTGTTTTAGGGTATGGCTAATGAAGAAAAGTCTAGAATGACACAATAGCCATTATTAGCCTGAGATCTTGAACTGAAGGATCTCATCAGTATTTGTGTTGCTATCTACTTACAGCACCCCTCCTTACTGGATATTAAAAACTAACCACCTGTGAGCTGGCAGAGAACACTGATGCCTATCTGTTAAGGCTGTTGGAGTTCTTGGAAGTGACAAAGTGCTAAACAAATGCTATTATTTATAGTCTGTCTCTGTTCAATGAAAAGGATCCACAAAACACTGCTGCCAAGAGTCACCATTAGTTATCCAGCCTGACAATTTCATTTCACTGGTTGAAACTAAGCAGCGTGCTTTGAGCAATGAAAATCGTGGCATTCTCTAATGACTGGAAAAGCCTGTTTCAGACCCAAGCTGCCTTTGGTTTCCAACAGCGTTTGCACTCCACATGTCCTCACATGATTCAACATGGCAACCAAAGGCATTTTATAAAAGAATAAATTATGGGTTTGGCCACCAACTACATGTAGTCTCAAACCAGACTTATTTGCTTTTCTCACTTTTATTTTCAACTTTATTTTTACGATTTATTTTTGTTATTATGAGAAGATACATTCCAATAGGTCCGATTCCCACCTGCCTTATATCTTATATTTGGTCCTTCACTTGGTCTGAAACAGTGTGTCATGAAAGGGAAAGGTGTGTGTTGGTCGGGGGTGGGACCAAAAGTAGAAAAATGTATAACAGAATTATTTCAAGTTAAACATTTATTGAATATCTGTAATATACATGACTCAATGTTAGCTATAATATATATTCAGAAATAATTAAAAGTTTGGTCATTTAAGTAAATGTAAATACCATATGTGAAGTATAAATAAAGTTGTATCAGAGAAGAAAGAAATACACATTTTCTGTGAGATAAGCAAGAGCGTCCTTCACTCATTTATTCATCCATTTGCTAAGTCACTTCCTATGGATTTGTAAAATGCATACCCTATACCTACAGAGAATACCAAAATTAACAAGACAGCCCCTCCCCTTATCAGTTGTATAGTCAGGTTCTCAAACTTACGTGTGCATCAGAATCCCCTGATAACTGTGTTAAAATACAGACTGTTGAACTACAACTTCAGGTTTTTAAATTCAATAGTATGCATGTGAACCTGAGAATCTGCATTTCTAATACTATTCCCAGGTGCTACAGTTGTACTCTTGGGATCACATCTTGGGAACCACTGGTTAGATCCATACTTCTCAAATTGAATGTGTTCACAAATCACCTTGAGTTCTTGTTAAAATACAGATCCTTACCCAAAGGAAAAGAAGTCATTATATGAAAAAGACACTTGTATGCGTACGTTTATAGTAACACAATCCACAAATGCAAAAATATGGAATCCGCTTAAGAGCCCACAACCAACAAGTGGATACTGTGGTATATATTCCATGGAATACTATGCAGCCATAAAAAAGGATGAGTTCATGTCCTTTGTAGGTTTATGGATGAAGCTGGAAACCATCAATCTGAGCAAACTATCTCAAGGACAGAAAACCAAACACTGCATGTTCTCACTCATAGGTTCTCACTCACAGGAATTGAACAGTGAGAACACCTGGACACAAGGTGGGGAACATCACACACTGAGGCCTGTCGTGGGGTGGGGGGAGGAGGGAGGGATAGCATTAAGAGAAATACCTAATGTACATGACAAGTTAATGGGTGCAGCACACCAACATGGCACATGTATACCTATGTAACAAACCCGCATGTTGTGCATATATACCCTAGAACTTAAAGTATAATAAATAAATAAAACAAATAATAAATAAAAAACACGTAATAAAAATTAAAAAATTAAAAATAAGATCATACAATCCTAGAAATAGACTGGCTGGAAGACCATGGAGTAGCAGAAGTCATTCCGACAATGACAGACCAAACTGCAGCTGGAATACCCAGTACAGTTCTGCTTACTAGACTTCAAGAAAGATCTGAAAGTGGAAAAAGAACCAAAGAAGGGCAGTTCAAGTGACCAAAGGGTGTGTGGAAGGTGCTGCAGTATGAATACTGTACGAATGTTTTGACTCTGGTCTGAAAAGATAAAAGAATGTTATCAAAAACTACATGGAATAATTGAAGTCCCTTCAAGTTTGAAAGTAAGCACTTTAGGACAAATAAAAGGAAATTCAACTTTGTACTTGTGGAAACTAATCCCTAAATATGAATAGGTTTATACTGATTCATGGGTAACATGTCCATAATAAATTATTGGAAACTGGGATGTCTGAATATTAAGGAAGACAGCCATAGTCTCTTACAGTGACTCTGTTGGTCTGTCTCAAACTGAATTGGGTGGGAAAAAGTATGGTCCAATATAAAAGTTCCATTTCACCATAAAAAAAAAAAAGAAAATTTGGAAATGTGGTATATATTTCCACATTTCCATATACACCATGGGATACTACTCAGCCAAAAAGGAAAGAAATAACTTGGGTGGAATTGGAGATGATTATTTTAAGAGAAATAACTCAGGAATGGAAAATCAAATATGGTATATTCTTACCTGTAAGTGGGAGCTAAGCTATGTAGGCTCAAAGACATAAGAATGAGATATGGACTTTGGGGACTCAAGGGGAAGAGTGGGTGGGAAGTGAGAGAGAAAAGACTCCTCACTTTTGGTACAGTGTGCACTGCTTAGGTGATGGGCACACAAAATCCCAGAAATCAGCATTAAAACACTTATCCATGTAACCAAAACCCACATGTCCCCCCAAACTATTGAAATAATAAAAAATAAATAAAATGCAGATTCTCATTTAGTATGACTGATGTGGGCACCAAATTTTGTATTATTCTATGCATTTCACTTTAAGTAGTGAGGGTCTGGTAGGTGAACAGAAACTTGTAAGTGAATATGCACAAAATACATTATGAAATAAATAGAAATTAAGAAAAACTTTGAAGAAAGGAATGAATTTCTATAGGAAAGATTGTGAGGATGTGCAGAGGGAGCAGGCTTGGTGCAAGCTTGGGGTATGAGAGAGGGGAAGGGACTTGGTGCAAGCTGGGGGTATGAGAGAGGAGATTGTGGCCGGAAAGGAGCAAAATCACACATTAATACTGTATGATTTGGGCCTGATAATTTCAGTTAATGAGGAACAACCCAGGGCATTGGTGTGGATTGGTACCTGAAGTGGCAATGGGAGCTTCTTGAGATGAAAAGGCAGAGGGACTGTAAGACAATATTGTGGGAAGGCAATCAAAAGGGAAATAGAGTTCCCAAAGAAATGGCAGATGCTACAGTAAAAAGGAAAAGGAGTCATGTAACAGAGGAGAGTTTTCTGAAGGTCAGTATATTGTCATAAAGGTCAGTACATCACTTTGATGGTTGAGATTTCAGAAAACATGAGATTATTGAGTAACCGTGGGTCAACTATGATCCCAAAACAGCAGTGTTGTCAAAAAATATGTCAGTTTCTTCTCTCGTCCACCTGAATGAAAAGGAGTTTGTGCAGAAGGCATTGCTTCTACTAAAGAACCATGGGCAATGTAGATGCTTTCAGAGAAAGAAAAGCCTTCAGTTAAGACAAGCTAGCAAAAGCAGAGAAGAAAAAAAGGACAGAAATGGAAAGACACGATGGTGAGTCAAAGCACCACATTAGGGGGAAAAAAGTCACATAGGTAGAGTGGAAATGAATTAATCTGATTGTGTCAAGAGTTCATGGAGGAGGGCTTGATTCACATCACCAAATTGCAATAACAGAAATTGGTAAATGGGAGATTTCTGAGTGATCAACAGAAATGGGGGAGCAAAAGCATTGAGGCTTTTTTGTTTGTGTGTTTGCTTTTTAATCAATTAAAGGATAGCTTTTGAAGTAAGCGACCCCAAGTTTCCAAACTGGGCAACTCTAAGTTTTCAAAGTTAAGCCCCTGCCTGTAAGGGTTCTGATGGAAACATTTATTTCCAGAGGTAGAATAGACTTTCCTCAAATTTGACTGTCTGGGGCCAGGTGCAGTGGCTCCCGCCTGTAGTCTCAGCACTTTGGGAGGCTGAGGCGGGCAGATCACCTGGGGTCAGGAGTTCGAGACAAGCCTGGCCAACATGGCAAAACCGTGTCTACTAAAAATACAAAATTAGCTGGGCATAGTGGCACGCGACTGTAATCCCAGCTACTTGGGAGGCTGAGGCAGGAGCATCGCCTGAACCTGGGAGGCAGAAGTTGCAGTGAGCCAAGATTGCACCATTGCACTCCACCCTGTGCAACAAGAACAAAACTCCATCTAAAATAAATAAATAAATAAGGTTGTCTGGGATTAAGTTACAGGTATGAGTGATACTTGGAAATATATTTCCTCTTTAGACTCAGATCATTTTTCCACAATGTTAAATTATTAGTTTTTGCAGTTTTCTGTCATAAGTTTCATTTATGCTTTAAAATCATTTCTATATAGAATTTACTGAGAGTTAAGGCACTTACTGTTAAAGAAAATGTGATAGAAATCAGAATCCTACCCATAATCACCAACTATTTTACCCTGAACAGCTTACACAGCCTCTCTCTGCCTCAATTTCTTCCTACAAAATATCAATAATAAGACCTAACATCCCATAGTACTTACTGTATGCCAGACTCTGTCTTAAGTCATTTGTACAATTAACTAATTTAATTCTTAAAGCAATCCAATCAGGTAGGTACTACTATTATCATGCTCCTTTATATGTGAAAAAACAAAAACAAAAACAAAATAGACATATAGATTAAGTTAGGAGGTATAACATTTGCCAGAGTGAGATTTTTGAATCTCACTCTGGGGCGCATTGGCCCCAGAATCCAGTCTCTTAAACATTATACTACTGTCTCTTGGTTAGAAATAAATAATAGTAATAACTACTTTTTAAGGTAGTTTGAGAGTTAAATGTGTAAAGTGCTTGGAATAGTTCCTGACGTATAGTTAAAATTCAATAAATACTCGATATTTTGCTGTTCATATCCGTTTTCATTTTCTAAAAATACAAAGTCAAACATTGAGGTCTTTTCAAATTAGCAATTGTGGTTTCTGTAGTTGTCCTAGTTAATAAAAAAAAGTGCTAATCAAACCATATATCATCTTACCTCTATTAACTTAATGAAATTTAAAAATTATACTATTCAAAGCTGCAACTCTTTGGCAAAATACATTGGCATACTGTTTAAATAGTAAAGTTTTCCAGAAACTTGAAAAAGTGTACACTCATTTACTACCCAGCCCTCTTCTTAGGTGGGAGGACGTTGTGGGGGACGCAGTAAAATCTTTGGGTCAGATAGCCCTGACTCAGATAAGAAGGATAGTACAAACAGGTTTTTCCATTTATTAGTTAGGTCACCCTTGGTTAAGTTATTACCTCTGAGTATCATTTTTCTCATCTGCAAATTGGGAATATTAAGAATTGTGTTATATGAGATAATTTAGGTAAATTACATACCTAGTTTAGATTGAACACGTATAAGTTTGCTTTCCTTAAATATTTGGACCATTGAACTATCCCAAGGAAATAATTCAAAAGAAAGGTGGTTGTATAACATTCTTAATTAATAATAAAAATTATAACCAAACCAAATGTTCAAAAATAAGGGAAATAATAAACGTAGTAGATTACACAGATATGATGAGATACTGATACAGTCACTTACATCGTAACTGGAAAGTGCTCATTAGATTATTCATTAATGAAAAACACATTGAAACTATTTATGATTATAACTTGTTTGTAAAAAAATTACGAACCTAGAAGACGGCATGGAAAACAATTGTTTTACTAAAGTTTTCTTTGTTGGCATCATGATTGTTAGAAACATATCACTTGTGTAATAAATACTTATTGAGATATAAGTAGTAGCAAGTCACAATTACTTTTATCTGAATATGTTTTATCTGAGAATACCTAAAATGCTCTGACATTTACATTTCCACCTGAGCTTCAAAGATCTTCCTTTACCTCATACTTAATTAAGATTATTTCAGAACCAAATTTGCTACAGTAAAAACAAATACGTAAAAATGTTGAAGTTGTAAATTTCTCATCATATATCCAGTATCGAGTATTTAATAAATACGTGCAGAACATTATTAAACAGTTTTATAGCTTTCAAACTACAAACTCAACTACTAAGTTTACAATGAAAGTGAACTACTTCCCTTCTCCTATTGTTCCTTGTCCCCCCAGCCAAACAGAATTTCTGAATTTATTTAAAGATTAGCTATTTACAAATCTTGTTAAATGTATTTAATTCAGAGAGGCTAGGTATTAAAAACAAATATCATACAAAATCCAAAAGGCATGTTTTGTCCGTTTTATTTATGTGTTTATATTTTTGATATGTTGCTGTTTCAATGTCTTAGTTCAGTTTACACAACGGCCCAATTTTACTTTTGCAAAGCAAAGCTTGGACTGTTTTAAAAAAGTGTTCTATAATATTTTTAGCTTTTTCAGGTATATTCTTTACTAACAAGCAGCAAAGAAAGAAGAGTTTCTATGAAAGAGAGAAAGAGCAAAAGAAAAGAAGAGAGGTCAAAAACTGAAGGGAAAAATAAACTTTCCACTTCACTGCTTTAAAGGATTGAAGGTATAGAAGTAAAATTGTATATACATTTTATATAGGAACACAAGCTGGCACCTTGCACACCATACAGGAGGTTCAGTAGTGCATTCATAGAGCATCACTGAAGCCTTTTGTTCAGCAAGAAAAAAATGATTGAACCTCTGACTCTCAGTGTGACAGCAACATTTACAATGGACCACATTTGCAGCAGTACTAACTTGAAGATAAATCATGTATTAATATCTCACATTTTGTTGCAGAATTCTCAATTACAGCCACATCAGCCTCTATAGGATACTAAAAAAAGAGCTTATGCAGGTACAAAGATTTATCATATTCGATAGTGTCAATTAAGATGCTGAAAGAAAACCCATCAATTTTACTTTTGATTACTCATCATTTAGTTTGGAAAATTCTGTCAAGTATAAAGTCTCGTTTATTGTCTGAGATAACAAAAGTGTTAAAAGGAAAATAATAAAATAGAAAAATACATCTTATTAAGACTTTTTATATGGAGGCAGTTGCAGTGTCATGGAAAAGTTGGAAGAAAGTATATTTCTTCATTGAAAGCTTTAATGAATAATATATTCATTGTTTATGTAGTTAAGAAGTAAATGACACTATTAAATTCAAGTGCAAAAACAGAAGTTTCTTTGAGTCAGAAAATAATAAAGAAGAAAGAAAAGCTAAGGATGAATTTTAAAAAAAAATATTTAAAGTTTGATGTTTTTAAGGGAGCTGTAAAAATTGAACACATCGATAAAATGTCAGCATTTGTTGGTTAAGTTAAATGCAGTCAACAGTCTTAAGGCATAACATACTTGACGTTAAAAGAAAGAGTTCATATAGTTCACTATTATATATTTGTATATGTTCCATTATTTATTCCCATGATAAATCAACATCTGTTTAAAAAGATTAAACATCTAGCTAGTCAAATGGCTGACTAAATAATCACTCTAGGTTCAATTTTGTATGTCTTGACTGAAAATGCTTTCTCAGTCTTAACATTTTTATGATACTGGTTTTGCCCTCAATTATGAGAAACCTCCCTGAGTTAATGGAATTTGAGAATGAGTGTTTGCTGTTCAATTTAACAGATTAGGTTTACCCATTTGTAACAAAAGAAAAAAGAACTGGAAATTTGAAAGTGGCAAGAGATTTTGAACCCTGAAATTTATTCTTCTAAGCGTAATGATTTCATTCTGAACTTCAAATAATCTAACTCATCATAAGAGAGTCAGATACAGTAGAGAATGGAAGGCAAACAATAAAAAAAAGAATAAAGATGGAGTGAGAATTAATTCCCATAATCTAAGTGATCCCCCAAATATTATGGTTTATGGTAAAACACACATGTTAATAACTGTCATTTCCAAAACCTTGACTAACCAATAAGTACACATCACCTATGTCCATTTCTCATTCTATTTTAAATGGAACAAAGTGGCTTCCAGAGGTTGGGAAGCGTGTAATTACATAGATGGAGTCTTTGCACTTTGATCGTAATTACAGTGTTTTATCCATCCATCACTTGTTGCTTGAGGATTTTTTCCTTGGTGAATTATTTAAAGAGATAGAAACCCTGTCAGGACAAATTTGAGCTTCAAAATAGCTACTCAGAAACTTGGCTCTCTTGTCCTGAAACAGAGATTGAAAATTGTCACTTTAATCTTACAATCCATTTGGCTTTGAAATAAAGTGAGAACGTGAAGTCTTTCTTTGGGAGCATGTGTCTCTGTTTTTCTTTATCTCTGGTTACCTTTTATGAGCATGTATTGGGGCATTGGGTCTAAGTTTGCCTCACTGTAGGTAGTGGTTTTCAAAATTGGGTGTGCAAACAAATGAATCATCTGAAATGTCTGATAAAAATGCTGACCTTGCATTCATTCCCTTGGCTCCCGATTTCTCAGAGAGAGCATCGATGTAATCTCAAACCCCAAATTAACTGAGAACCTTACAACACCAAAAAGTGTAGAACTACTTCTCCACGTGCGGTCTGATAACCACCCGAATCAAAATTGTTTGTTTATAGTTTACAGTGCGTTTCCAAGGCTCCACCCAAGCCCTCTCAATACCTGACATCAGAAGTGAGTAAGTGCATGCCTGTGTTTCCTGGATCTAAATTTGGCCTTCAAACTTTTAGAGCTGCCATCTAAGAGTCAGATATATCTCCGTGTAAAAGAGTTTGAGGAACTTTAACAGAAACTAGTAATAAAAATCACTGTTTCAATTTACTGCCTCAAGAGCGGATGCTTGCATCTGCAGTCCCCAGGCTAGCTTGTCCAGTGGTTTTCAACCCCACCTTGTACCTTGCATTATTTCTATACAGTTACTTTTACCTTGGATTCCCTGAGGTCTAGGATTGTATTTCACTCATATATTCTACCTTCCCCACTTTGCACCATAAAAACATAATAAATTCATGGAACAGTTCAGTTAAACGCATCAAAACAAAACTCAGTTTTCTAGTGTCCATATCTACAATTGAGGGATAACAATTCCTACCTTGGTGGATTAGTTTTCTATTGCTGCCATGACAAATTACCACAAATTTACTGGCTTAAACTAGCACAAATTTAGTATCTTACAGTTCTGTAGATCAGAAGCCTGATGTGGGTCTCCCAGAGCTGAGATCAAGGTGTTGGCAGGACTTCGTTGCTTTTGGAGACTGTAGGAGAAATTCAGTTTCCTTGCCCTTTCCAGCTTCCTTGGCTCCTGACCCACTTCCACCTTCAAAACCAGCAATAGCCTGTCAAGTCTTTTTTTTAACAACACATCACTTTGACTCTTCTACCTTCTGCTTTCTTGTGATTACGTGGTGCCCACAGGGATAATCTGAGTTATTCCACCTGTTTTAAAGTCAGTTGATTAGCAGCCTTAATTCCATCTACAACCTTAATTCTGCTTTGCCGTGTAACATAACATATTCACAGGTTCTGAGGATTAGGATGTGGCCATCTTTAGAGACTATTATTCTGCCTGTCTCCCAGGTAGGTCAGACGTGCAATGCATTGGGAAACATTTTGTCAACTATAAAATTTTATACAAATCTAATAAAATGCTATGTTTTATGTTAAAGAGAGCTTTGAACTGGCAGTCAAGAGACTTGAATTACCATCCTGGTTCTGTTGCTGTTTTTGCTGTGTGATCTTGGACAATTCACTGAACCACTCTGGGATTCAGATTCCTTAATTCTAAAGTGTAAGAACTGAGGGGGACAAGCCAAGATGATGTCAAGACCCCAAATTATCTTTCTTCTGAAAGTTGATATACAGCGGAACTCGAGGTATGCTTACATGAATACACAATTGTTGGAAGGCAGCTCCAGTCCGCTGGCACACTGTACATGTAATATGATAGTAGAACTGAACAATACAGCAGGTCATGGAAAATGTTTGGTTTAACATCTTTTCCATATAACGCTGATGAGAAAAAAAGAAATCATTTCCCAACTGGGGCCACTGTCTATGTGGAGCTTTTGCATTCTCTTCATGTCTACATGGATTTTCCAGGTACTCCTGTTTCCTCCCACATTTCAAAGATATACACATTAGGTTCGTTGGTGTGTCTAAACTGCCCCATTGTGAGTGAGTGTGTGTGTGTGTGTCCTGTAATGCAATAGCATCCAGTCTAGGGTTGGTTTCTACCTTCCACCCTGAGCTGCTGAGATAGGCTCTGGCCCTGAGATCCTGAACTGGAATAAGCAGGTTGGAAAATAATTAAATGAATGAATACACATTATCATAAAATAAAAATTCACAAAGTATACGATAATCATAAAATACATGATGATTAATGATGCAGTCGAAAAGTGCTCAGCAAGCCTACTATATTTTTATTTGCTTTTGAATTGTGTGGCGGTAGGGGGTGGTCCTCACAATTTTTGCTTTGCGAAGATTTATTCCTTGATTTAACATAGTACCACTATGACCATCCCTCATTGATTCACCAAAAATTGGGTAAATAATTATCTTACTTCTTTGTATTAATCTTTCTTAAATATATGTGTAGCTCACATTTATCTTAATGTTTAATATTAGAAATCTTGCGGGTCTATATTTAGAAGATTGGTGATGGTTTTGTGACCCGAAATATGCCATAGAAACTTAACTGTTGTGTATATCAATTAGCCTATGGTAAAATTGGTTTCGTTAATTACACACTGTTTTGCTTAAAATCACAATCTCCAAGAATCTATCAATAATGGTAAGTGAGAACTTACCATACACTAAGGGGGTGTATTTCAGAGTTGAGTTTATTTCTCAAAGTTCTAGTTGTGAACAGTAAATGAGAGGTTTTCATCCCTACTTAACTCATGAGGAACTTTGATTTAGATAGCTTAAGTGATTCCATGAAGGTCACATAATCATTTAGTGGTGGAGTTTACTTACTACAATTCAGATCTTTTGCAAATCCTATGTGCACTCTGCTAATATGACTCTCTGCTATTTAAATGCACTCACCGCTTAGATGCAGCACACGGAAAAATAGCAGCATTATGCTTTTGGCTAACCACAGTTGGCCATAAATATACTTTGAAGCTTATCCATTAGATACTGAAGAATTTTTTCTTGATTACAACTGATAGATATGTTAGATCCTGAAGATAAACTGTAACTTAATATTTCTTTATAAGTGTGTATAAACAACTATGTATAAACAACATATGCAGACTGTAGCATGCTGGCTCATTTCTTTCAGTCAGAGAAACTTAGTGATTACGGAGATGGCTAAAAGCCAGTGTGCTCATTAAAATGGATGGATACATCATTTACCTCATATCAAAAATTATGTTATACTATTAATTGCTATATCAATTATTTTGAAAATCTTCATATGTACATAAACAACATCGCGGCATACTTTTTTAATGAGTGTAGTTGTCACGATCCCGGCAGGAAAAAAAGCATGATACTGGCAAGATAAAAGGTAATTGAAGAAAGTTTAATGAAGAGCAAGGAATATGATGTGGCTCCCTAGAATTAGCAATGGCTGGAAATGGTTACCCCTCCTAAGCTTGAAGAAAAGGAAGGGGAGGGAATAAACTACGCAAAGTCAGGGGACTTGGACCTGCAGCAAGGGCCTTGGAGAGGATCTGCAACCTTTAGCCAAAAACCAACAGGGAGTCAGCCAGGGAAGCTAATATTCCAACTTCACTCTCCTGCAGGAGATTGCCGCTGGTTGAATTCAACAGGAATCCGGAGAAGAAAAGACCTGTTAATGCAATTATCAGGAAGCAGCTTCTTGAGGAAAAGAACAAGAAAGAAAAAGACAGATGTGGAGGAGCAAGTGAAGGATTCCCAACACAGAACTGCATCTGCCTTTAGGTGATTTTATCTTACAAATGAAAGGATCTTCCACTATAAGTTCATTGTCATCACTCTTCCTTTTGGGATATATTTAGAAAGTACAGCTAATAAAGTTGACCTTTAAGCCAGTAAAGAGTACAATTCACAACAAATATGTAATTCACACAAAAAACACTTCTTATTATCCATAGAGTATTTTAATAGTTTGATGCCTCTTTGGAATGACTAAGAAAAAATAATACAAAATATTTTACTGATGGTTCAAATTGAAATAATGTTTACTTTTCTCTAATTTTTAGCCCTCAGTTATCACATAATTTCAAAATTTAATTTCGATTCATGTTTACCATTTTAACTGGTTTATTTTGTGTAAAAATACTTTGAAAATTTAATATATTAAAATTGCTTTGTTAAAAAATAAATTGTACAAAGTATATGGAAATTCTAGAAATGAAAGAATGGAAAATTGCCCAAGTTGTAGCCCAAACAACACATTAACAACGATGTATCTTCTGAAGTGCTAAATTTTAGATTCATTTTTCAATATTCACCTAATAAAAAAATAAACAACAAACAATTTATTTTGTACAAGTTTCTATTCATAAATTAAAGGTAACTAACTCATTGACTTATTTATTGAACTTTTATAATTTTATCTATACATCAATATTTTTAAAATTAAGTTAGTAATCAAATGGTAATGTGATTTTATCCAACTTTTTTTCCTCTTGGTATTGTTAATATTATCAAAAGGGGAACTTAATCAGCTCTAAGGTGTTAACTGCCTTTTTGGTTTTCAGAAAAGTTTCTGCAAAGACTAAAGTAAATTAGCATTATCATCAAGGCACAACTAAATGTTCAACATGCTAATATGTTTAAGTGGAAAGAAAAAAGCAGAGAATGAAGTCCCAATTTTAACTGAGAGAATGATGACCATCGTCCTCTGAAACATGCATTTAAACACTTTTTTTGGAATGGCATTAACATTTCGTAATAAAAGATAACATCTGTCATTTTTTTCTATTCTGTAAGGGAGTTCATAAATTAAGGTAGCTTGGAGTTAAAAATATCAAGATATCCTGTTCTTTCTTTAAAAAATTATCTTTCATGACTTTTTGCCAAACACAAGGTCAGTAAAGACAAATTTAACTATGTAGATGACTATAATTATGGAATGATTAAATTTGGTCTTTCTTAAAATAGCTTTTGTAAACTGAGAACTACAACGGTTGTCTGCTTAGAAAAATCAGCTCAAACCCATTCACTCATGAGGTATCAAAGAAAATATTGTTTGATCCTTGTTTCGACAATATACATTATCATACTAATTCCTTTAGTGATATTTCACTTACTCATTTATTCACTAAGTAGTAAAAGTTGGAAAATAGTAATAATTCAGTCCTTAAAATATATGACAAACAGTTAAAATATTTGAGGAAAATATATTTTAGATTAAATATATAAGTACTGTAACGTTATATAAATGAATGTAACAGTCACATCTAATTCGTTTTTGATTTGCAATGCCTTCCACAGAGCAGATGCTTAGTAAGAGCTACGTTTCATCACCTTAATGTTTTTGCTGGTTAAGCTTGCATTACAAATGAGAAGTACATATTCTTGCCTAAAATTATTAGGCAAATAATTGCTCCCTGACCATTCTGAACCATAGTCTCACCGCTTCTCAACATGACCCCCTCCCTTCCCCAAAAGTATCAGGCACCATGATCAAAGCCCAGGGCATTCTAGGAAAAATTAAAACTACTTAAAAATACTATGCAGCCATAAAAAAGAATGAGATCATGTCCTCTGCAGGGATTTAGATGGAGCTAGAGGCCATTATCCTCAGCAAACTAACACAGGAGGAGAGAACCAAATACCGTATGTTCTCACGTGTAAGTGGGAGCTAAATGATGAGAACACAGGGACACAGAGAGGGGAACAACACACACTGAGGCCTTTCAGAGGGTGGAAGGTGGGAGGAGGGAGAGGATCAGGATAACTAATGGGTACTAGGCTTAGTACCTGAGTGATAAAATAATCTGTACAACGAACCCCTATGACACAAGTTTACCTGTGTAACAAACTTGCACTTGTACCCCTGAACTTAAAATAAAGGTTAAAAAAAAAAAAACCACAAAAATACTATGATTGCTTAGAATGTTACAGTATGTCAAAAACTGAGATGACATTTGCTCCATGAACTAAGAGATCATCAAGGTAATATAAAAAGTATTTTCTCTATTTCTTTATATTTATAGGCCTCTCTTATTAATCATTAGAAATGCTTCTAGAGATGTATGCAGGATTGAAGTGTGGGTTATTAGTCAATAGAAGGAAGTTTCTTCTAAAGCTTCCCTGGATCCAAGCATCTACTTTAGGAGAGATGCCCTAAAGAGCAGCATTACACAATTACTGTTTCATCACAATTACGTTCTTAGAACTATTATTTCCAAAGATATGTATTGGAATAGATAATTTTGTGATTAGAAACAATTTTGAGAACCAGAAAAACCTTTGGTATTTTTCTTTTTAATCAACCCAATCCCCAACTCTAGCTAAATCTAATTTTCACCTTATACAAGAACATAAATTCTAGAGCCATTCATTTTTTGCTAATATCGTTGTTGGCGGCAAACAGCAAGACACAAATCAAGCCACCACCACCATTTTCCATTGAAACCTTGGAGACGCCAAGCTTGCTTCCCCTCTCTCTTTTTTCACCCTTTTCTTTTTCTCTCCTCTATTTCATTTACCTCTCTGCCTTGCTCTTTCTCTTCTGCCTTCTCACACAACCCACCAGAAACCTCACAGGAAGAGAAACAGTCTACATATCCCACATTAGTGTTGTACATGGTGGCAAATCATGTTAATGAAAGAAGATCATACATCTTTCACACTCTGCTAGTCTACAGTAAGTGAGTCCTGCCCAGAGAGAGCAGAATCTGCTTCTTGTATCAAGCTCCAGCAGACACAGGTGGTGAATGACCAGTTAACCCTTTGTAACCCCATCATTTTCAACACTCAAAGGACTTCTCTCATTTGTCTTATAAAATAAAGTACGAAATCTCATGCTATCAAACTAACAACATCACATTGCTACATATGACTCGAATATCTCCCATAACTTTATGACTGGAAAAACACTGTTCAGATTTCATTTACCAGTTTAAAAATAGCAAAGTCTAATTTGAAGCACATACACACACAATTGTGCACCCTCACTAATATTCTCTCTTGGTACTAGGAAAATGTTTCTAAATAAAATTTACTACCATCACAGGCTTTTAAAGTCAGATTTGTCAAAAGATATTCGTTATCAAACATATCAAAAAAATATTCCTTAGAAAACACCATGACAAGCCACAATCTTTTTGGTACAACAATGGCTAGTTATCCATTTCTTAATGTACAAATCAAAATTATTTGGTGTTTATTTTGACTTGAAGATTATCCATACATTTTTATATCCCTGCCCAGTGAAATTCTTATTGAGTGAGTAGGTGCTGAACAAGGCAAATAATATATTTTAAACATTCTTAAATGGTGTGATAATTTTTTAAAATGGGAAGATTAGCTTCAAAATTTTTCACTTTGTAGATCCAGATATCAACCAAAAAAGACATTTAGAAAATATGCCCACAGACCACTGTAAGTCCACAGAAAGTCCAAAATAATATCACTGTGCTCACTAAACAAGGAGGAATTGTTCTTTGTACACAGCTGAAACATTCATAATACACAAGGCACTTCAATTAAGTTTTGAGAGAAGTTATGTCACATTTAAACTCACCGCTGGATGTAAGGGTCAGGGCAGTACTGTAGGGTGGCACACCGTGAAGTTTCAAAATTCATTTCCTTCAACTGTCTTTGATGTCAACAAATGGAGAACAATTATATAAAATATACACATACACCTGTGTATATATAGATATAAAGCCGGGAGGCTAAAAGCAATAGGGTCAAACGCTATCAGACATAGAAGTTTAGGCACTTCTCCCCTTCACACATATTTGCAAAGAGGCGGAGCGTTTCTTGAGTTTAGCCAATGAGATCCATCAAGTGACTAAAACTTCATAAACGCTCGATTCTTACCAGCTGGGCATCCTCTCTAATGTTGTTCTTCCCCCCTCTCACGGCTGCAGAGTCCTTGACGTATAGTAGCCACACTTGTTGTTGGCAGTTTGGAGCTGGAGGCATCTCTGAACTTCTGATCTCTGTCGTGATTGGATGCTGGCATGAATGGCATCAGAGTTTAATTTCAGCAGCCTGGACTTTTGTAACTGAACTGAGCCGATGAGTGTCCACCCTGCTCCAGCTACATAACACTTCCCTGTATCTGGATACTGATTTGATTTGAGGATTTCTGTGACTATTTCTGGGGCTGAAATGTTTTGTAGAGCTGCTTAGGGAAGTTTTGTTTTGTTTTGTTTTGTTTCATCTATTTCCCTCCCTCCCCGCCCTTCAGTTTCCCTTTCAGCCAACCGCCTGTTGTGGTCACAATCTCAAATAGCAAAGACAGGGAAATTCCTTGATTATATTTAACTTAGAACTCACTCTTCCTCTCAGCTAAGAGAAAGAGATATCCCTTTCACATCCCCCTAGAAGTTTTGCCTGGCCCGAATAAAAGAAAATAACCTTTATTGAGTTAAATATCCTACCTCAAACACATGCACATACTATATTATACTTACACATAATATAGTAATTTTCTTAAAGATATTAAAATGGGAAATAATATATTATTGTAGAATATTCTGAAATGCACAAATTATTTCAAACTGCCTGTTAATAAAAAATTCTAGTTTATTTTAATCTCTATCAGTCGGCTCCACTCTCTTCTTTATGTCTTACAATTTTTGCTGTTTTTGGTTTTGCTTTGACTTGACCTACTTAGAAAGGAAACCATAAAATTGTTCATACATTCCCAAATCAGTATAATACCAGGAAAGTCTACATACAAAATAATTTATTTCCTTTCTGAATATGGGCTGTAAACTTATCCTGGTTTTGTGGATTTGGAAATTGAATGAAATATGATTCAGAAGTTAAATTAGGATAGACTCCAACAGGGGGGAAAAAAAAACACTCCGTGTATCTAACGGTCACTAACGTGGCAAGTTCATATCTTCCATTCACCGCCTAATCACAGGACACACCTGTAAACAGGTGACATCAGTAAATGTCAAAGTTGTGAGACAATCTAAAGCCCTTACAGAGAAATTTGACATTTCCCTGTGAGTAAATCTGACTCAAAATGTGTTTCATAAAAATATTTTATTTGTTGCTTCAGCCAGGATGGAAGGGAGAAGCTATTTAAAACTTGACATTCTCTTCCTTTACTTAGCCCGAGAGCGGCTAACATCTGTGAATTGTGAAATTCACAAACAGGCCAGCCTCAGCCCCAGCCAAATCAAACAGCTTGCTCCACAAAATGTAAAACTAGAAGGGAAGATTATTTAACTAATTAATTATAGATTTGTTAATTGGAGTTAAAGAGTTTGGCTTTCTTCTCTGCTATTAGCAAATACGGATGACCTAAATATAAGGTTCTGAAATTAAAAATCAATTTCCTGTGACCACAGCCAAGTGATTCCATTTATAATGAAAGGTGGACTGATGATTTCTAGTGCAGAGCTTCTCAAGTTTTAATGTGCCTGTGAGGCACCTAGAAATCTTGTTAATGCAGATTCTGGTTCAGTAGGTCTGGGGTGAGGCCTGAGACTCTGCATTTCTAACACGTTCCCAGGTTACTTCACGCTGCTGGTCCTTGGACCACACTTTGGAGTGCCGAGCCCTAGTGTTCGTTACAGGTCTGATATTTACAATTTGACATCTCTAGGAAATGAGGAAGAACTCTTCTGAATATATATATATATATATATATATTTTTTTTTTTTTGAGACAGAGTCTCACTCTGTCGCCCAGGCTGGAGTGCAGTGGCACGATCTCCTCTCACTGCAAGCTCTGCCGCCTCCCGGGTTCATGCCATTCTCCTGCCTCAGCCTCCCGAGAAGCTGGGACTGCAGGCACCTGCCACCACGCCCGGCTAATTTTTTTGTGTTTTTAGTAGAGACGGGGTTTCACCATATCTTCTAAATATTTTAAATTAACTTCCAGGGATATAGACTCCCAAATAATCAATCTGCAAACATCTCTAGTGTGTTGTGTTTTTTAAATTTAATTAATTTTTTTAAAAAAGTTATTATTTATTTATTTATTTATTTATTTATTATTTTTGAGACAGCTTCTCATACTGTCACCCAGACTGAGTGCAGTGGCACGATCACAGATCACTGCAGCCTCCACCTCATGGGCTCAAGTGATTCTTCTGCCTCAGCTTCCTGTGTAACTTGGACTATAGGTGAGCACAACCATACCCAGGTAATTTTGTTTTGTTTTGTTAGATATGGGGTCTTGCTATGTTGCCCCGGCTGATCTCAAACTCCTGGACTCAAGCTATCCTCCCAACTTGGCTTCCCAAAGTGTTGGGATTACAGGCATGAGCCACCACACTCATCTATTTTTTTTTTAATTTAAAAGGATTCTAGCCTAACTTATTTAAATAATATCATTTAAATGTATGTCATGATTTCAATAGTTGTTATTTAAAAATCCTAAATTTACTAAGCTAAGAGGGACAGAAATTAAATGGCAACAAATTTTAAATAAATGATTGTGAAAAAAATTGGCTCCTATTGCATGATGGAAACAAATGGAGAGAGTTGACCAAGAAAAAAGAGGCAAACTCTCTAGAATTCAACAGATCACCAATAGCACACAACCGTACATGATCAAGTGAAAAATGAGTGGTGATTACGTTATAATTACCATAATTGCCTCTTATATTTATATTTTATCTTTCTTCTCTTAGGGGACTAAGGTTACTATGCAAATGCATAAATTATATCTTTGGTGTGCAAGGTGGAAGCTTTCCCAAGACTTTGAGTCTTTTAGGCAGAGATTGTAATATAATAATGTACATACAAGTCTAGGAAAAGTAATTGCCTTTCTGACCATGACCTGCCTGTTTAAATGATGTTCATGAAGACTTTAGATTTGTATGGAGGGGAGAAGAAAGTACTTAACGAAGGAAAGGTGTTTTGGACTTGGACCACTGAGCATAATGTACGAGAAAGGGACACTTGTACTTCTTGACGCCTAGGAGCCAAGAACATGCACTCTGCCAAACTCAGGTGTCTATGATACAAATTCTTCTCACTTACATCCATGAAAATTATTTTACAACTGCTCTCCTTCATGCACTTTCCTCTAGGTTGCCTATTTTTCTGGTTGCACTTGTGCCTTGGATCATATTTTGCCCTCCACCAGGAATGTTTTAAAACCCCATCTGCGCATATTCACATCTTGCTCGTCCTTCAAAGACCAAAAATTCTCCCTTTTTTTCCATATAAAAGAAACCTTCCCCACTTCTACTGTCCTAAATAATTATATCTGCACTTTTTTTGTGTAAGATCACCTATAACTTTCTTCCTGGATTCTAGCTATTTTTGAATAGACTCATCTCCTGTACTGGATTATGAACAGCTTGAGGGCAGGCTTACTATTCTAATTCACCTCTGTGTTGTCAGGGACTAGCAAAAATATTGCACAGTGGATGAATAACATGTTTATATATTTGCAAACACCATCTCATAAGTATTGCAACTGATTAAAAATAATTTCCACGAAACACTTGACCTCTTAGAGTTACTTTATTGACATAATTTACATACAATGAAATTTGTCAATTCCAAGTGTTCAGTTTGAGGAGATGACATATTAGACACCACGTAGCCTCCATCGCAACCAAGATTCCAACATCTCTATTACCCAAAACTTTCCTCATACCACTTTGCAATCAATACCACTTTGCAATCAAGCTCCCCTCACCACTGGCCTTAGGCAATCACTGACTTGCTTTTTGCTGTTATAGATTATATGTATATTTTCTAGAGCATTGTTTTCCAATAGAACTTTCTGTTATAAAGGAAATAATCTATATTTGCACGGTCTGATGTTGTAGCCACTAGCTACATGTGGCTAACGTTACTGAAGAGCTAAATTTTTATTCTCACTTAATTTTAATCAACTTAAATTTGAATAGCCATGTGAGGCTACTGGCTACTATGTTGGACAATACAATGCTAGAATATCACATAAATGCAGGGATATGGTGTGTATTCTTCTGTGTCTGGATTTTCTTTTCTTTTTTTTTTTTTTTGCTCATTGATGCCATTGTTTGTGAGCTATATTCATATTGTCAACTGTATCAGTAATTCATTCTTATTACAGCTGCTGAACCTGTGGATCGCTCTTGTTTGTTTGTTTGTTTAGCTATTAAGAATGAAATCTGGTCTTAGATACACAAGTATGGCCAGAAGTCCAACAAACTTTTTAAGAGCTCAATCATCACATATCCCAGAACTTGTTCTTGGTTCTCCTGAGGTCTTTGGCGAAATAGTAGTTTCTTTCTTCCATGACTGCTATAACTCTGAAGGAGAGAGCAAATATTGTGTAAAGAAGTTGGCTAACCTGGTTAGTATGAGCTCTGGTACTAACTCACTCCCAGGCCTTAGGCAGGTAGCCTACTCCCTTTGAGACTCAGATGCTTTATTTTTAAAGGGGAAGGATGTATCAATTAGGATTCCTTGGGCATAAACAATAGAAACTGATTCTGCCTACCTAAAGCCAAAAAACACACAAACAAACAAAACATGAAAATGTATGAAAAGAAATATGAAAATTCACAGATAATAGGAGACAGTTGAAAAAAAAAACAAAACCAGATCTCGGAAAAGGCTGGAACAAGGACAAATTCAGGGACTTAAGAAATAGGAAAGAATAGTCACTTCACAACGCCACTGTAGGCATAAGTCAGATTCAACAGCTTTTATTGAACTTGAGCTATTTAGCTTAAGATTCAACTTCCCAAAAGAAAGATGCCATGTTTGGCCAGGAGAGGCCTGATCATCTCGATTAATAGCCCTACCATGACTTAGCAGAGAGTTTTCAGAAGAAAATAAAGGTTCTGTTAACCTAGGAAAGAGCAATAGGTACAGGGCAGTGGAAAACAACAGATGCCACCACAAGAGGCTTAAAGCAGATGATCTTGCATGTTCCGTAGAGCTCTGGCAGCCTGTGACTATGAGATCAGAGAAACTGAATTCCTTTGTGTCAGGGTAACTGAACCTCAGGTCCTAGACTTTCCAGGTCATCCTGCATTTATAGTGTGGAGAGCAGGAAAGAACCTTCAAGGATAGGAGGTGGTGTAGCAAGTTCCCCAACATCACTCAAATTGAAGAGACTGAGTTTGGTGATTTTTGATTGTATGACCCTTTTCTGCACACAGCTGCAGCCCAACCACACAATCTCTATTTTAGTAAAGTGGAAACCAAAGTTCTGTCATGGGGAGGAGCCTGCTAACCTTTCCAACTTTGGACCCAATATTTGCTACAGTCTGACATCGATTAGGAGCGAAGCTCGACCTAGAACTTAAGTAACCTGAATGGTATTCAAATGACTTTAATTCAATGAAAAAGCAAGAGAGTTGCAACCTTAGCCATGTGCTTCTTCTGATTTAACCTTCATCTCTCTTCAGGTCACTGAAATTCGTCAAATAAACATTTATGGTTAAGTTAATGTCAAGAAGATGCCTTAAGGGAGTGTCCCAAGGAAAGGGGCACTTTTCTGTTCAGAAGGCATGTTAGGGAACAGAGGCCAATTGGGGAAGGAAGAGGTTGGCAGTTTCTTTAACAGACAAACCTGATACCCTCCAAGTCACACCCAGTGTCCAGAAGCAATGTGGGTGGGCTTCTTTTCCAGACATCCCTGAACAGCTGTGTGGGGGCTGCTCCTCACTCCCACCCCTCCTTTGCTCAAAGCTCACGTGAGTAAGAGATAAAGAAAGAAACACAGGAAGTCCTTATTCGGCATTCCCCAGATTTGTTTTTCCCTGAACCATTTGTCAGTTGCAGATATGATGCACCTTTATTCTAAATGTTTCCGTGTGTATTTCCTAAAATGAGGAAATACCTGACATGATCTCAGTTCAATTATTTAAATTAAAAAATTATATCCATAAAATATCTATTCTACACTGCTTATTCATATTTGACAATTGTCTTAATAATGTCCTTTATAGCAAGGAAAAGTCTTGGATTATATGTTGCATTCAGTTGTCCCCCCCGCCCTTTTTTTTTTTTTTTAGTGTCTTTTAATTAGGAACAGTTTCCCAGTCTTCTTTGTGTTTCATGACACAGGGATTTTTGTAAACCACAAGACAGTGGTTTGTAGATAATACGTTAGTTTAGGTTTGAAAGCACTTTTGGCAGAAATACCATAAAAGTGATGCTGTGTCCATCTCAGTGCATCATATCAGGAATTGCTCTCTTTTTAGAGCCTACCAACAGGTTTTCCCCAGGCCTTCTTTCAGATTTACTGTGATTCTAAACATTCAAATGTCAAGATTTGCAGAGTTCCTTCCAAGGTCCAGGGAAGTAGCTTAGCAATATGTTTACATTGTCATAAATTGTAACATAGACAAATGTGAAATATTGTATCTGCCATATTTTAACACTATTATCCATTTCTACTCCAATGCTCCTTTCATTACCTTTTACCTCAAAAGAATTGTCATGGAGTGGCTGTGGGATGTTTAGGGTCCAGCTAAGAGCAAGTTGAACAGGGAATACTTTTAGTTTGGGTTTGAGAAGATACATTTATGTGTTTTTCAGTTACATTCACAAATAGCTAAATTATTGCTACTCATCCTGGTGTAGAATGGCTTCCAAGAACATGCCTCCTGCCCATGTGTGTTGGTTCAACTGTGGCTGGAGACTACATCACAATATGAGTATGTCCCACAGTAATTGGCATGGGAAATATGTGAATGCTTTTCTCTTTTTACCAACCATGAAAAATGCGAGTGGAGAAATTAATATTATCAATATTTAATCAAAACCCCCTGTCTATTATTCAGCATATGCAATTATAACTACACCACATATTATATGCTTATTTATGATGAGAATGCATGAAATAGAATTTATCACTATTCTTGTGTTTGTAGGAAAATAAACATAGTAGTACTGCAAACAGCAAGTATGTCTATCAAGCCTTAGATTGGGGCTGCAGGACGGAAGGCTGTTATATGTTATATTAAAGATTCTGTTCGACCCCAAGAGTCTATGATTTTATGAGTATAAACTTCTTAAAGGCTATATTGACATATGATTCATTTATTATTCTATCTACATAAAATCACTTTGTTTTAAAATGATTTGAATTAGCTTATGAAATATTTATAACCTCTAAAACCACACATATGTAAAGTTATGGGGGCGGGGGTGACGGGGTAATGAGGAGTGGTAGCTTAATGAGTGTAGAGTTTCAGGTTTGCAAGATGAAAAATTTACTGTGATCTGCTGCAAAAGAATGTAAATATATTTACCGCTATGAAACTGTACACTTAAAAACAGTTAATATGGTACATGGCATTAATATATGCTTTTTACCATACCTATGGATTTCTAAATAATTTCAAAAACATATGTAGGTATATGAGGAAATTAATACTCAGCATAATCAACAATGGTAAGAAAAATAAGACAAAAATCAAAGATAGTATTTATTCGCAAACTGTATAATGTGAAGTTCTATACTTGTGCTAAAGCTCCATGCATTTATCTGTGAACTTCTAAACACCCAGTGTCGGAGGATTTATATTTATTTATTTTTTATCCACAATAATAGCTTTGACTGTTGTTATACATCGCACATTCCAGGTTTTGAAAGAATAAAAGGGAAAGATAATACACACTGAGTCTTCCAAATAAATTGGCCTTTAGTGTGTCTGGTCTCTGATTATAAGGCATTTGTTTGATTGCTTATTGCAAATACATTACAATGAATGATGTCGTGATGAGACCTAAATTTCTAGTGGAGTTTCAGTATGATTCTCTCACAAGACTACATAGCACTCATTGATTTGACAGTTGATTAATGGATTCAACATGAATATTCTTTTAGGGCCTCCTCTGTGTCCCCATCGGTGTGCTAGAGGCCATTCGTAGCAGGTTGACCAACAAAATCCAATTCCTATGCTCAAATAGATCCCAGTAGAATCAAGAATGATTTTCTTTTCCTTTTATCACCTTTAACTTCATAGACAAAAGGATAATTATGGCATGGCTGTGACCCTAAGTTACAAATGATCAGTTTGCCTGCTGGGCTTTTGGGTTGAAATATCTGGTACCTGATGAATACTGATGCAGTAAGAATATGTTTATAGTATTCATGAAGCATGTGTGTAGGTGGGAGATAATAAAATGAAGCATTCTCATTTACCTTCCCTTGGTTAGTGTGAACCCATCAGACAGCTGTTGCTGGACCTCTCCTTCAGACATAAATTCACAAATTTGTGCCTTGCTGATTTGGGACTGATCATCAGGAAGTCATAAAAGCCCCAGTTTCTGAAAGGCAGGGAGAAGAAATTGAGACAAGAAAACAAAAGCCTACTGTGTTTATTTCAAAGGCTATGCAAAGTGATTTCTTTTGGGGGTGTAGCTTCTCGAAATAAAGTGTTTACCTATGGAACACAGCTCACAAAAGAGGGGCTAGAGACATTGATCAATCTCCCTTTTTGAAAATTAGCCATACTGAAAGTTAAAAAGAAATGTAGAGATCTAGAGTTCATTTACTTAGAAAAAAAATCTCAGAAATCAGAATGACTTAAAAATAACAAGACTTTGTATCTTGGTTTATTTTACGGAACACTTTCACAGACTTTATCTCATTGCAACATCTCAACGTCCTGTGAAGTAGATGGCTAGAATAAGTGGTGTTGTTACCTCCATTTTATGCGTGAGGAAGCTAAGACTCAGACGGCTTAAGAAACAAACTTACAATCACACGATGAAATAACCATCAGACACCGTGGCCTGTAATGGACCCAGCTCTAACTCCCAAACCTGAATCTATCTGCTCAATTAAATAACATTAATTAAATGCCTGTGGTATGACTGGTGTTGAGACGGGATTTAGGAAAATAAAGGTAAATAAAACAAAGATCTCTCCTCTTTATACTGCATCTTCAAAACAAGAATTTTTATATAGCTTGCCACTTACTAAATATTTTATGTCCATTACCTATTTAGATAACTACTAAAAACCCTAGGAAATAGACAAGTTAGGTTAACTGCATTTCACACAGGAAGAGATAGTTGGAGACTCTGCATTAATCATTCAGTCAGATAGTGGTAGAGCCAGGATCTGATCTCAGATTAACCCATTTCCCTGACATTTATGACCACACTTTTGCTTTTGACTCTCAAAAAGAGTCATAATACATTTGTGCACATTCAAAAATGTCAGAGTCCTACCTATGCGTGGTTTCCAGCACATGTCCCTCAGTGTCTCTTTCCTGGTCCAGTTAGCATGATAACATAAGCCCTGCAAATGCCAGCCACAAAGGAAGGCATGAGCTCATGGCGAGCATCCACATTTGGGCCAGGAGTCAAGAATGTTAACTCTGCTTATTTTGAAATCTGGGTCGTGCGCACAGTTTAAGCATGTGGGGGTGGATGCACTGGTAAAATGCTTCTGTGGGATGGACATGATTCTCAGGGCATCTTTACAGGGGAATCCCCATGGGGTGACCCCTGAGTAGGTCTTGTTTACAGCAACATCTCTGTGTCAAGTTTCTACGAGGTAAATTTAAAGTGCTACCTTGGAAGAGTAACCTCAGTCTGAAAACACAACTAACCTTCACTGTCTTTGGTTAGTTAGTACACTATTCTGTTGCTCTGCCACTGATTTATTTAATCCATCTGAATTCCTCTTTAGTTATCTCTTATATTATGCTACTGGATAGAATAAATAATTTTCCCCATGGAACTGAATTACCATTAGTAGTATTATAATAATTACAAAAAAAATTTCCAAAGTAAAAAAAAAATCCTTCTTTTCCAGATCGAGACCCTGAATATACATAAATAGAGAGGGAAATGTGAGAAGAGAGAGAATAAATAGATATAGAGTGATAATATTTATATAGACATGTATGTATATATGCACATTTATGTGTATATATGTATATGTATATATTGCACATAATGTACATATTTACTTATACTCATATGCATATATTTCTCTCTATATATAAAATACACTATAGTGTAATATGTATCATAAACATGCATATAAGTATGCATGTATGTAAGTATGTCTGTGTGTATATATGTATGCATATACAGAGAATATTTATTGGCTAAGTTTATTCTCTAGTTTTCTTACTAAAGTCTTCTATATAATCAAAGTAAAAATTATTTTTAAAACCAAAAATAAATCATCTAATAGAAGAAGCAAAGCAATCTACACAGTGTATTTTCATGGTATGGAAAATGTAGGTTTTCCATATCACAAAGGCAAAGGAAAAGAAAGAAAATTCATAAGCTCTTAATTGTAATTATTTCTGAGTTATGGAGTGAAAATAATATTTTCTTCTTTATACTTTTCTGTAGTTTTCAAATTTTGCACGGTGAATGGGCATCATTTTTGTATTAACCCACAAGAAATAGCCATTACAAACACTTTCCTGGAGAAGTTTTAGTCATGGAATAAATGTACATGAAAAAAAGTGTCTTAGATGGTTCTACCCTATAAAAACTATACAGGTGAAAGTCATTGTCTTTCAAAGGTGTGCATAATAGATGAGTGAAAAATATTATGCCAAGATGAATGAAAGCTAAGAGGATGTGTCTCAATTTCCTGATGAACTGTCTTGTGGAAAAAACCTCTGGTTCAAAAGAAAAAATGACCGTCATGAAAGATTTGTGGTGCAGAGTGTGGGAACCATGGAAATGTAAAGTTTAACTCTCATAATGTGGAATGCACAGTTGATGGCAGCCTCATGCCTGCTCCTTGGATTCACTCTGCTGTCACATTTATTGAGGCCACACTTCTGGGCTGCTTCCAACCAACGACTGAACCTGGTAGGGCTACAAACAACGCCCGTTCTGGCAGCACATGGTACATCTTTGATGCATGATTTTAACTCAAGAATGCCTCATTAGCCCGAGCAAACCTTCCTTGAAATGGCTTTCAATCTGAAACTATTTCTTTTGTATTCTCTTCTTTTCTCCTCTACCTTATGGCTGTCAGAGAGAGGATTGTTTTGTTTTGTTTTTAGAAGGAGTCTCGCTCTGTCGCCAGGCTGGAGTACAGTGGTGCAATGTCGCCTCACTGCAACCTCCGCCTCCTGGGTTCAAGCGATTCTCCTGCCTCAGCCTCCCAAGGAGCTGGGACTACAGGCACACACCACCATGCCCAGCTAATTTTTGTATTTTTAGTAGAGACAGGGTTTCACCATGTTGATCAGGTTGGTCTCGATCTCTTGACCTTGAGACCCACTGGCCTTGGCCTGCCAAAGTGCTGGGATTATAGGCGTGAGCCACCACGCCTGACCAAGAGTTTTTATTACACTCTGAAGCCTCCCCCTTCTTCCGCTCTTTTTTTCTTTTTCCTCCACAGGCATTCTTGCTAGTATATCTTTTGTACATCCAATCCCTTCTTTAGCTCTGCTTCTTTGAGTACACAAAGTAACATAAGTGGCCCTGAGAGAGGTTCAAGAATGGAGAAACGGAAGTTTTGGGACTGGCTCACTCCCTTATTAAGCAAATAGGATGGCTTCCTGAAGTATGTGGACTAGGGACAGTTTGGGGCTGAAGGTGAAGGCATAATTGCTATACAATTTACTAAAGTTGATCTGGAAAAACATCCATTGGAGGGAGAGATGCTTATAGGTCCTCAGATTCAGGCTTTTGGCAGATACGGTGGGAACAGTGCCTACAGATATGGTAGCAACAGTGCCTACAAGGAGAGCAGAGCTTTATAGTTACTGCTAAGTTGTACTGCTACCTTGAAGAGGGATATTAAAAAACTTAGGGCTCTTAGCAAGCAGTTAAAGGCTAAGTGTGAGAGCCAGTTGACATCTTTGGTGTCTTACACAAAGACAAGGCCCTCTTTGCAAAAACAAAGCTAAGCAGCCCACTTAAAACCTGGTAGTTAGAGTCACAGAGCTCTAGAGACATTTGAATGTTTAGCTAAGGCTGGTTGGAAACACCTGAGACCTGGAAATATAGATAGCGGCATGAAGTGGATACCCCTGATGAGTTGGTTTTGCAGACTCTCCTAAATCCTCAGAGACTGTAGAGATGGACCATCCTTTCCTAGTAAGAGCTAGTGCTTCCCTCACACTGACAGATATCACAGAGGCATTACTTCATAAAGCTACAGATATCCCCCCTCTCGAATGCTTTACTTCCTTTTTTTACTGCCAGGTCCCAGATAGTGCTAATTTTTAGCAGAGCTCAGCTGAAGATGTACTGGTCATGACTAAAGCATGAATAATATACCAAAGAGTTGCCAGAATTAGCTAGCATGTATCAGCAGAAGCCATGGACATCCCTAATTGATTTTTGCAGGTACTTGATTGAGGGGACTAAAAAGTAAGTCCACATAGGAAAGAGTGTATTGACTTGGGGGCATTTTCTTAACACATGGGCTTTAACACCCTGTTAAGAACCACTGTGCACAGGGCAAGCTCACAGCTAGGGTGGCTTGAAAAAGTCTGGAAAAAGTGATGATCAATGCTAAATGAAGAGAAATTTCGCAGGTTTCCCTGCAAGATGGCAGATAAGAAATAAAGAGTCTGAGGGAAAAGGACATGGCTAGAATGGATATATAATATGAAGCAAGAAAATTCACCAGAAGACTATGTTAGATGAGGGAGCCAAGTGGACACTGGAAAGTCATCAGGATTCACTAAGGCCATCAGGAATTTGCTAGTTGGAAGGGCAGCAGGATCACTAAGAAGTTCAGTCCTGGCTCTCCTCTGTATCTCAGGGCTGGGGGTAGGAGAGGTGGTCATAGACCTGGGATTGTTAATATCCATGTAAATGATGCCCCTCTACCCTCAAGAACAGAGACCAAGGGTGGCACTTACCTACCACATGCTAGGAAGCCATATTTACCATTATGACCAGCACGGTCAGAGGCACACCCAGGGGACTTGGCCTGCAGGGAGTTCTGAAAATGATTGATAGAATATGGCATCCCTAGAGGAAGAATAAAGTGGCAGCCAATGAGAGTGCTGTTTAACAGCTAAGAAAAGGAAAGAATGGGTCAGTAGGAGGCCGAAGATGTTCATCTCAATACAAAGAAAGAGTTTCTCATTAGATTCTTTGACCTGAGCCCATTTTGAGATATAGAATTTGTTGACTGAAGAGGTAGCTGGGTTTCTCAGTGAAATAAATTTGTAAGTATATACTGTGACAATTCTGTTAGGCTTCTCTAAAGAGACTTACAGCCGGGCACTTCAGAAACATATACTGAACTCTGCTGTTAGAAGGGCTCCTCACTTGGTTTAGTGTTTTGCCATTACCATCTTGAAATTCTTTAAACAAAGGATCCCACGTTTTTATTTGTACTGGATGCTGCACATTGTGCAGCCTACTGCTGTTGACTTGAGTAACTGCATATTGGGTACAGACAGTTTGAGTTAACATTGCTATCCAGAGACCTTAAGAGTAATCATGGACCTGTGGAAGCTCACATGGTTAAATAAATAAATTTATTATTACAATCCAACTCATAGTAAGTTTACTGTGTTTGAAGACCCACTTAGTTGTCACTTTTTCGGTCCACAAGTTTTGCTGGAAATGATATACTTGGCAGCCACAGTGATGCCCACATTGTGTCCTGGCCTTTGGAGTAAGAACTATCAGAGTCAGAAAGGCCAAGTGGAAACCTCTGTATCTGCCCTCTACTCACTATGCCACGGGAGTAAATAAAGGGTAATGTTACATTCTAGGAAGATGGTCGATGTTAATGCCACCATTAAACAGCCAAAGAATGTTGAACAGGGGTAAGTAGAGTATCCTTATATCTCTCTTTGTTGACTCAATATGACCCCTAAAAAACTCAGAAAAATTCTGGAGCATAGACTTTTGCAACCTCAATAATGTAATAGCCTGATTGTAACTATTATGGGAGGGTGATATCTTTGCTAGAGAAGATTAAAAAGATCTCAGGTACAGGATAGGTAGCCATAGATTTGGATGAATATATTTTTGTTTATTCTTATGATAAAAGAGGATCAGAAACAGTTCACATTCATGTGGGATATACAACAATGCCCATTTATAGTTTTTCCTTAGGGCTGTGTTAACTGTTCTGCTCTGAAGACACCTGGGCTGTTTGGTCAACCCACAGAACATTGCACTGTATACGTTACATCAATAAGATCATGCTGATCAGGCAGGGCAAACAACAGATGGCTAGTATACAAGAGGCCTTGAAAAGACATTTAATACATGCATTCCAGAGGGTGGGGGATAATCCCAATGAAGATTTAGACTCCTGACACTTCGGTGAAGTCTTTACAGATCCAATGGTCAGGAGTTTGCCAGAATATATATTTTGCGATCCCCTGCCACAAAGAAGGAAGCAGAAAGCCTGATAGTTATTTTTGTGTTCTGGAGGCAACATATTCTATACCTAATGCTCTGGTCCGTAATCTGAGTAACAAGGAAGATTTCAGGTGTCTGATGGAAAAAGATGTAGCATGAAACTTATGCTAAACCCCAGTGGAGACTCACAATGCAAGCTCTGATATTCAGGAATAGGACAATGCCATCTATAGCAGAGAAAATAATACATTTTTTTTTGATTAAACAGCTCATGGAAGCAATGAAAATTTGACCATGAGACTCTACATGACCATATGTCTGGAGCTACACATCATGAGCTGGATTATTTCAGTTCTTCTAAGTCATAAAATCAGCCTCGCATAAGTCAACCAAAAGATGAAAATGATGTGCCCAGATTGAGTCCAAGCAGGACCAGAGCTTAGCTGCGTGAGCAGTAACCCAAACATCCCTATTACCCACTGCAGTTATATGAGCAGTGTTTCCCTACTTTGCTTGTAAGACTAGATGAAGGAGGTAAAAAGGTCTGAAAGTGCCCTCCAGCCAAAGACAACTGGCTCTATCTGTTGCATTCATTACTTGTTGTAGCAAGGAAGAATATACACCATGAGGATCCATGGAACATCTCAATAAGAAGGTGTTAGAAAGAATCTAATATAGGATTTAGGTTCGTGTGAGCTTATTTTGGAGAGGGTTCAAGGAATTAGGGCTTTGCTATCTACTCAATGCTGTCAGAAAGTGGGACAATTCCATGACTGGATATCATAATAAATCTTATAAGGCAGGATGCAGGAAGTGAAGCTAGTTATAAGTAGGTAAATGAGCAGCAGTACTTCACATTACCTGGGATGAGAGGATGTTTGGATATTTTTGTGGTTTGAACAATGTTCTTTTTTTTTGTATTGTGTTTATAACTGATTACAGAATGCTCTTATTTTTGTCTTGATCCATGACACTCATGAAGAGAGTTTGTCTGATGCTGATTTCGTTAAGTAGTTTTATGTTCAGTAAGAAGACACCAAAATCTAACTGTGAGTTCTAGGCCAGCTGCAGCAATGCCAGGCTCAGCTAATAGTGCCAGATCAGGTCTTAACAGTCAGGGCCTGCTTTTCTCCTTCCCAAGGCCAGGCTTACTTTACAGATGGGTTAACTTGGTAAGTGGTTGAAGGCCAAAAATGACAGTGAAAGTCTTCAAGAACATCTGAGGATGGCACTGGAAGTCAACAGAGAAGAAATCTTCCTAAAGTGTGGAGTTGTGACTTAGGAGATTGGGCATCTACTTCATGAGGAAGAAGAAATGGCCTGAGGTAACAACATAAATTAAGAGATGCTTGAGTCATGACCAATGGCCTGCCTATCTTGTCAAGGGCCTAGAATAAAAGGAATGGGGAGATTGGAGACAAAGAGGTCTAGAGCAAATATATGGACATATGGGAGTAGAAACTGAGTATGAACATTTTGTATCACATGTTAACTTTCATTAGAACTCAGGAAAAAAGACCAAACACATAAAATTATGTTAATGGTGATGCGTGCCAATAAAGAAACCTGAAAAGAAGCTGCAATTATAAATAATGAGAGGGAGAGGCGATAGTGATAAACCTACGTGACATTAAATAGTTGAGAAAGACCTTTCTGAAGAGGTGATCTGAAGGCTGATGTGAAAGGCGAGGAAGGAACATGCCAGGTGGATGGAGCAGCACATTTCTGAAGTCAGGTAGGGGAAGGCCAGGAATATTTAAGAGACTGAAGAAGACAGTGCACATGGGCTCAAGTGAGTGACAGGGAGATGGCACAAGAGTCTTACATATTCAGAAGCCAGGTTATACCAGGCCAGAAAGGGAGTTTAGGTTTTATTCTAAGAGTAACGGGAAACTTTTGAAATTACCCAGGGATGTGGTATGACTCAATTCATGTTTTAAAAATATTACTCTGGCCTGACTGTGGGACAAGAGTGGAACACCGAGATTTGTTAGGAAGCTACTACGATCATCCTGTGGATTAATAACAGTCCAAATTGAGCCAGGACCTCACCCTACTTTGTGAATGCATTCCACTGTCTATCCTTCAGTGGGAAGTAGCTGTGTAGGTGGATGGCACAGCCTTTCTTTTATAGCTGACTTTCCAGTGTCCAGTTCGGTTCCCAAAATACATGTGGTATGATATGCATATAGTTCAGCAGGATAAGTGCTAGGTTAATATTCAGAGATTACCCCCATGCCACATCCTCTCAAATATCTGCCCCCACACCTTATATTTTGAAAGTAAATTTGTACAGTCAACTTCAGATTAAATGTACTCCACATGAGGCTCTGTCCTGTATCCAATATTGAAGTAAAGCAAGAGATACAAAGTAATGAAGGAAATTAAATATGTGTGTACACATATTACTGTATACATAGGATGTCTTACAAGGGAATGAATGCCAGAAGAAAAGAAAGAAAGAAGTTCCCACTTAGTCCTAGTAAGCCAGCAAAGTTGCCTGGGGTGCTGTCAATACAGCGCAGCTATATTAGTCCATTTTCATGCTGCCGATAAAGACATACCCAAGACTGGGTGATTTACAAAAGAAGGAGGTTTAATTGGACTTAGAATTCCATATGATTGGTGGGGTCTCAGAAGCATGGCAGGAGGCAAAAAGCACTTCCTACATGGCAGCAGCAAAAGAAAAATGAGGAAGCAGCAAAAGCAGAAACCCTTGATAAATCCATCAGATCTCATGAGACTTATTCACTATCAAGAGAAGAGCACAGAAAAGACTAGTTCCCATGATTCAGTAACCTCCCCCTGGGTCCCTCCCACAACATGTGGGAATTCTGGGAGATACCATTCAAGTTGAGATTTGAATGAAGACATAGCCAAACCATATCATTCTGCCCTAGACCCTCCAAATCTCATGTCCTCACATTTTAAAGCCAATCATACCTTCCCAAGAGTCCTACAAAGTCTTAACTCATTTCAGCACTAAGCCAAAAGTCCATAGTCCAAAGTCTCATTTGAGACAAGGCAAGGCCCTTCTGTCTATGAGGCCTGTAGAATCAGAAACAAGCTAGTTACTTCCTAGATGCAATGAGAGTAAGGTATTGAGAAAATACAGCTGTTCCAAATAGGAGACAATTGGCCAAAACAAAGGGGTTATAGAGCCCATGCAAGTCCAAAATCCAGCAAGGCAGTCAAATTTTAAAGCTCCAAAATGATCTCCTTTGACTCCAGGTCTTACATCCAGGTCACGCTGATGCAAGAGATGGGTTCCCATGGTCTTGGGCAGCTCTGCCCCTGTAGTTTTGCAGGGTACAGCCTCCCTCCCAGCTGCTTTCATGAGTGTCTGCCATTTTTCCAGGTGCACGGTGCAAGCTGTCAGTAGATCTAACATTCTGGTGTCTGGAGGATTGTAGCTCTCTTCTAACAGCTCCACCAGGCAGTACCCTAGTAGGGATTCTCTGTGGGGGCTCTGACCCCAAATTTCCCTTCTGCACTGCCTTAGCCGAGGTTCTCCATGAGGGCCCTGCTCCTGCAGCAAACTTCTTTCTGGGCATCCAGGCATTTTCATATATCTTCTGAACTCTAGGTGGAGGTTCCCAAACCTCAGTTCTTGACTTCTATGCACCTACAGGCTCAACACCACATGGAAGCTGCCTAGACTTGGGGCTTCCATCCTCTGAAGCCACAGCCGCAAGTATGTGTTGGCCCCTTTCAGCCATGGCTGAAGCAGCTGGGACAGAAGGCACCAAGTGCTTAGGCTGCACACAGCTCGGGGACCCTGGGCCCAGGCCAGGAAACCACTTTTTCCTCCTGGATCTCTGGACCTGTGATAGGGGGAGCTGCCATAAAGGTCTCTGACATGGCCTGGAGACATTACCCCCTTCCTCTTGGGGATTAACATTAGGTTCCTTGCTACTTAAGCAAATTTCAGCAGCCAACTTGAATTTCTCCCCAGAAAATGAGTTTATTTTCTATCACATAGTCAGGAAGCAAATTTTCCAAAGTTGTATGCTCCACTTGCCTTATAAAACAGAATGCCTTTAACAGAACCCAAGTCACCTCTTGAATGTTTGCTGCTTAGAAATTTCTTCTGCCAAACACCCTAAATTGTCTTTCTCAAGTTCAAAGTTCCACAAATGTCTACGTTGGAGCAAAATGCCACCAGTCTCTTTGCTAAAACTCTTTTGCTAAAGAGTCACTTTTACTCCAGTTCCCAACAAGTTCCTCATTTCCATCTGCAACCACCTCAGCGTGGACCTTATGTCTATATTGCTATCAGGATTTTGGGCAAAACCATTCAACAAGTCTCTAGAATGTTCCAAACATTCCCACATTTTCCTGTCTTCTTCTGAGCCCTCCAAACTGTTCCAACCTCTGCCTGTTACCCAGTTCTAAAGTCACTTCCACATTTTTGAATATGTTTTCAGCAGTGGCCCACTCTATGGTACTAATATACTGTATTAGTCCATTTTCATGCCGCTGATAAAGACATACTCAAGACTGGGCAATTTACAAATAAAGGAGGTTTAATTGAACTTACAGTTCCACATGGTTGGGAAGGCCTCTGAATCATGGCGGGAGGTGAAAGGCACTTCTTACATGGCAGTGGCAAGAAAAAAATGAGAAAGAAGCAAAAATGGAAACCCTTGATAAAGCCATCAGATTTTATGAAACTTATTCACTATCATGAGAATAGCACAGGAAAGACCAGTCTCCATGATTCAGTAACCTCCCTCTAGGTCCTTCCCACAACATGTGGGAATTCTGAGAGATACAACTCAAGTTGAGATTTGAATGGTGACACAGCCAAACTATATCAGTAGTACTTCCCAAAGGAACACAGTCCTCAAGAGAATTTCTGAACCCTGGATGCAATCCATTAGGCAAGAAAAAGAAATAAAGCACATCCATATAGGAAGAGAAGAAGGCAAATGGTCTTTGATTGCAGATGACATGATTCTATATCTAGGAAATCCTATATTCTCAGCCCAAAAGCTCCTCTAGCTGATAAACAACTTAAGCAAAGTCTCAGGATACAAAATAAATGTACAAAAATCACTAGTATTCCTATACACCACCATCAACCAAACCGAGAGCCAAATCAGAAAGGCAATCCCATTTGCAATTGCCACACACACACACACAAAATAATAATAATACATAGGAATACAGCTACCAGGCAGGTGAAAGATTTCTACAATGAGAATTACAAAACACTGCTCAAAGAAATCAGAGATGACAGAAACAAACGGAAAACCATCCCATGGTCATATATAGGAAGAATTAATGTTATTAAAATAGCTATACTGCCTAAAACAACTTAAATATACAATGCTATTCCTATCAAACTGGAATGACATTCTTCATCAAAGTGGAAAAAAACTATTTTAAAATTCAAACAAGAGCCCAAAGAGCTAAGTCAACTCTAAGAAAAAGAACAAAGCTGGAGGCATCACATTACCTGACCTCAAACTATACTACAAGGTTATAGTAACCAAAACAGCATGGTACAAAAACAGATACATAGACCAATGGAACAAATTAGAGGGCTCAGCAATAAGGCCTCACATCTATGACCATCTGATCTTTCATAAAGCTGACAAAAATAAGCAATGGGGAAAAGACGACCTACTTAAAAAAATGATGCTGGGATAACTGGCTAGCCATATGCAAAAGATTGCAGCTGAACTCCTTCCTTACACCATATACAAAAACCAGCTCAAGATGGATTAAAGTCTGCAATGTAAAACTCAAAACCATAAAAACCCTGGAAGACAACCAAGGTAATACCATCCTGGACATAGGAACAAGCAAAGGTTTCATGACAAAGACACCAAAAGCAATTCCAACAAACCAAAAATTGACAAATGAGATCTAATTAAACTATCAACAGAATAGAAAAGAAACTATCAACAGAGATGATATGGCTTGGCTGTGTCCCCAGCCAAATCTCATCTTATATTCCCACATGTTATGGGAGGGATCGGGTTGGAGGTAAGTGAATCATGGGGGCAGGTCTTTCCCATGCTGTTCTTGTGACAGCAAATAAGTCTCAGGAGATCTGACAGTGCTATAAGGGGGAGTTTCCCTGCACAAGTGCTCTCTTTTGCCTGCTGCCATCCACGTAAGATGTTACTTGCTCCTCCTTGCCTTCTGCCATGATGGTGAGGCCTCCCCAGCCATGTGGAACAGTAAGTCCATTAAATATCTTTTTCTTCACAACCTAGGGTATGTCTTTATCAAAGGCATGAAAATGGATTAATACAGTCAGTTGATACCAGTAGAGTGGGGGACTGCTGAAAAGATTTCTGAAAATGTGGAAGTAATTTTGGAACTGGGCAACAGGCAGAAGTTAGAACAGTTTGGAGGGCTCAGAAGAAGACAGAAAAATGTGGGAAAGTTTGGAACTTCCTAGTGACTTGGTGAATGGCTTTGCACAAAATGCTGATAACGACATGGACAACAAGGTCCACGTTGAGGAGGTCTCAGATGGAAATGAGGAACTTGTTTTAAACTGAAGCAAAGGTGACTCTTGTTACATTTTGGTAAGGAGACTGGCAGAATTTTGCCCCTGCCCTAGAGATTTATGGAGCTTTGAACTTGAGAGAGAGGATTTAGGGTATCTGGCAGAAGAAATTTCTAACCAGCAAAGCATTCAAGAGGTGGCTTGGGTTCTGTTAAAGACATTCGGTTTTATAAGGAAAGTAGAGAAAATTGTTGCAAACTATGCATTTGACAAAGGTCTAATATCCAACATCTATAAGAAACTTAAAAAAATTTACAAAAGAAAAACAACCCCATTAAAAAGTGGGCAAATTGCATCAACAGACACTTCTCAAAAGTAGACATACATGCAGTTAACAAGCATATAAAAAAAACTCAGTATCACTGATCATTAGAGAAATGCAAATCAAATTTGCGATTAGATACCATCTCACACCAGTCAGAATGGCTATTACTAAAAAGTCAGAAAATAACAAATGCTAGTGAGGTTGTGGAGAAAAGGGAACACATACACTATTTGTGGGAGTGTAAATTAGTTCAACGTTCACGGAAAGCAGTATAGTGATTCCTCAAAGAGCTAAAAGCAGAACTACCATTCTACCCAGGAATCTCATTACTGGGTATATACTAAGAGGAACATAAATCATTCTACTATAAAGACACATATGCAAACATTCATTGCAGCACTATTCACAATAGCAAAGACATGGAATCAACCTAAATGCCCATCGATAAGAGATTGGATAAAGAAAATGTGGTACATATACACCATGGAATACTACACAGCCATAAAGAAGAACATGATCAAGTCTTTTGCAGGAACATGAATGGAGGTGGAGGTATTATCATTAGTAAACTAATGCAGGAACAGAAAACCAGATACTGTGTGTTCTCACTTATAAGGGAAGCTAAATGATAAGAACTTATATACACAAAGAAGGAAACAACAGACACTGGGGTCTACTTCAGGAGGGAGGGTCGGAGGAGGGAGAGGATAAGAAAAGATAACTATTGGCTACTGGGCTTATGAAATAATACGTACAACAACCCCCCATGACATGTGTTTACCTATGTAGCAAATATTCACATGTACCCTCAAACCAAAAAATAAAAGTTAAAAAAAAGTCAATGGGTGATGGTAACATACCCACTTCATTGAAAGCATCATGGTTTGATTCTTATTTATGCACTATTAATTGTGTCAACACATTGAATATTACTGTTTTTCAGGAGAAAAGGGAGAAGCATTCATACAGATGAACTTGGCTGACAATTTGCCTATGTTACATGAAACTCAACCATCACCCATACATGGAAAGATGTCTAAAAGGAGATTTAAAGAGATAATAAAAAATTATACTCAAGTGATTTCTCATTTATGGTGTGTATTTGTCATCAGAAACTTGCCCACAGTGGTTATGAATTCAGATAATATAAGAACACAATGGTACATTCAGCCTGGAGATATCTCAATTAGATAGCAAGAGAAGGTCAAGAAAAAAATTCATTGTATGAAACTGCAGTGTTTTTCTCCTGAATCCTAAGATTGAAATTACTTGTACCCATACATTAAACTTGTGCCTGATGCTCCAAATCTTGGAAGAAATACTATTACATATTACCGAGAGGCAGGGGATTTGTGAAGCTTTTAAAATATACTCCTGATTTTAATATTGAATTGTTGTGAATGTGGGTTTCTTTGGAAAGATATTAAAATATTATTAATTGTAATCCTGACAAAATAATGGGGGTTTAGTGTTAGGCTAACAAATTATGATATTGCTGATTAGAGCTCTAGCTACAAGTTGAAAATGAAACCTAGGGTAAAATAACTTCAGAAACAGTTTATGTAAATAGCTGATAATATATTTAAGTCACATTCTGCCTTAAATTTGTTTGGAAATGAGATACAAAGTATAAAGCCAAGTTTACAAAACAGCCAAAGAAAATAAAACCTATACAAATTTTTGCATCACCTGTCCTCTGAAATTTTGATCTGTCATTGTCTAATGCCCTTGCCATTGCCTTATCTCTCTGTGTTTATGACTGTGAGAGATATCGTGGCCTCAGAAATCCCAGTTTGTCACGTGTCCAAGAATTCTGGTGCATGAGCTGAAGAATTAATCACGAGAAAACTCAATTCCAGAACTGTGATGACAGATGAGCTAGGAGGATGGGAGTTTGAACTGAAGTTTTTACACAGACATTATCCAATGCTCTAATTCCTTACAAAAGTCCTCTTTACTCAGTCTGATGTTATACTAAATAAATGCCTCTCCCCAAGATTTCCAAGCAGTTTTCAAGAGTGCTCACACCATCTACCCCTAACACATACAGGCACACACAGTACACACAACTTTTTCTTATATGTTTTAATTATGAACTGAAATTTGATCACCTCCATAAATTATTTTTTAAAGCCAGGTTATTGTAGTTAATGAACTTATAACCTAAGAATTTGTTGTCATCAGAGATCTTTGTATCTTAAACAAGTTAAGAACCCTTTTCTCTGTTTGTAAGGGCTGAACCTCTCAAGTCCACTACACTTTCTTTGAGTTAGATATACCGTTGAGTTATGTTTGCCTTTCATTAACTTTACCAATGAATATTAGAATATTAGAGTCATGAGTTTTGAAAGACTGTATGTGATATTCAAAAATATTTTATGCTCATCTTAAAAACTATATAAATATATTAAGGTGATAAACATTATAATCCTATAATAGCTATCCACTGTTCTATGTTTTGGCATTTCCTTCTGGATTTGGCTTAAAAGTATACACTTTTATATGTATGATGATTTTAAATATATATGTAATATTCATAATGACATATACTATTATTATATATTCAAATTTTTCATTTAATCTTATAATATAAACAACTTTATATACTCACTATGTCATAATTACCATTTTAAACTGTTTCATTTTTATTGACGAAATGCTTCATTTTACTTAGCCATTTTACTCTAATATTCTTTTTTAAAAAATTTCACAATTGGGAAAAATTATTATTTGTAATAATAAATAACTGCCATCAATACCTTCTCACAAATAACCTTTTTCTATTAAGTTTTTAAAATAAACTTTTTATTTTGAAATTAATATTGATTTACAGAAAAGTTGCAAAGATAGCACAAAAGTTCCTGCATTTTCTTCATTCAGCTTCTATGATACATTTGTCAATATTTTAAAAATTAATTAGCTAAACTATAGACTCTAAACAGATGCATCAGTTTTCCTACTAATGTTCTTTTTCCTGCTCTAGGATCTAATTGAGGATATCACATTGCATTAAGTCTTCACGCCTTCTCAGTTGGCTCTGATCTGTCAATTCCCCAATGACAGAGCCTCAGACTTTCCTTACATTTCATGATATTAAAATTTTGAAGAACCCTTCTCAGGCATTTTGCAGAAATACCATTTCTCACTGGCACCTGGTTCTAGGTCACAGTCATTTCCTAGCCACGTGGGCCTCTCCAACATAACAGCTCATTTCATCAAAGCAAGCAAGTCAAGGAAGCGTGAAAGAGAAAGTACTGGTATGATAGAAGTCACAGTCATAATCATAGTGGTGACATTCTATCACATTTATATGGGTGCTATTTATTAGAGTGAGTCACCACACCCAGCCCTCTCAATCCAGGAGATATAATTACACAAGTACATGGAATATTAAGAGATCATTGGAGGGTTGGCCTGTCATGGTGGTGCACAACTGTAATCCTAGCACTTTGGGAGGCCAAGTCGGGCAGATCACTTGAGGCCAGGAGTAGGAGTCGGAGACCAGCCTGGGCAACATGACAAAGCCCTGTGCCTACTCATTGTGTACTAAAATTACAAAAATTAGCCAGCTGTGGTGGTGCAAGGGAGGTTGAGGCACAATAATTGCTTGAACCTGGGAGGCAGAGGTTGCAGTGAACCGAGATTGCACTACTGTCCTCTGGCCTAGGTGACACAGCAAGACTCTGTCTCAAAAAACCAAATTTGGCCATCTTAGAAGGCTGTCTATCAATTACATAGCTATTTTACGGACCATGCATTGTAATTCCAATATTTGAAATTTATGCAGGCCTAGCTCTGCTCTGGTTTTTTATTGCTTCACACTCGTGGTACCTTGTTTCCTTGTGTGTTTTGTTATTTCTGGTCATGAACTGTTGACTTTAATGTTGTATTTGTGGATTTTTTTTTCTTCCTGAGGCCTGGAATGAAAGTGAATTTCTCTTGGGAGGGTTTTGTTTCCTTCTACCAGGTGCCTATGAAAATTATCAATTAGTGTGCAATTAAATTTTCATCTTGAGGTGTTTGGATCAATAAAGTAGTGCGAATTTAGACCAACAACTTGCATCAGAGTTAGCTTGAGATTGTAAATTACGAATAGCAATGTTTCTTTCCTCTGCTATGTGTTTAGGTTTGTGATATTTAATTTCCTTTAATGTCTCTTGGATGAGAGGGAGTAAGTTTATTTTTGTTTTAAATTTTATATTGTATATGGTCTTTGATACCACAGTGTTATGACAGCAATATACACTGGTAGTTGTCTTACATTGGGTAGGTATTTTGTCTCCTATTCTTTCTGCCCTTTGAAACTATGAACACCAAAGCTCAAATTTACTCAAGTAAATAAACACACTCAGTGTAAAATCTGCCTTTGATATTACATCATACCTCTTAGTTCTTATCTTCACTTACTGCTTTGTCTAAAAGACTTACTTTTTTTCTAGCTCATTAATGGATCTAAACTAAAAAATGTTTAAAACACATTATTTTACTAAGAATTTCGCTGTTTGCAATAAGATTTGATCTAGTTTCCCGGCCCATCACATTACCAGAAATGGAAACATCGAGGGTCTCTAATGGTTCATTTTATTTAACAGATATTTAGTGATCACATAGCAGGTACCAGAATCTATACTGGAACTTAGAAAATCAAATACTCTTGTGTCATCAAGGAGCTCGCCTTTTAACAATTCTGCAAATTGTAATATAATGCAATGTAAATTCCATAGTTAAGCAAACATATGACTCTGGAGGCACAGAGAAAGGCACAAAGAAATTAGCCAAAAGACACCATAGTGTATACCTGACTTTCACATTTTGGTGAATAACTGAAATATTCTTGCCTCTTCACCAAATAGCAATGACTTATACAGAGATCCTTGACAAAAGCATACCCCTGATAAAATTTTTACTAATAATGTGAAACATCTTGTTAAAGATAAATAAAACAGTCTATTGAGTCGGAATAATCAGTGGCCTGAAATTACGAGCCTGAGTTTCCTTCTTCACTTTAATATTTTCAGTAGATAAGGCAGGCATTTTCGTTTTTATTTTATTTGTAGGAAATTATGCCCCAAGAAGGTCATAGGCCTTTTTCTTTCTCCTCTGTTTGTGGTCTCAGCGAGAAGAGATACCACTAGAAGAGAACCAAGCCACGAGAGAGCTCTGAGATCCTCAGGGGGAGTCACTGGGGAAAGAATACAACACCAGAACCTTGTCATTGGCACAATTCAGGAGAAAGGGAAATAGCATGTTGAGATGTCAGTTTGAGGAAAGCCCTGCCACTTCTTTCCTGGGTGGCTTAGGAAAATTCTCTTTGGTCTTTAGGTAAATAAACCACGTAAAGTGAACGTCAATCTGTTTATTTCCCAAGATTTTTAAAGAATCAGATAATTAATATGAAAGTTTTACAAACAGCTTTACAGACTGTGAAGGTGGTTTTCCAATTTTGTTAATGTTTTTGCCTAAGAATTAATAAAATAAGATATAGTTGCATTAAATGGCTCATTTTCTAAACTCAATCTCAACTTCTTTCCCCTCTCCCAGCAACCTAAACCATGCAAACTCATGGTTAAAATTTAAATATCTGGTTGCCTAGGGGTCGGGTTCCACAATACTTTTAACCAAGACCTTGTTTGTATCTTCCTAGAGATTATCTCCAGGAAAATATCCAAGAAAGAAAATCTACAGAGGCCTAGGCTTATCCTTTACTCATCTGAATTTGTGTGGAAAATTTCCAGGCCTCACATCAATCTCTAATTTTTACCGAGAAGTGTCTGAATTTAGCTAGATGGGTAGAGATTTGGGTAGGAGACGGTGGTGAAGAAGAGTAAGGTCATATTTTACAAATCTGCCCATTTAATGAATGAGAGCTAAATAGTAGGTAGAATTTAATGAGTACTTCTCTGCCAGACATATTACATTTATTTGTTCTAATTTTTCCACATACCCTGCAATCTAGGTTGAATTTTTTATTTCACTGATGAGGAAGTTGAAACTAAGAAGTGAAACAATTTCTTAAAGGTTTCGAGGTGGGAGTACGGAATGGACACACAAGGAGGTAGCAGATCTAAGATTCAGGCTCAGAATTGTCTGACTCCAATGACCATGTTCTTTGCACACTATTTCTCTGACAGTAAAACAATTTCGTCTTTTCTACTAATTATTTTTCTGTGAAAATATATATATATATTCAAGTGTTCTATTTACCCATTTATTCATTAGCAGATTGTTTCATTAAAGTTATCAATAGAAACTTAGCTGGAGTGTTAACTTTTGGGGGCTAATCTTAGGAAAAGAAAATTGTTTTGATTTACCTTTTCTTTTCTGTTTGTTTGTTTTGTTTCTCTAATGGAAGAATGAAAAGGCAAACATCTTATTTTCCAGTGAGGGCTAAAAGCTTGTGACTTGAGGGATGTATATACTTTTCTCACAGTAAAGTAGTTTAATACTGAAAGGTAAAATTATATAGATGAAATGCTGAAATAAGTCAGAGGGTAGGAAAAAAAATCTGCAACTCCAGGATTGTGCTTCTTCTTTTTTTTTTTTTTTTTTAATGAAGGCAAAAACCACTGAGGTCAAATAAAACTCCAAAAAGTGACTCCTGGATGTTTACATGGGGTGTCCAGTAGTTCCTGGCAAGGGAAAAGCAGAACTTAGTTTGAGCTACTAATCTCTCAACTCCTATGATAAACAAAACAAAATACACCCTCAAAGGAAGAAATCTTTCAGCTTCCCATGCTCTTACTAAACCAAGTAGAATAAGTAATAGTATAACTGCTATGAAGTAAATAGGTCTTACGATAAACTTAGAAGGAGAAGGAGAAGAAAACAGAACCCAAAAAACCACAGGAATTAAGTAGTCCAATTTCTTTACCGTATTGATGAGAAGAGAGAAGCCCAGAAAGTGGCAGGGACTGGCCTGGGCACACATAAGGAGTTGGGACTAGGACACAGCCATCCACTTTGAGCCCACTGCTGGTTCTACTGCTGCATTAGCATTTACATAGAGGATAAGATAAATGGACATGTAGCATTTTGAGAATCAGAACGTTTTACTGTCCCACAATATAACTGGTTTTCAACCTTCTTATAATCCTAATAACTGAGTCCTGGGTAAAAGAGACTCCATTCTTTTGCATTAGATATTCTCTCATTCAGAGCTTATATAGTAGTGCAGCTGAAAAGTTTATAAATGAATTCTTAACCTGGGAGGTTATCTACTACAGAACACTAGCTCTATGCCATTAAAGCAATGCCTGTGCCTCTATTTTAAAATAGAGTGTTCATTATTAAACAGCAGACTCTACAAACTATATAATTTAATACAGCACAATCCAGAATTTGTGAACGGAACTTCTGGTACAAAAAGAGTGTATGAAATCAGTGTCATGATGCAACAACCATTCCCTGCAGCCCAAAGAAGAGGCTTTAGAGTGCAAAGAGAATTAATATTTGCTGGCTCGGATGCATGACTGGCTGCACAAGGTGATTTTACTGTGCATGATACTTTAATTATAACTGCACTGTAGCCATCTGCTCTACTTCATTCCCTAATTATAGATGTAAAATGCATTTCACAAATCCCACCTGTAAAAAAGATCTAAGGGATTTCGTAGCACGCTTGCTCCTCCCTCCTTCCTCCTTTCTTAGCCTCTGCACTCTTCCTTCAACACATATGAGCAGACCAAGATAATGTTTGTGATGCACTGATCACTCCAGAAAGTCTGGGCTTTCTGACATTGTTCCATCCATTAATATCTCTCTTCTACATATTATTATACACATTGTGGCCAGCCTTTCGAAGCCATGGTCACACATGACTTCCTGTTCACATATAATTTTCTACATGCTCTCCCTCCTACTATTTTTGAATTAGCCTTTTATTTTGTTTCCAGCACTATCACTTCCAGTATCTCCTAGCTTTTTCCGCGAAGCCTGTGAGAAAGCTGTTATTGTCCTCATTTTTCAGTGGAGAAGACAGGAGAGATGTAGAGAGTTTAAAGGTATTATTTAAGGCCACACAGTTGATCAGTGGCAGAAGTAGGTTAGAAGCCACACACACCTAGAGATATTTATTCCCATTCTTTCACACTCACTACTATCAGGTATCACTTGAGAGTGTTGTTTAAATTTCCATCGAGATAGCAGAAGTGTGCTGGAGCCAGCTCACACTGCCTCAGAAGAGCATACCATGGGCAACTCTTTCCAATCCCATTTTCAGTGACTTCTTATCGGGAACTGGAAGTTGACTATGCTGATAGTGTGAAATGGACACATAACATAAGAGCTCACATTTCTTCCCCAGGAGAGAGCTGTTAATAATTTACTAGGATGCTACCGAATATGGGAAATGGATCTACATGCTCTCAGAAAAGTCACATATTTAGAGCGTAACACCCTCTTCACCTCTGAAGTTGAATAATGTGAAAATGAGTACTACTCATGAATGAGGAAAAGCTAAGCAGTTCAACCAAACAAATATTACTTTCAATATTCTAAGGATAAAATAGTAATCCAAGAAAATGAGGATTCTTTCTCCAGATGGTAAGTTCAGAATTTCCCAATGAACCCTTTGGCTGTAAAACTCTCTGGTTTCCAAAGCAATCTGCAAGTTAGAAATTTAGGTGTCCAGGGAGGTTCAGGATGACGTACAGTAGTCCCAAAGCAGGAGGCTCCAAAACAACACCTGGTCTTTGGCATCCAAGTTTACCTCAACCAGACACTGGCATATGAGGAAATGCCTTTCTGAGCGCTAGATTTGGACATTTCTGAAGGAGAGTAAATGAGCACATGTGGTCATTTTTTCATGGGTGTTAAAAGGGAAACAATTTAGAAACTTTGAAATTCCCTCTCCCCACGAAATTCTCAGACTTTCCAAAAACATAAATTCTAGCTATGCACAAGATTGCAGCTCAGGCCCAAGAACAAAGTCATACAAAAGAACACATCTAACCTGAACTGAAGAAGGCTTTGAAACATCAACTATGGGATTAAAAATCAGCAACGACTTTCTAGGCAGAAAATGAAGTGTAAACTTTTTACCAAACATGTTGTGCAAATATCAAATCACAAGGGAATAGGAGCACAACACTAAAATTCAGTACATATTGTTCTGATTAGAGATTCAATTAGTTTCTCTATATAGCAAAGACAGCTGTATCAGATGGTATGTATGCTCTTTAATGGACATCTGAATTTATGTATGTGCTGATCCCAAAAAATTTATTTGTGGTGACCTCCAAAGTATGTAGTCAAGACTAATAGGAAAATTAAGTATAAATATACAATCACCAGGTTCTTTAGATGCCTTTTTGCAACTCTTATTGAAGGTACTTTTGTAAAATCCCTAAACGTTTATCCAAGTAATAGAGTACTGACCTGGTAGTAAGGAGTTTTAGTAGTCCTAGATCGAACATTAATTAGAATAAGGAATTCAGAGAGCATCTGAAGCGTGAGAAACAGTATAAAGAGGCAGTAGGGTGTAATAACGAAGAGAATGGATCTGGAAGCTTGTCTACCTGATATGACTTTCATCTCTGACACTTACTAGTTGTCACACCTTCGAGAAATTACCTTAGTGCTTTGGTTTTTCTATCTGCTACATAGGTACAAAACAGTACTGCACTTCTCTTAAGGCCATTGTAATAATTAAAAAATTATACATGTAAAGCACTTAGAATTGTTTCTGACATATAGCAAGTGTACAATTCATGTTAACCTATAATACAATCAATATCCTCATTTTATAAGATAAAAAAACCCTAAAGCCCAGAGAGGTTAAACACATTATACAAATTCACATGGCAAACCAGACAGAGACAGAATTAGGATTAGAATCCATGATCCATTTCTATTGATCACCCCTTCCCAACAGTGATGAGTAGGTTATTTGTATTTATTACATTTAACAAGTTTTGTCAAACTCTTCTGAGGGTTGGTGATGTTGAAAAGGACTTGTCTAATACAAAAGAAATTACTGGTTTAATTCTCAGACAAGACCTTTGACTCTCAAAAAAATAAGTCTTTTTACCTCTTCAACATATTATTTCTCAATTGCGTGATTTTGAAATGGTATAGTATCCATTTTTGAAATACAAAAATTTATTCTTGTAACAGCAACAATAATAACTGAAAAGATCTCACAGAGCGTATGCATACAAATGATATAAAAGTGTTTGACTTGTTGGGGAAAATAAATATAGTAGATTTAAAACATAAAGTTAAGGAAAGATCAAATGAAGTATAAAGCTTGGTGAACAAACAATTTTCAAATCCAGGGTTTTATGCAAGCAATGTTAAAGCAAGTTGTCAAAGAAAGTGATATGAGGGTTTTCTCTGTATCCCTAGAGATAGGAAACTCTCTTGAAAAAAATACGGGTTACTAATACAGAATCTACTAATGATTTTTCTTGGGTAAACTCCCTAATCTTCAAATGTGAAAACTGCTTGCAGAAGAAGCTGGTAGACCTCACGAATCATGACTACTATGATCGCTGTCACTGCTACTGTCCTGTTGCTGACTGGGCTTCCTATCACTATTCACTTTGGGTATGCTCCTACTCCTGTAAGAAAGAATATTATTAATTCATTATTTTATTGAAGCACTCCAGCTTCCAAATGAGGATGATGGTTGGCAAGAACAGAAAGAGTCTGAGAAATCGGGCTGTGGTTACAAGTCCAAAGCCATGATACATGATGGGAATTGATGGGTTCACAAATTTCAAAGAAAGCTGAAACCTAAGACTTTTTGATGACCTTTCCAGGCCCAGTTGAATACAAGGAAGAGGTTGAGAAAGTGAAGTGGCTGGTTGTAACAAGAAATTAGCCAAAAGTTAAAGATATTTGCAGGCAGATTCTAAGAACAAAAGTAGGAAAACAGAAACAGAACAATGAGGTAATTATAAACGTAAAGTTTGAAGTAAAGGTGGATGAAAGGACACTGATATCTCAGGAGGTAAATATAATGTTGAAGCAAGTTACAAACTTTAAGAGTGAAAACATGAAAAAAGGTCTGAGAGGAGGAAGGACTCTGAAGTAAGCTTGGACATTATCCAAATCTCATATTTCAGTCTCTGCTTTGCTGTGGGCAAGGTTATGGTACCCTGCAAAAAGCCTTCGCAGTTATGCCTCCAATCCTTGGGAAATCTCTCTAAGATATGCCTTCAACTTGCTATTCTCCAAAAGCTGACTGTCTGGGGCCTTTAGATTCTGCCCGTAGATCCAAGAAACTCTGTGATTCTGACTTCCGTCTCTACACAGACTATTCAGATGAATGCCTTACCTGGGACTGTGGTCATTCAGATTTCCTTTGACCTTGTATATCCTGGACTGCAGACCAGGCTGCACCAATACTCTGCTGGCTCTGGAATTCTAGTTTAGTCCCAGCCCTCTGATTCTCACTGGACAGTATTCAGCTGAAGACAGTGGTTTATTTCTGTTTTCAGGCTGATATCCTGATGTCAAAGGTGCTATGTATGGTTTCATAGTGTTGAAATAAGCTTATATGTATATTTGTTTGTGCCTTTTTTGGTGATTAAATACTTTTCTTTGATTAAATATTTTTCTTTGATTTTAGCCTGCTTGTAAGTTCAGGTTGCGTATTGAATCTGTGGTTTCATGTTTATTACCTGCTTTCAAAAATGGCCAGAATTTCTTTCTATATGGCTTTATCTTTCACTCTCTTTCTCTCCCCTACTTCCTCTCTTGACTCCCCTTTCTTCCCCTATTTTCCTCTACCCTTCCCTTCTCTCCTCTCCCCTTACATTCCCTCCCCTCTCCTGCTGTCCCCTTTTCCTCCCCTCCTCTACTCTCCCTTCCTCTCCCCGCCTCTCCTCTCCTTTCCTTCTCTACTCCAATTATATGCATACGAGATTTGTTTTATTTATTGTGTTTTGTATGTTTCTTAAAATATTTTTTTATTTTTCATCCTTTTTCTTTTTACTGCTTCAGTCTAAATATTTTATGCTGACCCGTCATTCAGTTCACTAGTCTTTTATTTTGCTTCCTGTCAACAAACAATATATTGAATTTATAAGTTCATTTAAGTATTTTACAGTTCTATAACTTCCATCTGACTTTTTGTAAATTTTAAGTCTCTGGTAAAATTATTTATATCTCCTTCTATTTTTCAAAATAGTAATTCTAACTTTTTTTTTTTTTTTTTAAGGCAGGGTCTCACTCTATTGCCTAAGCTGAAGTATAGTGGTACAATCACGGCTCACTGCAGCCTTGACCTCCTGGGTTTAGGTGATCCTCCTACCTCAGCCTGCAGAGTTGCTGAGACTACAAGTGTGAGCCACCACACCCAGCTAACTTCTTGTTTCTCTTTAGTATAGATGGGGTTCCACCGTGTTGCCTAGACTGGTCTGAACTCCTGAACTCAAGCAATTCACCCAGCTTGGCCTCACAAAGTGCTGGGATTACAGGCATGAGCCACCGCACCTGGTCAATTCTAGCTATTTTTAAGTTTCTGATAGCTACATTATCTACACCACCTATGAATCTGTTTCATTTATCTACCTATTTCTCTAAGGTCTTGATCACTTGATTCTATTTTTACCATATTTTGTGATTTTAAATTTGATTTTAGCAGTTTTGGACAAAACATCTTTGAGATTCTAAATAATATTATCTTCCTCCTAAAAGGATTACAATTTCCTCTGGTAGAGAAAGTTTGAGCATACCTCTTTAATCCTGTCAGGTACTGGTTTTGGACTTCGTTAAGTCATATTTATTTCAGCTTTGCCCATACTTCGGAGGCATAGCCCTTACTCTTAATGCATGGTCCTTTAGATTTTTATCCTCTTGGGTTTCAGCTGAAAACTCTGAGTATTTACCAAGGTTTCCCCCCTTTCTGAAGCTTCAACTCCAATCTCTCTCTGTTTCCAGCACTTCATAGTTTTTAAAATCTCTGACAGTGTTTCCAGTTTCCAATCTACTGTTTTCTTATGGATTTCTAGTCCTGGATATGCCCAAATTGGCACTGGACAGGGACTCTAAGAAATATTTACAAAGATGTTGGAGTTTATTTGTGAAGTTTTGACTTCTCTGGGATCTTGTACCTTGTGTACTAGCCACTTAGGCAACCACAACCTCCAACCTCTGTCTTCTCTATCTGGTAATATGCTTTCTACTTGGTTACTTTACTTTCCACTTTCAGATACTGTACTATGAAAACTGGAAAATTCCTCCAGGTAAAATGCCAGGGTAAATTTGGAATTTTGTATTTGTACTTTTATTATTCCCAAGTTCATAGTTCTCAAATCAGGTCTACATTATTTGCTCTTATAGGCCTTTAAATACTTGCTTTATATACATACTTTTAGTAGTTATAATTGTCTTCAACAGGAAGGTTACTGCAATAAAAACTATTCTGTCATGACTGAAATTCAAAGTTTATTTGATAAATTTAAATATGTAAATAAATGTTGATTTAATAATCTACATATAATTTATTTATAATCTATATATGACTTAATATATTTTCCATTTTAATAAAGTAGATTGAGGCAGCTAATAAAAAGTGTTGTTTGTCAGATTTGTTTACTAAAAAGAAATTAAACGTTCAATACTAAGTAAAAGAGAACTAAGCAAACCATACAAACCATATGGTTCTGTGACTGAATTTCAATTTAAACGTGAGTTTCTAGGTAGCCTACGCAGAATAGGAAATATGATCCAATAGATATATTTTGTTATCAAAAATGAAAGAGTATATGCTAGTTACACAGAAAGATACTTTTTCATACAAAGAGATTTTAAATAAAAATATTTTATGTGAGATTTTCTCTAGAGGTTTTATCTAAAATGCTGAAGCAATTTCTTATATATTAAAAGTTAGTGATATCATTACATAATAACACTAATATATACATAATATTAGTTTGCATTAACATCAGCTGACAATGGCCATTTAATGAAACATAAAGTATAATATCAGCTTCTGCTTTTTCTCTTTTTTTCTCTTTATTAAGGTGTAACTGGAAAATACAAGTTGTAGGTATTTAAGGCATACAACATGATGTTTTAATATCCACATATACTGTGAAATGATTGCCACAATCGAGCTAATTAATATATCCATCAACTCACATCAAACAACACAACCTTTGTACATGTTTGTGTGTTGAGAACATTTAAGATCTACTCTTTTAGCATACTTCAGGTATTACTGTTGTTAACTATAGTCACCAGGCTATATAGATCTCCAAGATTTATTCATCCTGCATAACTGAAATTTTGTACCCTTTGAGCCACATCTCTCATTCTCCACCCCAGCTCCCCACCACCAGACCCTGGCAATCACCATTCTACTCTGTGCTTTTATGAATTCAACTTTTTAAAATTCCACATTTAAGTGAAATTGTGCAGTATTTGTCTTTCTGTGCCTGGCTTACTTCACTTAGCATAATTTTCTCTAGGTTCATCCATGTTGCCACAAATGATAGCATTTTTTTTTTCTTTTTAAGGGGAGTATATCTACTACATAATCTTTATCCATTCATTTGTCGACGGACAGTTTATTCCATATCTTGGCTATTCTGAATAATGCTACAATGAACATAGGATTGCAAATACCTCTTCAAGTTACTAATTTTTTTTGGACATATATCCAGTACTGGAGTTGCTGGACATATAGTAGTTATATTCTTTATTTTTGTACGAACCTTCATACTGTTTCCCATAATGGCGATTCAAATGGACATTTCCACCAACAGTGTACAAGTGTTACCTTTTCTTGACATCCTCACTGACACTTGTTATCTATTGTATTTTTGATGATAACTATTTTATCAGCTGTGAGATAATATCTTATTGTGGTTTCGCTTTGCATTTCCCTGATGATTAGTGATTTGAGTATTTTTTCTTGTAACTACTGATCATTTGTATGTCTTCTCTTCTATTCAGGTCCTTTGCCCATTTTTAAATCAGGTTATTTGTTTTGTTGCTATTGACTTGTTTCAGTTCTTTATATATTTTGTATGAAACCCCTTATCAGATATATGGTTTGAAAGTATTTCCTCCTATTATGTAGATTATCTTTTCACTGTGTTGATTGTTTCTTTTACTGTGCAATAGCTTTTTAGTGTGATGCGACCCCACTTGTCTATTTTGCTTTTGTTGGCTGAACTTTTGGAGTTACATCCAAAATATCATTTCCCACACCAGTGTCAAGAAGCTTTTTCTCTATGTTATCTTCTAGTAGTTTTACAGCTTCAGGTCTTATGTTTAAGTTCCTAATTCATTTTGAGCTGATTTTTGTGTATTGTGGTAGACAAGGGACAAATTTTATTCTTCTGCATGTGGATATTTTTCCTTGTAGGATTTATTAAAAGGACTATCTGTTACTCATTGTATGTTCTTAGTACCTTTATGCAAGGCCAATCAACCACATACTGTCAGTGTTTATGCCAATACCATGCTGTTTTTATTACAGTAGCTTTCTGCTATATTTTGAAATTAGGTATTATGACACCTCCAGCTTTGTTTATTCTCCTCACATTTGCTGGTTATTTGGTGTTTTGTGGTTCCATATAATTTTAAAGATTCTTTTTTCTTATTTCTGTAAAAGATGGCCTTGGAATTTTGATAGAGATTGCACTGACTCTGTATGTTGCTTTGAGTAGTGTGGGCATTTTAACAATATTAGTTCTTTAAATCCATGCATACAGGAAGTCTTTTCATGTATACTTGTCTTCTTTCATTTTAAAATCAATTTTTTGTTTTCAGTTTACAGGTCTTCTATCATATTGACTAAATTCATTCTTCAGTTTTTTTAGGCTAAGTAGAATTTTCTTAATTTGATTTTTGGATAGTTCATTGTTAGTATATAGAAACTCAGCTAACTAATGTGGATGGATTTTGTATCTTACAACATTGCTGAACTTATTAATTCTAGCAGGGTTTTTTTTTTTTTGGTAGTGTCTTTAGTGTTTTTTTATATATATATAAATAATGTTATCTGCAAACAGACACCATTGTATCTCTTCCTTTCTGACTCGGATGCCAATTTATTTTTCTTGGCTAATTGCTGTGGCTAGGAGTTCCAGAATTATATTAAATATAAATGGTGACAGTCAGCATTCTTCTTTCCTAATCTGAGAATAAAAGCTTTTAGCTTTTTACCATTGAGTATGATGTTAGCTATGGCTTGTTGTATATGGTCTTCATTGTGTGAGCTACATTCTTTCTATATCTGATTTGTTGAAATTTTTACCATTAAATGATGTTATATATTGTCAAATGCTTTTTCTGGATCTATGGAGATGATCATGTAATTTTATCCTTCATTCTGTTAATGTGATATATCACGTTTATTGATTTGCGTGTTTGAGCTATCCTTGCATTCCTGGAAAAAAATCTTTCTTGATTGTGCTGTATGGACCTTTTAATGTCCTGTTGAATTTTGTCTGTTAGTAGTTTGTTAAGGATTTTTGTATATATGTAAATTACGAATGTTGACTAATTATTTTCCTTTCTTTTATTATCCTTGTCTGACTTTGCTATCAAGGTAATGCTGGCCTCAAAAAGTACTTTTGGAAGTGTTCCCTCCTCTTTAATTTTTATGAATGATTTTGACAAGAAATGGTGCTAATTCTTTATAAATGTTTGTTAGAATTCACCAGTGAAGTTATCAGGTCATAGGATTTTCTTTGCTAGGAGGTTTTAGTTTACTGATTAAATCTCTTTACTCATTGTTGGCCTATTCAGATTTCCTATTTCTTCATAATTTAGTATTGGTAAATTGTGTATTTTTAGAAATTTATCCATTCCTTGGAAGGAAGGAATTACAATTGTCATTTGGTTAATCATTTTCTTTTTTTTTTTTTTTTTTTTGGATGGCGTCTCACTCGGTTGCCCAGGCTGGAGTGCAGTGGCATGATCTCGGCTCACTGCAAGCTCCACCTCCCGGTTTCACGCCGTTCTCCTGCCTCAGCCTCCCAAGTAGCTGGGACTACAGTTGACCGCCACTGAGTCCAGCTAATTTTTTGTATTTTTAGTAGAGACAGGGGTTTCACTGTGGTATTGATTTCCTGACCTTGTGATCTGCCCACCTCAGCTTCCCAAAGTGCTGGGATTACAGGTGTGAGCCACCACACCTGGTCTTTTTTTTTTGTAGTGGTTTGCTTTGATTCCTCTCCCTAGATTTTTTGGATATCTTTCATTGGTGTCTGTGTATTTTAAGAAGTAAGCACTTCTTCTAAACTTTACAGACTGATTTTGGTAAGGAAAGCCCTTTACAAGTCAGCTGGCTTAATTTTGTGTGAGCAGCTCACTGGGTCTGTGGGTAGGTATGCTGTTTCAGTCCTCAGGTGGGCTGACCTGAATCCTGGGTCAGTTGGCAGGCAAACCTGGTTTCTCAGTTCACAAGGGCTTAGCTGGTGCTTTGTTCCTGTGAGGATGTCCTGGCACTAGGGAGGGCCTGGAGCCTCGGTTTGCAGGAGCCAGTCTGGCACTAATGTTAATGGAGTATGTCCACAGCAAAACCAAATGTTCACTTTACTCTCCTTCCTCTACCTTGAAAGTATCTCTCTCTACACTGCACTCCAAGAGCTTGCAGGAGGGCTGACATGGGTAGTGTGAAACTGTCCTTTATAATCTCTTCAATGTATCTTTTATCATTTCTGTGCTCCACCCAGGCACCGCAATCTCTCATCTGGATTCCTTTATCTGTTGTGAAGTTATTTTTATGCCTGGATGGTTTTTCAAATTTATTTTTTTCTGTGAAAGGATATATGCTGGAGACTCTTATACCTACCACCATATTGCTGATGTTACCTTCCTCTCTGCTATGTTTTTCTTGAGTCGTATTTTCATTCTTATAGCTTTACAAAATCAGTAAGATATAAATAATTATTTGAAATGCATATTTACTTCATTATGCCTTTAATTTTAACAACAATATATGAAGTCATTTAGGCATCATGGAATTGTGTTTTAGATACATGTATGTGTATGCATATATATATATACACACACACATAAATATATATAAAAACACTAATCTGATAAATCTAGAAACACGTTTGTTGATAGACTGGCCTCAATATTGCTGATAAAAAGATCATATATAAGTGGTCTGGTCAAATTTATTGCATGCTGTTGTAAGACTGTCCTATATGTTAGTGGATGCAATGGCTTGCTAACACAGGTATCCTTGTGTTTGTTGAACGAAAATGAATGTATGAATAAATAAAAATGTGAATGGATTTTGGATGCAGACTTTATGATAGTGTTCACCTCCAGACAGAGTTCAATGAGCCCACCTGTGGAATTTGGAGGGCCAGGTGGGTGAGGAACCAGACATCTCAGTACTCTACTTTCTAATTTTATCAATGTATTATATAAGCCATCTGTAACATTACAGTGATACCTCAATTAAGAAAACCTTTGGAACAAAGTTCCCTTATAATCAAGTTGGCAGCATTGACAATAACTCATAAACATGCAAAGCATGCTACCATGTGTCACTCAGCTCTGTGTCAGTGTTCCAGTGAAGCTGCATGTGTACACTTGGCAGATACCATTGTGCATAGCTGCCACTAGCACACGCAATCAATAGAACTGATACCATATTCCTGTTCAACTTGTTCTCTCCTCTTGACTTTCTTTTTTCTGATCTCTTTTCGACATTAGTGGCTATATCTCCTTCCACTCAAGTATCTGATGTCCTTCTGTTCTTTAGCTTCTAATCCCCACCCTATCAAAATAAAAAGAGGTCTTGTAGATAGCTCTGCATAATTGTGACTTGCCTGATTGATTTCAGCTAATTCTGAGGTAACACATATTTATATACTAGGCAGTGCACATTATAAAACCACATTTCCCGATAGTTCTGGGAAGGGATAACACATGGTTTAGAAAGATCACTGAGAAAGAGCTTTGCATGCTCTATGTCACTGAAGGCTGCATTGGTGAATCAACACATGCTGTTGAACAGCCAGTCCTTTTTGTTGACCCTGTATCTACATTTACAAAATGAGAGGATCGATGATCTCTAAGGATCTTTCCAGATCTAGCTTTCTTGGATTCAGAATGCATAACTGAAAACCTATGGAGAGAATTAACTGTTTCTCTCTCAATTCCAAGAGTTGGGAGAACTGAAAATGTATAGTGCCGGCTGATGTCGTTTTATTGTGCCGAGTCACAAAAGAAATTTTTTTGAAAATATTTCTGTTGAAATATGAAATAAATTATCTCTAAGGTGCTTAGTAATAATCCCTTAGGGAAAAAGGCAGAGAATTACAAAACCAAGTGGCATGACACCAATACTATCTTCCCAGAATCTGGAGAGAGGTTTCAAGAGTCAGGACATGATTCACAGTGTTCTTTTTTCTTCTGCAATCATGGAATCATGTATCAAAATGCGGCCTTCATCACGCTTTTTTCTTGAGTTTCTATAAGAATAGCTCTCTTGTTAACTCTGGACACATACTGAGTGTGAAAAAAAAATTAGTAGCTTCAAACTGCTAAAAATCCAACCAACCAACCTAATATATCTTAAGTTATAAAATCCAGCTTCCTCCCACTTAGTTTCCACTGCCCTTTTACCGGCCCTAGGCATTTGGAAGGTGGAAGGGGAATTCAATGTACATAATTTCCTGTTACTGGATTCACCTGACTGGTAAGGCAAAACTGGGCATTTTGACTGTAACTCTTCAGAGAGAATTTATCAGGCACAGACTCTGAGCTTAGAATTTTACTACCACGAACATAAGAAACTTAAAAAGGTAGAAAGGCACATTTTCCCTGATGCTAAGATATTTAAAGGTATTCTCTCTTATCCTCTGCAGTTATTCTGTCTTTATAGAGTACTGAAATCTCAGACTGATAAGGATGTTATAGGAAATGTTATCAAATGTTCTCTCTGATGCAGTCTTCCACCCTTAAAGTAATATCTAACTTTTGCCTGAACATTTTCTTCGATAGGGAACTCATTTCCTCACAAGATGGTCAGTTCTATTTCCAAGTGGCACTGATTCTAATAGAGTTCTTCTCTCTACATTAAAGTAAAATATGACTCACTACAATTTCTACCCAATAAAAGGTTTAATTCTACTTCTTGGGGCCTCATGTTAATTCCTCTTACCCTTGATATTCCTTAAAATATTTAAAGACAGCTAGCACAGTCTCTGGGAAGAAGTTCCTTGAATTCTCCCAGAGAAGGAACTTGAATCACAAAATTGGTTAGAGAGAAGATGACAACTGTATGGATGTACAACGATTTCCAGATGGTCACAACACAAGTATTATTATTGGTGCAGATGAAGTGAAAATTAGGTAGCAGGAAAGAAGTGAAAGCTTCAATTCCTCATATCTTAAATAAGTTACTGAATCAGTTGATTCATCAAAGCAGCAAGAACAAAAAAGCAGTTGGTGGGAACTCTATTTTGGCAGGAGGAAAGCTCAATTTCACATCCACTATTTTATGCCTATCTCCTCTCCCTATGTTGCTAATTATCTAAAATGAAAATTTTGCTGTTTACTAATGACCGGAAAGAGAAGAGAGAGATAAATTTGTAAAGTTACTAAAAATAATCTCAGAGATACACAGAGGTTGACACAAAAGATGACACATCGAGGGTGCAAAGGATCATTTTCGAGATCAGAAAGCGAACCACATCAAATATTGCAAAACTGGAAAGGGTAAACTAAACTGCTCTGCATTAGGACCATACATAGACGTGAAAAAGCAAAAAGTAAGGGTGATGTGATTAGCTGAGGCACAAGTTAAAGACACAGGACTTTTGTTGTTGTTGTTGTCCAGAGTAGTGTGGCTATTTGAAATTAATAGTACAAATGTCAGCTATGTTCATGAGAGGGTGTTTCCAAACAGAGAAGTATCGCGTTCCAAACCAAGAAAGCATACCAAAGGGTACAGCTCTAACTGCTATGGTTTTCGAGAAAAGCAAACATCCTGGAACATTTTTGGAGTAATTTGACTAGGTTGGAGAAGTAATAAAACTATACCTTTACAAAGAGGAATGAACGCTTTTGTAAATATTCATCTTGGATCAGAAAGAGCTCATGGAAAAACCTGAATGATTCTTCTGGAAAGGAGGAATTAGAGCTAATAAAGGGGTAGAAAGTTTCAGGAAGGCAAAAATAAGGTTCAATATAAGGAAGTGCTTTCTAAACAGTGAGAACTATCTGACAATAGGTTAGCTCAAATAGCAGAGAAATTAAGCCTGGGTCCATTGCTACGGATCCTCCTTTAGGGGCAATTTAGGCATCTGATTAACATTCCAGCTCGGTAGATCCTTAAAATATAAAACTTTACTTCAGAACAAGATAATACCTTGAGATTTGGATTTGCTGTAGTCTTAAGACAAGTCTCATCTAACTAGGAGAATGACTGTAGTCTAGAGGTATAAGACTTTGAGTTTGTGCTCTATGCTAAACAGTTCTGTAACTTTAAGCAATTTTTTCCTCCCTGGGCTTGGTTTTTCTTCTACAAAAAGCAGAGATGTGTACTTAGATCATTGATTTTCAAACTTAAAATATTACCCAGAAGCATAAATAATTAAAATAAATTAATTAAGGAATACACTGTTGGTGGGAATGTAAATTAGTACAGCCACTATGGAAAGCAGTATGGAGGTTCCTCAAAAACATTAAAAATAAAACTACCATCTGATCCCAAATTGGCCCTCACTTTCCACTCCCTGGCAATATCTTGGAACATTGCATTATAAAAGCTTGCCTTGTCATCTCAAAGGAACTCTAAATTGCTTGTGACAGCATATTGAAACATGCTTGGGGTTGGTTAGGAATCATAACTTCTCCACTTGCTAACTGTGTGATCCTAAGAAAGTGACTTACTTCTTTGAGCCTCGGTTTTCTCATTTGTAAAATAATTGTGGCTATGTATGCCAATTCAAAGGGGTTTGAGGGAAGATCAAATGAGATACTGTATGCTAAAAGGATGGTACAGAGGGAGTTTCGTGAGTTATTGATTATATTCGTTCTTTCCTTTGTCCCACAGGAAAGACAATTCAAACACTTCTTGGGGAAGCTCTTGCTTTTTGTGACTTGGTTGTCGCTATTGCCTTTCTTCCCTTGACCCGGTCCTCATTCAGTATTTATAAACACTAACATAGGAAAAAAGGTTGACTAGGAAGGAAAGAGTAATTTTTCGTTTTCATTAGGAACACTTTAAAGAGTGTGTGCTTACATATCTGATCTAACTTGATCCTCACAACAACATCTTGTGGAAGTTATTACTGTCTCTTACAGCTGAGAAAACGGAGACTAAGGATTCAATGACTTGCCCAAAGTCACTTCACTCGCTGGAGAGAAACTAAGATTCAAAATTGCTCTTTCTTTATTTTGAAACTCAAGACTTTTGTGTTCTATGCTGTTGTTTAAGTGGATCCTTCTTGGTTTCTGCCCTTGGGAAAGTCTTAATGCTTCCTTTTAGTGTGAGTCTAGGGAAGAGGAGGTGAGATTTCACTCTAGATCAGAGAGGGCAAAGAGCAGCTAAGTCTGCCTTGTCCTTACGGGAACAGTTTCACCTGGTCTTCCCTCACCTGTGGGAACTCTTCCTTCTAGAGCTGCTCTGGAACACTAAGATTTATAGCCTTATCCCACAGAAATAGCCATCTTCCTTGCTCACTCGTGAAGCCTGTGTCTGGGGTGTTAAACTCTCTTGCAAGGGAGTTTTAACATTTTTTTCAACTTTGCCCTTGCTTGTCTTTAGAATGATCCACAGCTCATTGTCCGCCCCCTTATTTTTGGATTTTGCAACCACCCTAAGGCCTTTTGAGGAAGAGTCATGCTTCCTCGTGGGGTTGTCCCTGAAGTTCATTAAAGACTGTTTCTCCTGGCACTGCAGTGCTGATGTCCCCTATGCTTTTGGCTGAGACCCACAGATCCAGCCTGATCATTGAAATAAGCTGAAGCAATTCAGCAATCCCAAATATGGGAAGTCTGAGTATAGGAAAACCCATAAAACTTCTGATGCAATGGTTGCTGACAGATTTCACCTACCTTCCTTCTCTACACACCCAACTATCCACAAGTCACCCTAATAGGCAGTTCAGAGTCACACACGTGCTTCTGAAGGGAGGATCTGGCAGCGGCTCTCCATTCCCTAGGGCATGGCTGGGGATTATGTACAACAGATAACTCACCACTAAGGGTGCATTGTATGAAGACAACCATTTCAGGTAGGGCTGGTTTCTTCACTCAGACTGAATTCATAACGTAAGAACAGACAGCTGGCTTCTTTTTTTAAATTTATTATTATTATTTTTATTATACTTTAAGTTCTAGGGTACATGTGCACAACGTGCAGGTTTGTTGCATATGTATACATGTGCCATGTTGGTGTGCTGCACCCATTAACTCATCATTTACATTAGGTGTATCCTCTAATGCTATCTCTCCCCCCTCCCCCAACCCCATGACAGGCCCTGGTGTGTGATGTTCCCCACCCTGTGTCCAAGTGTTCTCATTGTTCAATTCCCACCTATGAGTGAGAACATGCAGTGTTTGGTTTTCTGTCCTTGTGATAGTTTGCTCAGAATGATGGTTTCCAGCTTCATCCATGTCCCTACAAAGGAAAAGAATGAGCCCAGGTAGCTTAGTCGGTAAAGGTATTACGCTTTTAGCATGAGGATCCAGGGTTCAAGACTGCTGGCTTCATGCTGGCCTTACCAGGAGCTCACTGACCTTCCTTCCTCTGTATGATAGATAGAAATATCTGTCTATCATGGACCTTTAGACATCTGGTCACCATTAGCTTTTTCCTTGTTTTCGTTTTATCAAAAAAAAAAATGCCCTTCCAAATTAGTATTGAGACAAATGCCTAGATTTTGCCAGAGTCACCCCCTCCTAGAAAAGCTCTGATAACTGTACAGTAATAAGAAAAATCAGGCAAAGAGCATGGCAGAACAAAAATTAAGCATGATTTTTTTCTGCCTGTCCAATACTCTCAGCTAAGTTGCAAAAACTACAAGATTATCAGGAGTGTTGGGGCCATTGCCTTCTAACAAAAGGGGAGGTCATGAAGTAGTTTTACTCTACACTTCAGACAATATGGAAATGAGGATTTATTTCTTGGATTTCTACTATTGGTCAGGCCTTCGCAAGTGGTTTACACATTTGCTTTATTTCATTTTATGATAGCATAGTGAAGTAGGTACTATAATGACAATTTTCAGATGATGGAATTCAGCCTCAGAATACCCAAAAGTGGGTAAGTGAGAGTTGGGCTTCAAAACTTGTGCCCTCTGACCACAGAGCTTCTTCATCTATTTCATGTAGAACAAGCAGCCATTGCATTCTAGATTTCTAGTCCTTGCTAATCTGTTGCATTCCAGGTCCTTTGAAAGCCCTTGCAGTGAGTTTATACTGAGCATGTATTTAGTGCCATTCACATATCCAGTACTTGATAGGGTATAATAAAGTTAAAAGGCAGCTGAGATCCTATCCTTGGAAAATTTCAAAACTAACTGCAGAGAAGTACATGTAGCAGATTCATAAGGAGGTTTGGAATTGTACAGCGAGAGAACAGACTGGACCAGGGGGACACTCTGTGAGGGAGGGATGATTATTGCTCCCACAAAGTCTTCACTGAAAAACTGGTTTCTGAAAGAGTATAGCCTGTGCAGGGCAGAGATCTGGGCCTGAAGAAGATTAAGGGTCAACCTTATGCATCATTCAACTTTCTTTTCTCCACAGCAAAGAGAGATTTCTTTCCAAAGTCTTTATTTTAGAACACGTGAAATCACAGAAATGTTGTGCGGGACCACAGCCTAACTTCTCAACACAACAGACTCATCTACTCTCTAACACTTTAGAGACTAAGGTAAGCAGATTATAGAATGCAAGCCGGGTCTTTCATTCGGGCCCAGCTGTGTGACCCTGGCAAGTTTTTTGTCTTCACTGGTCTTCAGTTTCCCCGACAATTAAGGTGAGGGAGGTTTCAAAGGATAATCTGTGAGGTTACTTCTGATGCTGGCATGCTATATGTCCTCTCTCAGAAAACCCGTGTTTCTAGGTATAGTGGAATGAGTGCTAAAATGACAGTCAGGAGCCAGTGATCCTAGGACTGACCCAACGCTAGCTGTGTGACGTTGGATAATTGTTTTTCACTCTTTGAGTTTCAGTTTTCCTATCTATAAAATGAACAATCTGGAAGATTTATCTAATGTTCCTTTCTACTGTGACATTTAATGAATTTAAATATTCTGTCTAAATTATTTCTAATAGAATTATTCCTTTAGATAAGAAAATAAAAGAAACAAAATAGACCTCCTGAAGGCACCAAATTGGGTATTTGATGTTATTCAATTAAGTTGGTTTTGACTGGAATTTAGCATCTTTTACACAAACAATGAGTCAGAAAATTAGCCTCTGCTTTAATTAAATAATAATTCTGTTTAACGCCAATTAAAATACCACATCTGAGTCAATTTGCTGCAGCAAGGTGTAGTTAACGCAGGAAACATGCTCCTTTGCCTTGTGGAGCTGGGTTGATGACTGAGATGTTGGCTTTACTGATTTCTAGATAGGCACTCAGGGCTCGGAATACAGGACTAAAATTCCCAGAGGCCATGGGTGCAACCTTCTCTGATGAAATCGTGCATACCTTAGCTTTCTTCATCAGATTAATTTGCAGGTTTTACTATTAGCATTAAAAACACTGAGAAAAATCTAATAACAGTATTGAGTTTTCCAGGCCCATTTTCAGAAGCCAAGCCACATCTGCTTAGTGCAGCATTCCTCCAGAAAACTCGAGTTATGACTGAAGAGGCTATTTGACTTCTCTGAACTTAGCATGATATCACCCATTAGATTCCCGCAGAGTTGAGATAGTGCAGTCATTAAATTATAATAATAAAGATTGCCCCGCTATTGCAACCAGATTCAATCTTTCCTTTGAAATCATATGGCTTTGGTTTATGTTAGTTCAAGGCAGTCACTGTATCCCATATTAAATTTTATTTTTATGTCTAATTGTGTTATATACCTTTTTGATTGTGTCTTAGATCTTGATTTAATAGTTATACAGTCACGTGTCATATAATGGCATTTTGGTGGACAATAGACCACATATGCAATGGTGGTTCCATAAGATTATAATACCACATTTTTACTGTACCATTTCTGTTTAGATACACAATGCTTGTCACTGCGTTTCAGTTACCTACATTTTTCAGTACATTAACACATTGCATAGGTTTGTAACCTAGGAGTAATAGGCTATACCATATAGCCTAGGTGTGTGGTGTAGCAGGATATAGTGTCTAGGTATGTGTAAGTGTACTCTATGAAGTTCACATAATGACAAAATCACCTAAAGACACATTTTTCAGAACAAATCCTTGTTAAAAGATGCATGACTGTATTCATAAAGGCTTCTTTTTTAAAAAATGAAATGTATAGCCTTCAGAGGCTGCTATGATCTGGGTGTTTGTGTCTCTCGAAAATGTATACGTTGACATTCTAATTCCCAACATGATGGTATTAGGAGATGGGGTCTTTGTGGAAGTCATTAGGTCATAAAGATAGAGCTCTCAGGAATGGAATTAGTCCTTTTAGAACACAGGCCCCAAATAGGCTTGTTCACCCCTTCCCACCATGTGAAGACACAGCAAATGGGTGCCATCTGTGAAGAGCAAACATGTCCTCACAAGGCACCAAATACACCAATGCTTGAACGTTGGACTTCTCAGACTCCAGAACTGTGAGAAACAAATATATTGTTTATAAGCCCCCCATTAAGTGGTATTTTGTTGTGGCAGCGTGAACAGACAAAGACAAGCCTCATGAGAACTTTTGAACTTTGGAAAGGTATTATGGTCCTTTATTTACAGATAAGAAACCTGAAGCTCAAGGAGTTCAAGTGGATTGCCCAGCACCACAGATCTAGTTCTTCCTCTAGCTAGTTGCCTCTAGACACTGCTGTGGAGTTAGTAGCAACTTGGTAACTACTGAAAGGAAAAAATGGAAAATCATGTTCTTCCTTCCTGAGGGAAGTCCCCCAAAGAGCATGGAATTTTAAGGCTATATAGGGAAGCTTTTTGCTTTTTTGTCTCTCTACATAAGCAGTCAATGATTGTCCGATAGTGAGATCTGAAACAGCCAATAAAAAGTCAAACATGGCCAACTAATAATAACCACAAAACATTTGCTACTTCTCCCTTGATAGATGGTGACTAATTCTTTCCCCCTTGAGCCTGGACTGGCCTTCGTGATCTGTCTGGCCAACAGAATGTGCCAGAGTGACAGCCTGGGGCTTGCAAGGTTAGAACATAAGAAGCCTTGCAAGTGGGGCTCCTGGAACATGATTCTCTGGAACTCTTCAGTTACCATGTAGGATCAACTACCTGAGATTTCCATGCCTGTAAGGCCACACAGATAAGTACCCTTGTCAGACTCAACTAATTCCAGTTTTCCAGTCATCATTGTCATAGCAAAAGACATGTGAATGAAACTGTCTTGAGATATTCTAGACCGGCTATCACCAGTTAAATACTATTGAGCAACTTCAGTCAATGCCATGGAGAGCAGAAACATTGCTCAGCTGAGCCTATCCAGAAGTCTTGACCCACAGAATCAGGAAACATAATAAAATAGTTTTTGTTTTAAGTCACCTGGCTTTGGGGTAATTTGTTATTCAGTAAGAGATTAGTGGAACACCAAAGAAACAGGAAAGGGAGTAACTACAATATTTTGTAATATGCTATTTTTTCTTCAGTGAAATTATAACCTGAAATTTACAAGTCATGGCATCTTATCTAGTCCCTATTCTTAAGAAGGCCACAAGTCAACTGCCATTGCCCAAGTCCGTGACTGTTTGTTTTCTGTCTTTATAAGTTCAATACTTCCTTCTGGGAGTACCATGTGCCACACATTGCACTAGGCAGTGCCAGTGAGCTTACAGCCTCCTATGGAAGAAAAGTGAAAAAATGGGTAAGTACAATAGAGACAGTTGTCACAGTGGTTAACTACATGGGCTCTAAGTCAAACTACCAGGACTGAAATTACCACTGCAGCATTCCTTAGCTGATGAAAATTGTTTTTAGCTTCTTATAGCTTCAATTTCTGCAGCTCCGAAATAGAGATACAGTAAGAAATTATGTGAGAGATTTCTTTAGAGAATTAAATGGGATAAGATTTGGAACAACTATTAATTATAAATCATTATTTGGGCATACAAAAGGAGCAGTGGGAACATCAAGGAGGGATACACTTAAGGCATGAAATTTTACAAGGGATTCAGGAACAGTGGAGCTAGCTGAGGTTCTGAATGTGCAGAAAAATAAACCCATGCTTTAAATACGTATCTTCCTTTGTATAGCAAACTGCTGGCCCTTCCACAGTGCAGAAGGGGTCTGAAGTAGTCAATTTGCCACAGGTGGCCATTTGGTTTCCAGGAGAAATAGTGCCGTATCAAGGGATCAGTGCTGGTCCCTTTTGCTGATACCGTGGATATCAGAGGCAGCAATAGCTAAGCCAGTCCCAGTAACTCATAATCCACGCTGTTGAGTCCGGGCATGGAGTTTATCTCTGCCACCATGGCCACTCCATTCAGATTCTGTTTGTGCCAGCTCTGGAGTGGTTGATGACAAAGGCTGCCTAACTTCAACTAGTCAACTCTGTGTACTTAGTTGTTCAGTGCTTTTTTACTGGTGGATGATTTCTGGTGAGTGTTAATTTGTGATATAAAAATATTTATACATTGTGCCCACCTCTATATATCCATCTAAATGCCATTATCCCACATCTTTTTTCCCCCGGTTTTATTGACCAGACATATACACCATTGACCACTTCCCAGAAATATGTGTGTGTGTATATATGTATATAAAATATGTATTCTTTTTATATAAAATATGTATTCTCCTTCAATCACATCTCCTTCCACATGTAAGCTATAACCAGATTTGTTGCTCAATTCCATGCATTGGAAAATTTTTCTTCTCAACTCTTTCTGGGATATCATTAAAGGCAGCACACTCTATTTTTGGTTTGCACTCAAAAATCAAGCTGATCAATTGTAATCCAAGCCTGAGTTTTTTCCTCCTCTTTCAAGATCCCACATATGGTCATAGGTGCAAGCCAGGGAAAGGTCACTGGTACAACTATGGTGGTGACATAGAGATTTGGATTATATATTCCTTCAGTTTATTATGCCCTCTGGTCCTTCTCAGACTCAATCCAAGATACATTATTTCCAACTTAAAATTAACTAGTGCTCAGCATACCTGCCTTTATTATTTGATTGGTGTCTCAGAATCCAGTTCATAATTGACAGCTCCAGACTAACAATTATCTGATATTCTATGGTCAAACATCTTTCTCTACCAGGGACAGCATGCCAATAGCTGTTTTTCAAAAGGTAAATAATGCTCTACTGCTGAAGGCATAGATAGTCTTGCTCCAGGATCACATGGGCTTGTGCTATAATTATCTACCTGAAGCTTTCCATAAGCCCCATACTGTAGCTTTTCCTACCAGTGACACCTGCAACATCACAAAGCCTACCAGATTATTTGGCCCAAGTGACAAAACATATTGTTATGTTCACTGGATCTGCTGCAAAACCCTTTCCTGCTTCAGCCCACACTCAAGGCTGAAAGCCATTTACATCACTCAGGATACAGGACAGAGTAGTATTCCTATGTAGTATACCTAAGTGTGTAATGTTTTGTCTCTAGAACCCAAAGAAGCTCACCAAGTGCTATGCTTACTTCTTTGTGGGGTGTAAGATGTAAACAATTTTATGTTTTACTTTGGAGGGAATATTGTGCATAATTTTAACCAACATGAAATGAAGAAGATAGGGACAGCTGACAGAAAAGTAGGAGGAAGGAAGGAAAAGACAGAAGGAAGAAAGGAAGGAAGGAAGGAAGAAAGGAAGGAAGGAAGGAAGGAAGGAAGGAAGGAAGGAAGGAAGGAAG
>NC_045435.1:185369950-185378473 GCF_002776525.5 Piliocolobus tephrosceles | reverse complement strand
GGAAGGAAGGAAGGAAGGAAGGAAGGAAGGAAGGAAGGAAGGAAGGAGGGAGGTTAGCAAAAGATCACTTTTGCTAAATGTTATCAAATCTAGATAGTATGACACAAAGAAGGCATTAAGTAAATGTTTGGTGATTCAATTATCAAGACCCAAAGGAAGGAAGGAAGGAAGGTGGGTGGGAGGGAGGGATGGGGGGAAGGAAGGAAGGAGGGAAGGAAGGAAGGAAGGAGGAAAGGAAGGAAAGGAAGGAAAATTGAAATTGTGAACTTTAAGGAAAGTTCAACAAGGATGTCAGAAATCCTTGGACAAAAGCCACTCCTCAAGGAGCCCTCACTGTCTGGAAATGAGCTTTGCCTTAATGTCCCTGCAATGCTCAGTCATTGGCTAGGAGCAGTTGTGGGAAGTATAGCCTTAGCGCAAATGCTGGAATGAATATCAGAGCACACAGCTAAAGCCCAGGTAAACTATGCTTACTACAGTCAGAAATTAGAAATAAAAAGTGCCTGTTATTGTTATGTTGGCTCAAATTGAGTTTAGAAATGGACACCAAGTCACATTAGCACCCTATGACTGCAAGTACCCACTCAAGCAGGAATTATTCCTGTATTAGTGGAGGAATCTGCCAAATCCCCTAGGCTTGTTTCAACCAATCTCTACATCTTACTCAATTCTATTAGCTATTGCATCATTGGTAGACAAGTAAAGGAAATGCTTTATGGAAATTTCGATCTAAAAAGGCAGGGTGGTATTTTTCACTACTTTCACATATGTCACCTGAAAATCATTTCTAGAAACATTCCATGAATAGTCTGGGCTACAGAATAGGATTCAGAATACTTTTTCTATAAAGAGTCAGATAATAAATAATTTCAGCTTTACAGGCCATATGGTCTCTGTTGCAAATACTCAACTCTCCCAGTATAGAATGAAAGCAGCTCTAGACAATATATAAGTAAACAGACAAGAGTGTGTTCCAAAAAAATAGGAGGCTGACCATATTTAGTCCAAGGGGCCATAGTTTGTCTGTTCTTGTTATAGTGGAAAGGAACCAAAAATTGAGGCTCATGATTCCTGTTTTTAACTCTTCTAATTAGCCGAATGCCACTCTGGAAATGTTATTTTTCCTATGCTGTCCTCAGTTTTCCCACAAGTAGAATATGCTTGTGTTCACAGCACCTAGCACAGTGTCTGATGCATGGTAAACTATAAGGTTTTCTGAGTCAGCAAATACAAAATACATGATAGCTTTTGGTTTAATAGTTGCCAGTTTTCTTCCAAATCAAATATTCTCTGAAAATGACAGCTAATCCAGGGAGTTAAATTTATCTCTCGACCTCTACAAATCATAAATTTTGCATATTCCCATGCTGATGAGATTAAATAAAAATGTAAAGAGTTTTAGTGATCTAAATCAAGCATGTATAGGCCCACATTCAAGGGCATTGTTGAAGGGTTTGAGATGTCTCTCTAACTTTGTCAATCACTCTGACTCAAAGGAATCTCAACAGAGCAAACAAAAACTCCAGTTTGGAAATCAGCAAGATCGTATTCATGTATTCTTTGACTTTACACACATGTTCTTGTTTGGTGATACAGACTTTATCATGTTTGCCATGAGCTACCAAGCAAATTCACCTCTCTTTCTCTCTTATGTAACAAGAGAGCTCTAACACCAGTCTTTTACGTGTGTCACAAGAAAGGAATAAGCCAAACATCAGATGAATTTTAAGAATTCTGCCACGAGTGTAAGAAAACAAAATTATGAAATGTGAGAATGGTAGGTACGATTCATAGATATAAGTCTTCTAATCCTCATTTTACATTGGGGAAATCAAAACTCAGAGTGACCTAAAAAATTATAAATCAGATCCAGTCCCATCTCTCTTTAAAATCTTTCAATGCTTTCTTAGTCCTTCATTCAGTCAACAGACGCTTATCTAGCATCTGGGTTGTAGAACTAGCATGTGGGGTGTATACTGAAGATTTAGTGCTGAATAAAGCATGCTTTTCCTCTTCTTGTGGAGTTTTCATTCTGTCATGAATAAAAGTATTTAACAAAGAATTTTAAAATAGTTGTAAACTTTGAAAAATGCTACCAAAAAAAAAAAAAAGAACGGAAGGGTTATATAAAAGGGTGGGTCATGATTCAGATTGGCAGGTAGGGAGCACCTTTCATTTAAGTTACAGTCTAAATGATCAACAGAGGTGTCCTAGACAAAGGATAGAAGTAAGAGTACCTGAGGAAGAAGGTATAATAACATATGGGAAAGTCGTGAGACAAAAAAAGAATTAATTGCTTTCTAGTAACCAAGTGCAGTGTACCAGGGTGAGGAGAAAAGTAGCATAAAATGGGTTTAGTGAGTTAGACTGGGAACAGATCATGCAAGATCTGAAGATCATATTAAGGACTGGAATGCATGAGAGTACTCTGATTTTCACTAAATATGATCTCCTACTTTGGCTAATTTGTGGAGTCTATTAGAAACAGGCAAAATACAAACAAAGTGAGAACTTAGGTCAGACTAGCGTCATGGCAGAGGAGATGGAGAGTCATGGAAATATTTGAGACATTTTTGCATCATCAGAGCTTGATGAATCGTTGGAAAATATAACTTTTGCTAAATGTTATCAAATCTAGATAGGATGACACAAAGAAGGCATTAAGTAAATATTTGTTGATTCAATTATCAAGACCCAAAAAGATGAAGTAAGATCGCATGGTCAAGAAAGTCAGAGCTCAACCTAGAACTTAGGTTTCTTGACTCTCACCCACGGCCTCTTTCCTGCTTACTCTTATACCTCCAGGCCTTACCAACAGTAGAATTTTGGAATGTTAGTTCTCCTGTGCAAATGAAAATTTATACACGTTGATGTCAATGAGACCTGAGTTTAATTCCGTCATTTTTGGCTTGTTACTCGGGAACTTCTTTAATCTTTCAGTAAATTAATTTCCTCATATACAAATGGTGATATTTAGTGCTGATTGAGTGAGTGCTAATGACTAGACTCAGTTTTCGTGCTAAGAACCCAACAGTGAACAAAACTATAAAAATCACTTCATTTGTAGAATTTACTTTTTTGTCAAGGAAGTCATAAATGTGCTATTTATTGTCGCTGCTCCATCCCTACCCCTCATCTCATTAACGTAGGGGACTAGAAGCCTACATTTCTCTAACTCACTGGTCAGCTGGCATCTCTGTAAGTTCTACAAAAGAAGGGCATTTGTGGAAGATTGAAAAGCAGAAGACAGGAAAAAGTTTTTTGCTCTGTTTTTGGAGGTGCCTCAGACAGTGACAATGGTAATGGCAACAAGCGTTTCCAGATTCATGCCCAGGCAGCAGTCTCTAACGTACCATATCAACAAAGATCCACTTAGGAAAATAGGAGTCACTTAAACGTTTCCAACAGAGAATATTTATTGTAAAGATTCAATTATTTAAAATGTTGAAATAGCTGAAAGGGAAAAGAGAAACAAGAAATTATCGAGAAGTAGGAACTGCCATCCCAAGAACTAGAAGGGTAAAAGAGGAAACTTTTGTCACCAGAATAAAGGTACCATCCATCTTAGCCATACCCATGAGACTGCAGAAGCACATGCTGCTGCTTCTGCTCCTGTTGCAATCTTTGCCACTGCTGCTTTATAGGAAACTAGAAGCCTCTACTCCTACTGGCACTGTAGGTGCCCCAGAGTCCAAAGTCTATTACCACTGTTGCCCCAAGCTAAATTCCAAGAGTGCTATGCCATCAAGACTTCAGGAGTCCCTGCTGCTCCTTCTGTTGGAATCTCACAGACTAGGCCAGTATCCTGGAGCCCCCAGTGACTGCCAAAGCTATTGGTGTGATCCAAGATAGGGATAGAAACAAAATAAAATGACTTCTCTTTTTCCTCCTGTCTTTCAGTCTCCTCACAGATCCTCTCAATGACAGAATCCATCCAGAAGATAAGCAGTAAAGATATCTGGGAAATGTGGCTTACAAGCTTCTAGCCTTCTGTCATTTAGAGGAACATGGGAGGCAGAGAAGGAGCAGCAAGCCAACAGACAAATAACTATTCCAGTACACAAAATGTGTAAGTAAATTTTATACTGGCCAGGTGCCGTGACTCACGCCTGTATTCCCAGCACTTTGGGAGGCTGAGGCGGCCAGATCACAAAGTCAGGAGTTCAAGACCAGCCTGGCCAATGTGGTGAAACCCCATCTCTACTAAAAATACAAAAATTAGCTGGGCCTGGTGGCGGGTGCCTGTAGTCCCAGCTACTCAGGAAGCTGAGGCAGGAGAATCATTTGAACCCGAAAAGCAGAGATGGCAGTAAACAGATCTCACCATTGCACTCTAGCCTGGGTGACAGAGTGAGACTCCATTTCAAAAAAAAAAATTTTTTTTTATTATGTTAGAAGGTAGCAAGCAAGTACTATGGAAAATAAAGTAGGGGAGGAAGATGGAAATTGCTGTGATATGGAAGAAGGAACATTTTTAAATAAAATGATCCCTATGGGTGTAAGTGAAAACATGACATTTGAGTCGAGAGTAAAGCAGGTGATGGAAGAAGCCATGTGGATATCCTGGGAAAGAGTGCTCCAGGCAAAGAGAAGAGTAAAGGTAAGGGCCTTGCAGCTGAAGTTGACCTAGAGTGTTGACAGAACAGCAAGAATGCCAGTGTGACCAGAGCCCAGTGAAGTAAAAAAATGTGCAGAAAGTCCAGAAGTCCAAAACAACAGGAAAGCAAAGAGGAAATGGGACTGCATCAGGCCTTATAAGCCACTGTAAAGATTTATTCTTTCACTCTGAGTTAGAATGGAAGCTATACGTCAGTTTTTAAGCAGAAGAGTAATAAGAACTGACTACTAGAATAATAATGTTCATCTCACAGAGTTACTATAAAAAGTATAGTATTTAGAACATTGTAGGGAAGATAGTACAAAAGTTATCATTAATCCACTTATGATGAATACTAGACACTGTAAGTATACCTTCTGATGGAATTTGCTCTTGTCTGATCCCTTCAATACTCTGAATTATATAAATATCTCCTCCTTCTTCCAATTAAGATTTGGTCATTTTACTGAATAATTCGACTGTGGAAGAGTTATGATACAGCAGTGAGAACTCTAATCCATCAGATAACTAGTAATCTTGTTCAGAAACTTATTAACTTATTTCCTTATCAGAAGCTTAGTAAACTGTCCTCAAATGTCCCTGTACACTTTAACAGGCAGGCCCCAACCAGCTTTCTCACCCTTCATTGTAACCTCTCATTTATCCTAACAGCTATTTACATTAGTGTGTGCCTAGGAGTCTTTTTAGGCTCTGATCACATGCTAGAGGAATCAGATAATGCATTGTCATGATTCACAGGGACAAGTAGAAAATAATTCCAGACAGTCAACTTATCCAAGTAACCAAAGGTGTAAACACTAGGTCTTTTAAACCAGCTTCGACATATAACAAGAATCAAAAGAGTGATGAATCATTTGCTCTTTAGACTAGAGTCTAGACCCTTTATCACCTCAGCCTACAGCTATGACCAGTCCTTACCAGTCAGGTACTTTATAAATCATACAGATTTCTAAACTCTGTGTTGCTTATTAACTTTGTCATTTTCTATGGGAAACAGGAATTGAGAAAGACGAAGGGAGAGAATGACAAATATCCTAAGAGTGAGTTCTGTAAGACTTTAAAAATATTTCTCAAAATTTAGCATGCTCCAGAATCATTTCTCAGGCTTGCTAAAATGCAGGTTGCTAGGTCCCATCTCCAGGGTTTCAGATTCAGAATCTGGGACAGGAACTCAAAATTTGTATTTCAAACATATTTCAGGTTGATGTTGCTACTCTGGGGATCAAACTTTTGAAAACCACTGCTCTAAAGCACTGACGTTCAAAGAATTTGTTAGCAAGTCTCAAAATAATTTTGAAAATGTATGTACCTTTCTTTACATTTTTAAGTTGATGTTTTAAATTTTTCATCATAAATTAAAATAGCTGCAAAGTTAACAATTTTCAAAGTACTATAAATGTTGACATTTTAAATAAAGACTATTAGTTTTTAAATAAAACTTTTAAATGATTCTAATAGAATATAAATACCACGGTGATTTAATCCGTAATCTCATCTTTCAAAAAATACATGAGTAAGCTCGTTCTTAATACCATTTGGAAAAATATCATTCTATTTTCTCCTTTCAATCATGCATTCATCCCATTGCCCTTGTATTATTTTATTCTCTTGTAGTATACTTTTATCTATAAAAATTTTAATATGATTACTTATTTCTACTTGTCTGTAATAAAGCACACATACAAATTTAAGCTTATTTTTAATGACCTGTGACCATAAGACACAAGTGCTAAAATGTTACTTTGGGATTAGGCTACTACAATGATTATTATTAAAAATAATTAAAGCAACTGATTAAAGTAAACTTTCTGATATCAATATATATATATATTTTTGTATTTTTAGTAGAGATGGGGTTTCACCGTGTTAGCCAGGATGGTCTCCATCTCCTGACCTCGTGATCTGCCTGCCTCGGCCTCCCAAAGTGCTGGGATTACAGGTGTGAGCCACTGCACCCAGCCACTGATATCAATCTTTTTAAAGATTACTCTGTTGGGATCCCTGAGAAATTTTCTACCTTAAGTCCTGAGACCAAGGAAGATAAGAGACAGATTCCCTTCAGTTGGTAGTGAGAGTGCTGTCACAGTGAAAGAGATTGTAAGAACTGTGTGAAGTCCTCAACTCCTGGATTTTTCTTACGGAAAAAGAAGACATGTATGTATTGAAAACCTAGAAATTATATTTTCTTAAAATTTTGTATCATTCCTTTGTGTCCCTTATGCTGCTTTGTGTATCTCTAGGGATGATCAAGACTCCAGTTTGAAGATTACTTAGAGACTAAGGCGTTTGTTGGTTTCCGCTTTCTACATCTCACTGACATGGGACTCTACATGATTTTGATATAAACACCTACTTCTTCTTCTTTATTCATAACAATAGTCACAACTAACATTTATACTCATTTTTCAATTTATGTCACCTTACTATACATTACCTCATTTTATCCTTTCAAAAACCTATAGAAAGGTAGGCAAAGAAAACATTATTGTCCTTATTTCAAAGTGGGGAATTATTTTCCAAGAGTATATTGCCTAGTGCCACACAGGTAGCAATAAAGCCTAGTTTCAAATTCCTCTCACTCTAGTTCCAGTTTTCCACTGAATTATACCAGACCTGGGGCTCACGTACGAAGTGACCAGATTGGATAACACAGGCTCATCTTCCTACTCAGGAATAGGAGCTGTTTGGATTTTCAAGGTGAGGGCCTTGAATGTTAGCTAATGAAGAACAACAGTTAAGCTGGAGACAGAACTGGTGAAATAAACAAAGGCTAGAAAGTAACTACCAGAAACAGAGGAGAGCCCAGAACCTTGCTGTTTCTCATTATCCTTTGGGGAAGAGCTTTTCACCCCATCCTTTGGGAGATGATCCCAAAAGATTGACTTTATAAACATTCCTCCCATTCTTGAAAGCAGTAATGTCGAAAAGGGATGAGAGACACTTTAAGCATAGTTTGCAAGAACTGATGATGGCACGGCTGTCTCACCAACAGTTAGTTTTGATGCTACAAAGCTTCAAAGTAATAGCCCTGTTCCCCCAAAACCAAACATTTTAACTTAAATATTGAGTATGAAGTGGGAGCATTGCATTAACATAATCTGTCACATGTGAAATTACTTTAGAATGTTTTCTTAGATCTTCTGCAAAAATATTTATTTCTGGGTCAACTTATGGTATTTCTGAAATGTTTCTTTGCTGTTTTTATTATATTCTGTTATCAACTTCTCCAGCACAGGTTACTCAAGCAAACCTTTGGTGAGCATCTATTCTGGCCACAGGAAGGCTGATCTAACAAAAAGGTGCAGATTGATATGGGTGCCATGTGGGACCTCCTTTGATGCAAAGTCAAGGAGAGGGTTGATAAGGGCCCAGACAGTGGGTGATGCTTCAGTAGAAAGAAGAAGCTGAATGTAGCTGACACTGTGTGGTTAGAATATACAGGCATTTGTGGAAAAGATGTGGGAGAGCCCCATGTGAAGGATGTATACAAATCAGATGAATGAACTGAATGAAAGTGTGAATTACATTTAAAGTCACCATCTTGGCATGAGGAGCTTTACTTGATATGGAACTGAGGAGTGATTCTCACACTATTTCAGGTGACTCTCTTTATTTCTGACTTCTGTCTCACCCAGGCAGCTTTGTGTGCTCCTCCTGTTCTGTGATGCTAGGAAAAGTAGTAAAAGCCTGTACTGTGTGCATGTTACACTCCTTGGAGGACAGAAACATTTCCACAGCATAGTGGAATACAGCCTTGGTTTTGTCTTGAGAAATTTGACTTTGTGTGTTGGTGCCACTATTTACCAAATGCCACCACAGCCAAAGTTCAGAAGATAATAGTGAGGACAAAATAGATGCCAGAGAGAGTATTATTTGCACAGTACGCAACAGTCCAAACTGTTGCG
>NC_045435.1:185331969-185369550 GCF_002776525.5 Piliocolobus tephrosceles | reverse complement strand
TAATACTAATATTTATAACTCTTATGATTTATTTAATTTTTTATTTAGAAAGCAATACAAATACTTTGATAGAAAAGGAAAACTGAGCAATATAACACTAGGTTTGACTGAAATGAAAGTGTTTTTTTCATGCGGAATGAGTCTTGACGGGTCACCCCGTCAGCTCAATAGATCCTGTATAGCCAGAAACAGTAAACTACAAGTTTTCTAATTTAGGTCTCTTCAAGGGAGATTTACTTAGGAATTGTAACGTGACAAAACAGCAGCTCTGCTTTAGAGGACGCCAACAACATCGCTGCTGGCTCCAAATGAATGGCTGCCATGGACGAGCACTCCCTGTCATTTCCTTTACTCAGGGTGCTTTTCTTTGCCTCCCCAGAGTCAAAACAATGGTAACTGAGAAGCTGGCATCAATGTGATTGGCAGTAAGTATTCCAAGATATCTAGTTGATTGATTGATGGACGATGATGAATGTTGTCTAAAAGAACAGAAAACCGTTTCGTTTTTGAAACCATTCAAATTTGGACAACATAGGCCAAGAATCACACATTTCTAAATTTAACAAGCATGCCATTTTCAAATAAGCAAACAATGATCAAAATCCCCACCCACCAGGAATCACATACATTGATAAGTGTCAAAATAATTCAAACATCAGAAAGCTTCTTTGTCACCTGCCCAGATTCCACAAGTCCCAGTTGACGGAATGACAGTACAGAGAATACGTGAATGCAGATTCTGCTAATGATAATCATAGCCAAACCGCATGCCTGTGCAGTAATTTTTCTTACTTTATCTTATTGCAAACCCTTTAGTTTGTGACTAGGGAAGGTAATTTTTAAGATCACACAACCCAAAAGCTTCATTCCATTGTAAATGGAGAAGATCAAAGCCTTACTAGGGAATGTCCCATGGCAAATTATTGGTGGAAACATGATGACCTTTGCCCTCATCCTTAATATTCAGTGTGTTTTTGATTTATGCCACTAAATCAGTAACGATCCCAACAGGACACAGATGTCCCACTCAGAATAGGTGGGTTTATTTTCAAAAAGAATAAACGTAAGTGTGTAAGTGAACTGTAGGGGAAGAAAAAGAGATAGTATTTAAACTGAGTCTAGCAGTGACAGTGCCCCACCCCAAGGTCCAGTGAAGCAAGAAATGAAAGAAAGAAATCTACAAGAAGAGAAATGCACAGAATGCGCTGCTGAAAAAGAGCAGGTTGCCCTCTGTGAAGGGGCAAAGCCAGCCTGAAATTTCACAGGAGTTGGGGACAAGAGAGATCAAGAGCCTCACTTCTGTTTCCTCCCAACGTCTGACCTCTCACTGGGGCTGACCACTAACTGAACCCAACTGGAAAGCAGAAGGCATGCTGACACAGTCCGTGGAGTTATGCTCCTGGGGCAAAGAGCCAGTGGTGTGTGAGTATGGAAGAGGAAATAGATGATATCTGGCACAAAGGCACACATTACGATTTCTCAATATATATTTTAATACATAAAAGCAAGAAAAAGACACAGGAAAAGACAGCGAAAAAGAAAGTGAGAGAACAGAATATAACTCTAAGTCAAGCATTAAAATGCTATATGGAGGAACTTACGGGAATTTCCCATTGACCATCTGCTCTTGAATATGTGTGGGGGAATTCTAAGGGACTTTAGGATGTAGGCGCTAGAGTCAAAAACAACATTTAAAGTTGCAGCTGCAGTTTATTTTTATTTGAGCAACTTGTTACCCATATTTCAACCACTGGGAAAGCTTGCTGGCTGCACTATCAGGGCTACAGAAGACCTTCTAAAACGTAGTGTATTCATCATCTCCCAACAGTCCTGTAAGATAACTGAACCAGGTATTTTTGTTTCCATTTTACGAACAAGGAAATAGGCCCAGGCAAAAGAAATGGCAACTTACTGTTATCTCATTTGCACAGGTGGCGAGTGGCCTCAAATTCAAGCAAACTGATTTCAGGTTGAGGATTCTTTGCACTCTACCTCACACCTCCTCACGTATACATATTCATAGCTTCAAGAAGTATGATATCGTTTGTCTGAACTCAATCTCTGATATAGTGAGCTGTCATACATAGGCAACTCTGTACACTTACAGTCTTTCACATGATTCTGTCAGGGAACTTGGGAGTCTGAGCTAGTGTTTTGTAGCTTGCAGGCACCATTTATAAATCTAACAGAGAGCATTTTGGTTGTCACAATGCCTAGGACATGCTGTAGAATTTAGTAGTTGGAGGCAGGGATTCTAAACATTTCCCAAAGTGTGGGAATATTGTACAATGAAACTGTCTTGCCCAAATATTTACCAAAATCCCTCTCATGGAGAAACACTTCAATTTAGATTGTTCCCCTAACAGTTAGCCAGGACACTGTCTAAGTAAGTCCTTATTATACTTTAGTATATAGAATGTTCTCCTGAAGCATGTATAGAAAAGGCAGATGACTTGGTCTCCTCTCTGAAAATGCTGATTTGGTATCTGAAGGTGTGGCCCAGAATCTACATTTTAAAATGTGTATTCCTTTACAGTAATTATACAGATAAGCTGTGGGAAACACTGGCCCAAGCTTATCAAGAGAGAGCACAACCCAAAGTTACTTACAAAATCAAAAATCTTCATTTCAAAGTTCTCTAACCTCTTCTTATTCATCTATTCACTTACCAGTCTGCCTGTTGGCCCATCATTGGTGCATCCAATCTACATGCCCATTGAGTTCTGACACTGAGAACATATTTCTTGGTAACAGCTTTTCCTGGTCACGTCTCCTATCTTCTGTCCTTTGATTTTTAGACAAGAATATCTGCAAAAATGTAGCAGAGATCAGAGATCGTTGTTTCCTAAAACTCCTCAGTTAATTTCAATATACATCCTAATTGGAGAAATAGCAGTTTAAATCTTTGCTACTCAAAGCCTGGTCTGCAGACCAGTATTACATAAATCATTTGGGGATCTTGTTACAATGCAGATTTGGATTCATTAGGCACGGGGTGGGGCAGAGAGTCTGCATTTCTAACAAGCTTCTAGGTGATGCCAGGTGAGTGAGGCTCCTCTCCCAGTTTCTACCCCTGGACTCTGTACATGGGCTTTGATCCTCATTAACTTTGACTGCACCAAGCCTCCAAATCTCAGGGTCAAGAATATTGGCTACAGAAACCCTCCCACCTAGCCCAGACCTGCAGGGGATTTATTAAGGGACCGTGTGAGACTCCATAGGCTAAGAAGTTTATGATTAATTTTATAGCAATGGAAAATTGTAGGAAGTCGCTACAGATTATCAAGCAGCCACATCTCTGATATGACAAAATGACAAGCTACCAACCCTGTTAACTGCCCCGCCCACTCTCTGAATATGTGTTATGTTTTTCTACCAGTATCAATATGATGATTGTCAAACATCTGGCTGCTGAAAGAATGGTCATGAAGGAAGATAACTTTTGCCACTATCTCTCTGTTTTGTTTTCAGTACCCCAGCCAACCCCAGAAAACAACACTCTGCATCTTCGCTTCTTGGGAAGTTCTTGTGAGCTCTATCCTTAAACAGGATGAGTGGCTGTTCCTCTCTAAAACCATCTTTACCCGGAAGAATTAATTATTCCCTGGAATCTAAGATCTGACTATAGTCACCAGACTACCTATTATTTTATGTTCAACAGGGTATCTATAAAGTCTGGGGACATAAATGATATTACATTATCAGTTTTATATATTGGGGACATTCTTGACATGCATATATTATTAGGTATATATGCTTATGTTTCCAGACTTTACGGATGCGCCATATTTTTTCATACAAAGTCTCTTGTGGACTCTGTATCACTAAACATTTTTCTAGTCTTAGCATCTAGCACAGCTCTTGGCACATTTTTGAAGTCCAGTATATGTTGTTAACTTTTAAAATAATTACATAATTATAAATTTAGAATAGGAAACTTTATGTTTTTATAAAAAGGTTACAACCTTCAAAGTGGTCATCCTGCAGACTGAGAAGCACAGGCCCTTCAAATGAGATTGGGTAAGAGTTTTATGCTGAGTGCACTGGCTAAACATACATATTCAACAGGTTAGAAGAGAAGGTCAATATTCATGAAGGTGGTCTAGATGCTTATGTATTGAACAAACATGCATGTTACATATGATCCATGTTCATATATAGAACAAAGAAAGAAAAAGATGGATGGAAGGAAGGAAGGAAGGAAGGAAGGAAGGAAGGAAGGAAGGAAGGAGAGAGAAAGAAAGGAAGGAAGGAAGGAGAGAGAGAGAGAGAAAGAAAGGAAGGAAGGAAAGAAGGAAGGAAGGAAGGCAGAAAAAGAAAGGAAAGAAAAGAAAGAAAAGGAAGGAAAGGAAGGAAAGGAAAGGAAGGAAAGCAAAGAAAGGAAGAGAAAGAAAAAGTTCACCTTGGAGTACACACAATATTTAAATGTATTATAATTAGTCCCTATCCATCAAAAGGTCTTTTCAGGACACAACGGCATTCCAGTCAGTGCACAGCCTCTGTAAACCAACCAGAGCCAGTCCATAGTCAGTGGTCTTCTTATCAGAAGAAAGTTACTGAAATCAGTCACTTGTCAAATCAAAGCTATAGTTACAGCAGAAAAAACAGTGAGGTCAGTGAGTGTATGGTGGTGAGCTGCAAATTGTCTTAATATTGCTTTTTCAAGACCAGTGCTTGTTTGGATGCTACAGAAAAACCTTTTGGCATGGTTAGAACATAGTTTATTCTTTAGTGCAGGGGTGTGACTTAACTCTTGCCTGGCATGGCCTTAGGTTCTGTTTATAATTTGATATTCTATTGTCATAAAGAGTCTGTTCTGTCAGTCTTATGGTTTGTATTTTAACATTAATGCTGGTCAGTTATGTCTAAACTACAAAAAGGAAGGGGTATAACAGGGTATGTTTGACCTCCTGTCCCATCATGGGTCATGGCTGGAAACTCAATTTTTAGATTTTTTCTGGAATCCCTTGGCCAAGAGGGGGCCTGCTCAGATGGTGGGGTCTTACGATTTTATTTTTTATTTACAAGGTCATCAAAATGAAATGTAAGTTGATTGCTTTTAATGATGTCTTTGTCAATAGATTCAACTGAAGAAAGGATGGGGATACAGAACACAGATCCTGTCAAGTGTCACTTCACATTTAGGTGCAGAAGAAGCCTTCCCATGTCTTGGGCAGCAGACTCCAGGCTCTTATCTCCAGAAGTAACTTCGGTGTTAGGTTTTTTTTGTGGCCGATGGATAGAGGCCTCTTCAGGATAGTTGTAAAGGGTAGGCTACAGAGATGCTTGAAATATGAGACATTGCCCGGTAGTCAAAATTCCAACTTTGAAGTTAGAAGCCTAAGGCCTTTTACCCAGAGATGCCAAAAAAGGATATAATCCCAGAAGGTCAGGCTGTCCCAATCCTTGTAAATGGATATAAGTGAGAGGGTGTGGTCTCCCTCGCTGTCATTCATAACCTTTCCCTTGGACAGGAAAAGCCTCTGTGAACATGTTAAAATAAAACTCCCCCCAGGCTAACCAATTGCAGGAGAAATGCCTGTGGGTAACCAAACCCAGAGTCACATCACTAGTAAAATGATTCAGTAAAATGAGTCAGTCTCTCGTTCCATTTCCACACCGAGGCAGAAGAGAACAGCCACCCGTGGGCTGTTAAGTCAGCACAGCAACTGTGTAGCCAGAAAAAAATGCAAACACAAGGAATTCTCCTCCTTCCAGGAGCGCCCTTGTAGGTTGCACTTACCCAGCTGAGCTCCGTACAGTTGCATCTCTAGGCAGGACAGCTGCAATTCCCAAGAATCTGAGTACTAACAAGTCCTTGAATCACCTGATTATGAAACTCATAAAGTGCTGAGATAGCACAGGGATGGGTTTTTTAATTCTATTGTACGAGTAATGTATGCTCAATGTAGAACAATTAAATACAAGTAAGAAAAGAATCAAAGAAGAAAATAAAACCACCTGAAACAAAAGCTCAAGTAACAATTTTAATTAACATATTTGCGTATAGCCTTTAAGATCTTATGCATTATGTATGTATGTACGTATGTAACATATACACACATAACTGTATATATAAAATCATATTTATATCAAATGTGAGATAATGTTATACATAGTTTTAAATCTGCCATTTTCATTCCACAATTATATATCATTAAAGTCATCTATGACAGTTAATAATATATCATTAAATAATTGTTATGGTTGCTTAGGACTCTGTGTCTATGTAAATAACTGATTCATTCTTATTAGACATATAAGTTATTTTAAAAATGTATTATAAACAAAGTTGTGGTAAATAATTTTCTTAGCTACATCTTTCCACATGTATTTCAATATTACCTTAAAATGAATTATTACAGTAGAATTGTGAGGTCAAGAGACAAGAAGGGTCCTGCCAAAAAGCCCTCCAGAAAGTGTGTGCCCGTTTACTCCTATCAAATTATTTGAGAGTCCCTTTATTTCCCCGTAATACGTTCTCCCTGATAACCATTTAAAAATCTTTAAATTTAAAAGGGAATATATCTTATTTGAATTTTCATTGTTTGATTACTGGTGAAGTTATTATTGTATTTTTTTTGCCATTTGAATTTTCTTGTGAAATTTCTGTTCATGACTTTGGCCTGTTTATTCTTCATGGTATTATCATTTTCTCATAGATGTGTAAAAAATATACTTTAAAGCCAACAATCCTGTGAAATAGTTATTGAATATGTTTTCCTATTAATCTCTAGTTTTTAAACATTGTTAATGAATTTTTTTTTTACTATAGAAGCACTGCTTTTTAATGTGGCAAATCCATCAATTTTATTCACATAGTTTCTGCCTTTGGTATTTTAACTTAAGTAACAGAGTTCCTGCTGAAATTGAAAAACTAAAGCCAGAAAAACTACCATTTTAAAAGTTAGGTATTGCCTTATTTTGAAGAGATTCCCCTAGATACTGACTAGTTATGAAAATGCGAATAAAAGGTTCTTCTTCACTGTTTACAGTTCACGGCCAAGCAAGTCCTATTACAGGGAAGTAAACTGGTAAGTGCAACCAAGTGACAGGAAGTTGCCAAGACAAAGATGCTCAAGAAGAAAATCTCTGCATAGCATCTGGGCTTATAAACTGTGAAAGCAGCCTAATAATGTACTTCTGAATGTTTAGCTGCTGGCTCTTTTGTGAAAAAATGGTGCATATTTTTATGTACATAAGCTTATTATAAATTTTAATGACAATGTTTACATAGCACAAAATCATAAATAATAATAGAATGTACAATAGAATTCTGCTATGAGTTTTTGTTAAACTCTTGTATAGCCAACCCATGGTTGCAACTGATGGGTGAATATAACTCCAGTATGAATATTGATTGGTATTGTTTAGTGAGTAAGACAAAAGTGAAAAAACAAAAATATTCCTTAGAACTCTGGTTTGTCAATGACCCAAGCCGCTTAGGCATTGAATCAAATAATAGTTTTCAAATGCTGAAATAATATTTTCTCAGTTTTTGGTGCTATTCACAATACAATGACCATAGACACAATGCAGTTTTAATTTGCATTATAAACACTTTCTCCATCACTTCCTTGTCAACAAAACAATAAATTAAGCCTTTCTTTGTACTATTTGCTCATTTTTGTGTTGTAAATATTCCCACCATGGCTGATTTCAAGATGCCAACCTGCTGTCATGGAATGTGAGTTTGTAAGAGATGCAAACCTCAAGAGCATAGATCATAGTGGATGTAAGATGTGATGAGTTTAGAGTATCCATTGCCTCTGCTTTTAATATCATTTAGTTCTAAATGTATGTACTTTAATTTTTAAAATAGCTATACTTGACCACTAGCTTAAAAGATTGCTGAATATCTAATTATGGGCTTTTAGAGGCCATAGAAATCAGTGGCAGCATCCCACATATGGAAACTGCATGTTCAATTTCAAGACTTTTGTTTCACAATTAATGTAAAACAATTTTTTTCTGCAACTTTTTTAGTCCTGAAGCTTTCAGAAAAGTTATATTGTTACTGAAGAGAACTGAGGGAAGATTCTGTGGTTGAGCTTGGAGTTCAGCAATAGAGTGTCTGCAATAACTCGCTAAAGTTGCTAATTTACAGACATCAAGAGGTGATCTGCTGAAAAAGAGAGTAGGACTGTGGAGCAAGACCCCATGAGGAAGTGAGCTCAGATTGATGGATCGCATCATCATTCCCAGGAAATAGCCACCATAGCCTATAATTAGCTTGCTTTTCCTGCTATCCAACAGCAAATGAAGCTTAGGACCCATCCCTGAGAATTTGACTTTAAAAAGGAAATATGTTTTTCCATGAATAGAAATTTATAACTTTAAATAACTTTATTGAGGTATCATTTATATACAATAAACTGCACATGTTGAAAGTGTACAATTTATTGAGTTTTGAGATATGTGTACATCCATTAACTATCACCACAGTCAATGTAATGACCATTTCCATCAATCCCCAAAATTTCTTCAAGCTCCTTTGGAATTCCACCCTCCTGCCCCTTCCATGTTTGCCAGCCCCCATCCTTAGACAAACGCTGATCAATTTTCTGACAATATAGATCAGTTTGCATTTTCTAGAATTTTGTATAAATAAGATTACACATTATGTACTCTTTTGTGTCAGTCTTTTACTCAGCATAATTATTTTGAAATTCATCTATTTTGCCAGATACATGTATCAATAGCTTTATTTTTTGGAATAATATTTCAAATAGTATAGACATAACACAATTATTGTTTACCCATTTACCTATTGATGAACATTTGGGGTGATTCCAACTTTCATATTACAAATAAAGCTGAGATGAAGTTTGATGACAAATGCTTAATGAAGGTACACTTACACTTTGCTTAGGTGAATAAATATCTACCAGTGGAATGTCCGAGTTAGGCTATAGGTCGACATTTAACAATTTAAATTTTCAGAAACTGAAAACTATTTTCCAAAAATATTTGATCATTTTACACTCCCATCAGCAATGTATGAAAGTTTCCATTGTTCCACATCCTTGTCAACATTAGCATAGTCAATCACTTTAATTTTAGCTGTTGTGATAGGTATGTAGTGCTGGATTTTCATCTGGATCTACATTTTTCTTATGTCTAACAAGGGTAAGTTTCCTTTTCTGTGCTTATTTGCCATTCATACAACTCTGAGGTATCTGTTCAAGTATTTCCCCCATTTTTGTCTTTGTTTACATAGTTTTTACTTTTAGGAATACAGTAATCCCCTTTCCATGGTTTCAGTTACCTGCAGTCAATTGTGGTCTGAAATATTAAGTGGAAAATTCCAGAAATAAACAATTTATAGGTTTTCAATTATGCACCATTCTGAGCAGCATGTTCTGCTCTGTCCCACATGGAATGTGAATCATCCCTTTCTCCAGCATATTCACTGTGTAAACTACACATACTTAGTCATTTAGTAGCAGTCTGGGTTATCAGATTAAAAAAACCATAGTATATCTTGGGTTCGGTACTATTCCCTATTTTAGGCTTCCACTGGGGGTCCTGAAACATATCCCCCATGGAAAATGGGAACTACTATACACATTCTAGATACAAGTTTGGTATCGGATATGTAATTTGAAACTATCTTCTCACAGTCTGATTCTTGTTTTCCCACTTCCTTACCTGTGTCTTTCAGAGAGTAGAAGTTCTTAAGTGTAATTTATTGTTGTTGTTATTGTTTTATGGATTGTACTTTTGGTGTGATAACTAAGAAATCTTTGCCTTGCCCAAGATAATAAAGATTTCCTCTTGTGCTTTCTTCTAGCTTTATAGGTTACCTAAAGAGATTTCAATGTTTGTGTTTGTTAGTATATAGAATATATACTGATTGATATAGTTGTTTAGGTTTTATGGTTAGGTCTCTGATCCATTTTGATTTAATTTTTATATATGGTGTGAGGTATGGCTCTACATTCATTTTTGCATATGGATATCCAGTTGTTCCAACACCTTTTCTTGAAAAGACTATTCTTTTGCAACTATATTACTTTTGCACCTTTGTCAAAAATCAGTTGCCTGTATACATACGGGCCTATTACTGGAATCTGTTCTATTCCATTGATTTATGAGGAGTTCAGCTCCAGGCCAAAATTCTGTGTGTGAGCCCTTAGGCCCAATCATAGGGAATTCAAAGCTTTGACTGGCAGGCCTTATGGGCGAACTTGTCCTCCCCTCACTAGATTTAGTGCACAAGCACTTTATTCCAGTGTGAGTGGAATTTTAATCAAAGACATAGGCCCTTCTAGTCCTGTCATGTTCATGTGCATATCGACATTATTCCTGGCACCTCCATTTAGAGGCTTCTTTATCAGGGCAAAGCTGAAGCACTTCCTACTTTACCTCACGAAAACCTACTTTATATGGGTGCCTGAGCTGAGGGACTGCTTCTTACTCTGCTCATTACTTTCCCACTCCAATCTCTCCTCATCATCCAATCTTAGTAGTCTAGGTTCACGAAAAGACAGGACTCTTCAGCAGTGAGAAAATTTCTCTCATTTGTGTTGTACATCCTCTCACTCTTGTCAATACTATTCTGTGAGGACAAATAAAACACCAGGACTCAGCACTTGTCTCTTTTACTTTGAGCTGGAAAGTGAATAAAAGTTTGATTGATACTTTGCTAGTGTAAGTTTGGCTCATTGTTCTTTTTTTTTTTTTTTTCCAAAGATGGAGTCTCTGTCACCCAGGCTGGAGTGCAATCTTGGCTCACTGCAACCTCTGCCTCTCAAGCTCCAGCAATTCTCATCCCTCAGCTTTCCGAGTAGCTGGGATTACAGGAGTGTGCCACCACACCTGGCTAATTTTTGTGTTTTAGTAGAGACGGGGTTTAGCCATGTTGTCCAGGCTGGTCTTGAACTCCAGGCTTCAGGTGGTCCACCCACATCAGCCTCCTAAAGTGCTTGGATTACAGGCATGAGCCACCACACCTGGCCTAAGTTTGGCTCATTGTTCTAATTGACCATCTTGGCAACTGGAAGCTTCACCATCGAGTTACCTATTTTCTGCCATTGCCACATGCTTTTAATTGCAATAGCATTATAGTAACTCTTGATATGAATTAGTGTTAGTCTTCCAACTTTGTTCTTTTACAAAGTAATTTTGCATATTCTAAGTCCTATAAACTTGTATATAAATTTTAGAATGTATTTTTCAATTTGTACAAAAAGTCCTGTTAGGCTTGTGATTGGAATCCATAGATCAATCTGAGCAGAATTGTCCAAGTACATATTAACAATATGAAGTATTTTATAATTTTTATGCTATAATTTTCTTATTTTCAGTGTATTTGTCTACTAGTGTATAGGTATATATATATATATATAGAGAGAGAGATTTCTCTATAATTATGTATCCTGCAATATGGTTAAACACATGAATTCTAGTAGCCTTTGGTAGCTTTCATAGAATTTTCTCAATAAATATAGTTTTACTTTTTTTCCCCCCATCTGGATGATTTTATTTGATTGATTGATTGATTGATTGCCTGAATGCACTGACCAGAACTTTCAGTGCAATGTTGAATAGAAGTGATGGCAACGGCAGGCAGTCTGGTGTGGCAGCTGCAAGCAGGGCACTGGGAGGAGGTGGACAGACCCCCGCCAACTTCTATAGTCTGCAACCCTTGAGGCTCCCCCGATGGAGCTCAGACAGTCTCATGGAGCTCTGGTCTGCCTCTGAGGGCGGGGGCCATAGGGGAAGCTCAGGGGAATGTCACCCCTGCCCCAGATGCTGGCTCAGGCCTAGTGAGGACCTGGAGTGCCCCAGGCTGCAAGGGGGTGTGGCACGGTGCCATGCTCCATGGGGCCACCAGAAACCAAGGGAAAAGCAGGAGCCCTGCCCCTTTCATGTTGTCAGGGTGGGAGCTCCCCAGGTGCAATTTCAGATGCCCCAGGTGCAAACTGCAGCTGCCCACACTGCAACTGCAACCCGGGAACCCCTCTGCTCTTGGGAGCTGGGACTAGGCAGGAGCTCTGCCCTCCTATATGGGGCTGCAGCCAGTGGAGTCATGGCAAGCAAGTAGGAGGCCCCCCATCCCCCACAGATGTAGCCGCCCAAACCAGGGCTGTACACCCAGGCATTCCTGTACTCTTTGGGGGCCTGGGAATGGCCCCCTTGCCCTTGCAGGTTCAGAGGTGCCTGCTCCCACTGCCTGGCCTCTCCCTGCTCTCAGTTCCCTCTTTGATCTCTGAGTGGGGTTGGGGCAGGGCTCTAGCATTGTCACAGCCCAGGCCATGTATGCAAGCTCAGGGAAGTGCTGACATGCCAGCCCTCTGCTGCCTTGGCCCCCTCTGGACTTCGGGCACCAAGGAGTGCCAGAGGAGAAGCTGAAGGGGGACTGAGGGCAGCTGGGCACTGGCCTGCAGGTGCCCCTTGGTGCCAGAAACCGTCTGCCATGGATGGTTGTGGGAGGCAGACAGGCTACTGGGCAGAAGGGAGCAGGTCCCCAGGGAAGCCCAACCTTCAGGCCAGGCAGCCGTGAAGGCTGACAGCTGGGATCCAGACCCATAGACCAGAATGGGGACTTATGGTACCTTTTCCAGGCTGCCCATGGACCAATCAGCAGGCACTTCCTCCCCTCTGAGGTCTGCAAAAGCCACATGCTCAGCCAGAACAGGGCAGAGGATGGAGAGAGGATGGTCAGCTGTAGAGAGCAGCTACTCTCTCTGCTGATGGCGGGAGACAACCAGAGAACCAGCTGCAGAGACAGAGGAGCTACCCTCTCTTGCTGATGGCGGGAGACAACCAGGGAACCAGCTGCCAAGAGGAGCTACCCTCTCTGCTGAGAGCTTCAGAGACCTGCAGAGATGTCAGAACAATCTGACTGCAGAGAGGAGCTACCCTCCCCAGGGCCTCCTCTCTGATGAGACCAGCAGAGACAATAAGAGGATGGGAGGACATGTTGAGCATTGAAGATCCACACACTCCAGGGCCTCCTCTCTGCTGAGAGCTGAACACTTGAGTGGACAACCTGCCTGCAAAGAGGAGTTACCCACTGTGGGTCTCCTCTGAGCTGTTCTAACACTAAATAAAGCTTCTCTTTATCTTGCTCACTTGTCTGCCTACCGCATTCTTCCTGGATGGAGGACAAGAACTCAGACAAAGGTGTCAGAAGCCACAGATGTCTCTGACCAGAAAAATGACACCCCAAATGATGGTTCCTTCCTGTAACAGAAGTGGTCAAGCAGAGATCCTTGCCTTCTTCTTAATATTAGATGGAAACCACTCAGTTCTTCATTATTAAATGTCATATTAGCTACAAGTTTTTCACAGATGTCCTCAAATGCTGAGTAGTTTTAATCGGTAATCAGTGTTGGCTTGCTTTCTCTGCATCTGTTAAGATGATCATTTAGCTTTTCTCTTTTAACGTGTTAATATGCTGAATTATGTTAGTCGATATGTGAATAATAAACAGAACTTTTCTTTCTACAATGCAAATCCCACTTTGTGAATTTTCCTTCTGTAGTGTTGAGTATGACTAGAAAAATACTGCTTATAATTTTTCACTAGAAATTCTATTTCACATATATATTTAGATTATGTATTTCTTCTTGAGTGAGTTTTAGAAGTTTATGTTTTTAAAGAAATGTGTTCATTCCATCTAAATAGTTGAATTTATTGGCATAAGTTGTTCATAATATTGTATTATTATCCTTTTAATATTTATTTGCCAAATGTGTAGTGATGTTATCAGTCTCATTTCTGATATTGGAAATTTGTGTGTGTTTGTTATTTCTTTGGTTGGGTTTTTTTTTGTCAGTCTAGCTAGAGATTTCTCAATTTCACTGATCTTCTCTGAGAACCAACTTTTAGTTTTATTAATTTCTCCCTTATTTTTCTGAATTTTGTTTCATTGCTTTCTGCTCTGATCTTTATTAACTCCTTTATTCTTCCTTTCAGTTTAATTTATTCTTCTCTTTAAAGTTCCTTAAAGCTATGGCTGAAGTCATTGATTTGATACCTTCCTTTGTTCATAGGCATTTATGCTATAAATCTACCACCACCACCAGCGCCCTAAGATACATTTAGTGGCCTCCTACATATTTTGATATGTTGTAATTTCATTTTATTCAGTCAAAATATCTTGTAATTTTCCTTTTGATTTCTTCCTTAAACCATGAGTTATTTAGAAGTGTGTTACTTAGTTTTCATGTATTTCGGTGTTTTCCAGAGTTCCTTCTGTTATTGATTTATAATAGATTTCCATATGATCAAAGAGAACACTTTTTGTGACTTGAATTATTTAAATTTATTGATCTTTATTTTGTAGCTCAGAATATGTTTGATAGCTATTGCTTGAATGTGTCCCCTCCAAAATTTAGGTGTTTAAACTCAATGGCCAATTTGATGGCATTAAGATGTGGGGCCTTTAAGAAGAGATTAGGTCTAAGGGATTCTCACCTGGTGAACGGAATTAGGTGTCCTCATAAAGGGATTTGAAAGAGTTGATCCCCTCTTGTCTTCCCATTTTCTACACTGTGAAGATACAGTGTTTCTCCTTTTTTGGAGGATGTAACTTCTACTAGACACCAAATGCCTGCATCTTGATCTTAGATTTTCAGTCTCAAGAACTGTGAGAAACAAATGTCTAGTGTTTATAAATACCCAGTTGCAGGTATTATCTTAGAGCAGCAACATAGGACTATAACATTTATCTTGATAAATGCTGCATGAATGCTTGAAAAGAAATGTGTTCTGCTTTTGTACAGTGTTCCAGAAAGGTAATTTAAATCAAGTTAGTTGATAGTGTTATTGTTCAAAGATTCTATATCTCTATTAATTATATATCTCCTTGTATTAATTATTGAGAGAAGGATATTGAAATATTTTACTTTAGTTGTTAATTTGTCTAGTCTCTTTGCAGTACAGTTGGGTTTCGCTTCATCTTTTTTGAAGGTTTGATATTAGGTGCATAGACATTTAGGACTGTAACATCCTCCTGATTTACTTTTATCATTATGAATGGCTTTCTTTGTCCTAGGTAATATTCGTTGGTCAGAAATGTACTTAGTCTGATACTAAAATAGTGATACCAGTTGTCTTTTGAATAGCATTAGTATTGTATATCTTTTCCTATACTTATGCCTTAATTAGTGTCTTAAATTCAGTTTTGAGTAGGCAGCATATAGTTGTATCTTGCTTAGTATTCAATATTATAATCACTGCTTTAAAATCAGAGTGTTTAATTAAAACAATGTACTTATTGAGACAGGCTTAAATCTACTAAAATTACTTGTTGTTTTTTCCACAGTGGTTCTTTGTTCTTTTTTCTGCCCTCTTTTGGATTGTCTGTTTTTTCTCTCTCATTTTTTTTTTCTTTTGCTTACCAGCTACAATTATGTGTTGTGTTCCGTTAATGGCTCCTTTAACTTATTGTTTTTTTACCTTCAAGTGATATTATACTATTTGACTTATAAAACCACACAAAAGTGTTCTATCTGTGCCATTGTGAAAATCCCTCTTCTGTGCTATTGTTTTCATGCATTTTATTAATACTTCTATATATCGTTAGCTTCACAATACATTTTTAAATTAATTTTGCCTCAAATAGTTTTTTTGTTGATCTCTTGCTTAATGTTATCTAACTTTTTCTATCATGTAGGGTTCAGATTACTCTCAATGAAGTTCAAGAAGCCAAACTGACCTCATTTGATAATATTTCAATTACTACCTTCTTCCATACATCTCTAAGTTCTGGTGTGCTTGATCTTGTTCTACTTGAAAGATCAATTTCCCCATAGAACTGATGTTTACAGTTGTTTAGATAAGCATAAAAATTGACACACCTGGTCATAAACCTTGAAACTCATGCTTGACATTTGTCTTATCTGAGTACCTTTCTCAGGAAACTGACCAACAGGCATCACAGATGTCAAGAAACTGAAATTTACCAGATCACTGCATTTAGACAGTGAGATGCTAGACCTTTCATCAGTTATGATTGCCTAACCAACCAACCACTTCCTGTTGACCAATGCCTTTTTCTTTCCCCTCCTTAATTCCTATTTTCCCCACATGTAGCCACAGTGTTTCCCCTCTACATAAATCTCACTTGTAGTCAGTTGGGGAGACTGATTTGAGACTTATCTCCTGTCATTTGGCTGACATCACCTGAATATATATAGCCTTTCTTCCCTAGCAATACTCATTGTCTCTGATTGACTTTCTGTGTGGTGAACCATGAAACCTACACTGAACCCCTGGCATTTTGGTAACAAATGTGTTGCTCGTGGCTCAGCTGCCATGGAATAAGATTTTTGGAAGTCCTCCTAGTAGCTACCTGATCATTTTCAGCTGAAGGTAGGTTTTGGTTTATTTCTCTCTTTGGCCCAGAAACTGCCAGCCCCAACCAGATTCCTAATTGCCTAGGAAAAACAGCCTTTGAAATTTGGCCCCTGTTTCAGGACAGGTGACTGTCCTTTGTGGGTCCAGAAAGCAGGAATTTTTCCTCTCAATTTGGGAAATTCCAAAAGAATTTCTGTTTGCAGGTTGAAAACGCACCATCTCCTGAGAGAGAATGCACCCTGGCTTTTTCAGTTTGGACACTCTTGGGGCTTGGCTTGTGGGTAGCTGCTTCATTTGGATTTTGTTTTGTTAATTGTTTGTGTATGCGTTGATGGGAGGTCAGGGTTCAATCACAGGATGCAGCCCACTGAGATAAATTTTTCAAAGTTGGTCTGATTTTAGTTGTGGGCCGATGGAGTGGGGGAAAGTCTGTTATATTACTCTGAATGTGCCTGATATTGTCTGATCTCAGAAAGTCTTTGAATTACAGTGGTAACTTAACATTGGATTTATTTTCCCCTCAAACAGGAAATTGGGATGGAGTTCCTTGTATCTAGGCTTCTGTGCTGCTGTTCTAAGCAGGGTAGGGCCTGCTTAGTATGTGATATTCTTCTGTGGTGCTATTTGGTCCCAGTGTTCTTTAGAGTCTGGGGAGATTGGCCTTTAAATTCAAATTCTCATGGAAACTTCTTTACCCAGAACTTGGGTTCACCGCCTTCACTGGATTAGTTATCAAAGTTTAACCATGTGACCATATTTCTAAACTGGCGAATTTGTGTTGCTATTTCATGGCTTTGTATTGCTAACTCATGCAGTTCTGAGGTAAAAGCTATTAGATCTTTGCCTATATGTGTGTATACAAGTTTAGATTTGTTTTTGATATGTACATTTATTATGTTTTATGTTGTGTTTCCTGAATTGGCTTATAAATAAAAACAGCACTCATAAAATAAGTAAACAAGTCCAAATATTTTTCAAGTTCACATGATTTCATTAAATCTTTAATAAATAAGTTTTAAAAATATTGGTAAAATAAAAGGAATTAGTAGAGATGTCTTTGGAATTGTCAGGATATATTTTTCTGGTTTTTATATTTGTCTGTGTTAGATATTTTAGGGTCTCAAGGTTTGATATAGAAGGTTATAAAACTATAAACCCAGCCAAAACAAAATAATCTTTATGTAAATATTTGACAATTGTGACTTTAATGTCGTTGGTTTAATAAAAACAACTGAATCTTCTGAATTTTTGGCAAAATGCCCATGTATTTAACTTTAAGTTTCTTACTTAAGTTAACCCCTGATATTCACAGGCTGTAAAATGGTGGTTACCAAGGAAATAACCTGAAATTATAAGTAGCTCTGTTAAATATCTCAGTTTTCAGAAGAAATGTAGATAAACTGTTAAAAATGAAAAAACTGAGTAAAAGTAAATGGAATAAATGCTTGTTGGTGAACTTTTTGTGTAATTTAAAATCTTTAAATTATTTCTAATGTTCATTGAGTGCCTGGATCATTTCTAATCAAGAAATAGTTATAATATGGAAAAGCATGTTTTTAAAAATTGTAGAATGTTCTCAGGTATAAAATACTAATATCTGATAGATAGTTCTGGATTTTTTTCTTCCTGGTTTTCACCAAAATTTAAGATTAATATGAATAATAATTTTAGTTAATATGTAATTCTGTATATAAAATTTGCCAAAGAAGATGTTTTCTTATTGAGAAATGAAATAATATTATCTAATTCAAAAGTTAATGTTTAATTCAAATTATGGACTTGAAAGATTACTTATGAAACAAGGTAGAAAGAAACAAGTAGGTAGGGGGAGAGATGTGGAAAATGTTATGGCTATGAAGATATGTTTTTGGGAAGTAAAGTTACAAAGAAAAGATAATAATTTTATATAAAAAAGGATCTTGTATGGTAAATTGTTGTTCTAAATTAAAGTGATTGGTTATTTTAAAAAGAGAAAATTTGGGGCAAAACAGAAAGTCCAAGCGTGTTGTAGATAATTGGTGTAAGTCATGATTTCTTTTTCTGTTTCGCCATATGTCTATCTTTATGCAAGTACAGAGAAAATAGTTGAAAGAGTTTGGATAATAAAATAATATTTAAAACTTAATCGAAAGTTGGAGAAATCTAGCTAATTAACATTGCTCATATTTGAAGCTCTTAGTCTTGATGAAGGTAAAATAAGAAATATTGTAAAGAAGTATTAAGTTGGTGCAAAAGTAATTGTGATTTTTGCCATTATACATTGGAAGTTTGACAATTCTTTCGTTAATATAGCTAAGCATGAAGCTAGTTTTAGGATAGGGCCAAATTTGACATAAATGCTTACATTGTTTTGTTTCACACTATATTTGCTATTCTGCATAGACAGTAGTAGCATTAAAGTACTTACTCATCATGTGCCTCAGTAACTTCCTTAGATCTACAGTGGTCTTGGTAGACTTAAAGCCATTAATTTGTATGCCAGGAACAAAATATCCATCATGTGCTTTTTTGGGCTCTTGGTGACACTATGTCCTCTATAGTGACAGAAAAATTTGAGGTTGATTTCCTATTTATTTGTTTTTGCTTTTAATTTTCATTTATTTGCTGTTTTATATAAAACCATTGCTTTTTAAAATTTCCTAATGGAAGACTTTTGTTTGGTTCTATGAATGCTAATTTTGTTTCCCAGGCATTTTCAACAATTCATTATTTGCTCTATTTTTCTAAAATTCCTAAGCTACATTTGCCAAGCCTCCAGAAAGATGATAGAGTACACTGGCCTTTAAAATTGGATTGGTTTTGCTTACTTTTGATGATATGGAAAGCTATAAGAGCTTTAAGTTCCTGGCTAAAAACAAAAGACTTATTTTTACAAGTTCTGACCAGAGATACTCCATAGTTTTGTTATTTTGGAAAGTAGGTAAGAGTAGAAACGTATAACTGGTGTTTATTTAATAGATAATTCAATTGAATCAATAATTTAAGTTGGTTTAAGCACTTTTTTCTTTAGGTAATGAGGAAATAATGTGATATGGGTACAAAGTTTAAATGTTCAAAAATAATTGGGCTTGTCTTTAAAAAAATTATGACAGTGATTTCTCTCAAACTACTTCATGTTTACCATTATTAAAATTAAGTGACATTTCCTTGAACTAAGCAAAAATTTTAAAAAGTGATACTTCCTACTGATTTTTGATCCCAAATCTTTTATTACTCTTGGGTTTTCTTGTGTATGCTTGAAAACAAAATATGTGCAAGTATTGCGCTGATTTGAAAATTCTAGTGGTGAAAGCTACCTAATCATTTGTCAGCACTATATCTAAAAGTCAGTCTTGTAAATGAGTGATGTCAATCTTTAAAAATAGCTAAAAAGAAATTATTGGGTGCTTATTGTTTCTTTGGTTTTGTTTTCTTGTATAATAGTTAAGCGAAAGAGATTATTTATGCTAATATTGAATTTCCACAACTGATATCTGCATTTACCATTGTTTAAATATTGAGAGAAAAGTTAATTGTCTTACTTTAATAAGGTTGGCATAGGAACTATCATATATTTTATACATTTTGTCATAATTTTGTCAGTAGGATGCTAGCAACTAGGCATATATGAGGAGTAACCTAAGCACTTTAATACAATGGCTTGAAGTGCTGCAGACAGTAACTCTTAGACACTAAATCACAATATTTTCATTTGTGACATGTTAAGAGAGAATAATAGGACTTTCTGCAGTGTTAATAAACTGAATCACTGATTTCTAAATGTTCTTTCTTATGTATCTAAACATTTCATTAAACATTGGCTTCTGTTCTTAGCATAAATGCATATACTTTATCATTTATATTATAGATAAAAACTTGTGTTACAGGAAAGTAGTCTATCTGCATATCACAGATGGAATGCTCCTTTAACAAAATTTTATTTCTGTATTGCTTTTAAAGTCTTTTGATTATCACTTTGGTTAAAGGAATAACTATTATTTTATAATAACTTGTAGTTTTGTTTTGATCAAATAATTTGACCTTTTAACATCCTTGATAAACATGCTATTAACTAATCTTTGTGCTGTTAAGTTACAAGGCTTTGACTCCCGTGTCTGAAAATGGCACCAACTCCTACTAAATCTTGAGCATTGATGCCAGTGAAAGCTTCATCTTTAGGTCCAAGAGAAGGTGAAAATCAAAATGAACTGTTTTTGTGAGGCACATGGCCAGAAATTAAAACTATTCAATCCCTCTAAGTCCAGGGACCATCACAGAAGAGGTGGGAGCATGAGTTGTAAGGGCCAATTTTGAGGAATAAAATTACTTCAGACCCTCCAGATCAAGGATGGGCACACAGATACCTAAATATCTGACAAATTGAGGATTTTTATCTCTCTAAATTTCTTAACTCAAATAGGTTTAGCAAAATGCTTATGTTTTGTATGGCTAATTGCTACAAGTTAGCGTCTACGACCAGAATTAAATTATGTAACCTCACTTTTTGGCCTTTGGTTTTTTGGCTTTTATGTTGCTTAAAAGATTTTAAGGGTTGATGAGTGCCTTCTCACCTCAATCAGTACCTGGATAAATGTTTCAAGAATGGCTATAAGTTTTTTTGACTGTAAGTCCCTTGGCCATAGAAATCTCACTGAGGAACAGGATGGACCTGGGGCAGGTAGCCACATCACCCCAGCAATGACATGGGACAAAATAAAATTTTGTAATTAATACTGCTTCTGGCAAATCTTGGCCAAGAAGCAGGAATGTAAACTAAAATATAATCATAAGCCTATGATATGGCTGGCTTTGTGTTCCCACCGAAATCTTACCTTGAACTGCAATCCGCAGGTGTTAAGGGAGAGACCTGGTGGGAGGTGACTGGATCATGGGGGCTATTTCCCCCATGCTGTTCTCATGATAGTGAGTTCTCACAAGGTCTGATAGTTTTACAAGGCAATTTTTCCTGCTCTTGCTGCTCTTGCTTACTCTCTTGCTTGCCCCCATGTAAGACTGCCTGCTTCCTCGTCCACCATGATTGTAAGCTTCCTGAGGCCTCCCCAGCCATGCAGAACTATGAGTCAAATAAACCTCTTCTTTACAAATTACCCAGTCTCAGGTATGTCTTTACAGCAGTGTCAGAATAGACTAATACAGCCTCTCTCCTAACTGACCAGATCCCTTTTGTGGCAAAGGGGACCTCAGAAAAAAACCTGAAAACTGAGTTCCCAGCCGTGATCTGATGGGAGATCAGACACCTCTTTATATCCCCTTTCTTTTGAGGTCTAGACACAACAACTGACCAGAACTGTACAGTCTATGTTGAGGCCTATCCCAGTAGGAGTGAGAAAGCTATTGAAGCAAAGGCTCTAATGAAGGAAATAGTTCCTTGATATGAACTTCTACCACAGTCATTTTAGTGTTCTTTTATGTATTTAAATTTTATATAAATGGTATCCTATTATACGATTTTTGCTGTTCCATCGTCACAGCAAGATGCTCAGGACATAATAAGCAATCATGTTAAATATTATGAACAAAGTAATTTATTTCATTTTTCTTTATCTCTCTCCTTTCTTTTCTTTCTCTTTACCTCCCTTTCTTTTTTACTTTCTCTTTCATTCTGTTTCCCTCTCCTCCCATTATTTCATTTGTTCATTGATGACATCCAATTCCTGTTCTCAGTTTAAATTTTCAGACTTGTTTTCTCCTAATTCCTTGCATGTATACTATATTAAAAACTCCTGGATTAGTCTCACGTTTCCCCAAATATGTTATGAATTTGTATATCTTGGCTTTAGCTCACGCTCTTCCCTTAACTTAGAATTATGTTTCTCCATGTCTGCTTGTCCATGTCTCCCTTTCTCAACAGCCAGTTTAGATGTCATTTGCTGTATCATATCATGTTGGATTAACTCAGCCATAAAAATCCTCCTCCATATTTCATGCCATTCCATGTCATGCACTGTAAATAGCACGTTTCTGGAGTTGAAGCTCAGATCTTTCTCTATGTATGCTATTTCAATCAATCTGACAATTTTGAGCCTCTAATATTTTACCTATTAATGAGGAAAATAATTCCTAAATCAAAATTTGGTGATGTTGAATAAAATTAACTAATATAGGGAATGGAGAGGTTGAGATAGGTAGGAGATGCAGTAGAGTCCCATAATAGACTCATTTAATTTGAGAAGATACACAGAGTAAGAGAGTTCATGTGATGAACGTGCGGTGGGAATACTGCATCCCTACCATTCTTTGGTCAGGCTCAGCTCCTGAATTCCCTTGGTTCCATGATCATCTCACTGGGCTGTATATGAAGCTCATGTTTTAAAGTTTGTAGATATTTAGTGCATAAATGCAAATTAATTACTTCATCTGCTATTCAATTGATGAAATAGCAATCTATTCAAGCCCTGGGTGAAAAATTGAATGCATTGAATCTACTGAAAGACAGAAAGCTCATCTTATAGGATACATTTTGACTGTAGATGATTTCAGAGTTTAGAATATAATCCTCGCCTGAGATGCCCTATCTCTATCCCAAGTAACTAACTTAATGTGGAGAGAAAGATCAGTCTTGGGATTTCTGGTTTCTGGATTGGATAGCTAGGTAAATAATGGTACAGTGATTAAAGATAAGGAAGACATGAAGAGAAGAACGTTTTAATGGTGTATGAATATGTAACAAACATTCTGGCAGAAGCTGGGATACCTCTGGAGATTCAGCTGGCAACAAGAGTTTGGGGAGATTTTTTTTCTTAGAATTGCCATCAAAATGACTGCCTTCTAACTACTTATATTTTCCAGTTTCTCCATCCAGCTTCTAGTTTCTGGTAAACAGAATGGGATCAGCCCAACCTGAGTCTGTCAATTTTGTCCACTTAGGCCAAAGGAAATATCACAGGCTAGGCTGTTACCCCAATGTACATCTACTTCTGGAGAGAGAATAAATCAGTTTTCAGACATGTCAAGTTTGAGGTCCCTAGAGGAGAAATTTTCAGGGATCATTTGGTTATATGGGTATGGAGTTAAGAAAAACCTGATTCCCCAAAATAGAGATATGAGTGTCAAGAACACAAGGAAATTTCAAAGAATGAAGGTGTGTGTAGACTGAGAAAAGGGCTACATGCCAAATCTTTGAGAAGATTTTAAAAAGCAAGTGGAGGGAAAGTAGAAGACACCCAGGGAGGCTGAGAACAGTATGAGAGCCACAGAACAAAGGACATGTGAGGGCTGGAGTGCGTATAGGCATACAACAGTGACCCAGAAACTTCTCCATTCCAGAGATATAGTATTCCTTTGAAGGCTTACAACAGAAACAAATTTCAATTGAACAAATCACCATCTATTTTGCAAGAAATTTGTATCTAGAGAGAAACCTTAGAAGTATCGTTTTTAGGATCACAGAATAAATGATGATGGAAAATTCATATATTAGTTTCTTTTGTCCCCTCAAACTTTAATCAGTCATGATACCTCTCTTATCATCTCTTATAGATTTGTTCTTTTGACAACATCAAAAATTGAAAATAAGAACAAATAAAAAGGCACTAACAGGAGAGTATAGAGCAGAAATGTTTTATCCAAAGGGTTGATGAGCTTTTCTAAGCAGGAGTATGAATTTAGAATAGCATAAAACTCTCTGGCAAAAACTAGAATTCATATAGATACGGAAGAAAATGTCTTGTAAATTAAAAATACCACAGGTTTATTTTTCTGTGTGGTCCTAGAATATAAGAGTAATGTGTGTTAGGCTTTGAGATTCTTCTGATTTTTGCAAATAAGGGAGAGGACAGCATCAGTAGTGACATAAAGCATTTTTTTAATGAAAGTGATAGGCCTATAACATAATCTTGATTTTTGTCAAAACTCTGAAGAGTGAGAAGTTAAATTTTAAAGTTCAACCAATACATCAGTTTTCATAATAAGTAACTAACTAGTTGTTTGATTTAATTTAAACACTTTCATGCATTCTTCATATGGGCTTATATGTGTCAACACAGTTACGTCAGTGGAAGAAAATTTGACAGGAACAAAATATTGAAATGGATTAAAAAGCAAACTACAAAAGATCAACCAATTCAAAATCTCAAAAGACAGTATTTATAGTACAAAAAATGAATAAATTAATATTCACTCTGAAATTCTAGGTGAATGTGGGATGTGTGAAAAACCTGACTACAACTACAAAGTACTCAGATAAACAGCAATTCTTTGAAAAACATTTTTTTTCTCAGTTAGGGTAACTTTTTTCTTCTTTTTAACAGTTAAACGTACTTTGAGACTTATTTCTTATGTTATTGAATATGGAAAGATCCTTTTCTGTAGGTTAAATTTTGCCTCAGAATCTAAGACAGGAGGTTACAATATTTTAGAAACCGTATTTTAACCTGCAACATACAAACAAAATAATACCATGTAATTTCATAATGGAACATCACCATATTACTTCTGATATATGCTAAAATAAAGAGTTACTGATTTTTTTTTAGGATCACAAGAACTTTTGAAAACAATAGAAAGCAAGGGGTTATGAAAATCTACTGCTAAATTATGGCTAAAATTTTAGGTATTAGTTCATTCTTGCATTGCTATGAAGAAATATCTGGGACTGGATAATTTATAAAGCAGAGGTTAATTGGATCATGGCTCTTCAGAATGTACAGGAAGCATAGTGGCATCTGTTTCTGGGGAGGTCTCAGGATGCTTCCAATCATGTCATGGCAGAAGGCAAAGGGGGGGTCAGGCATCTCACATGGCAGGTGCAGGAGCAAGGTGACATGGGGAAGGTGCTAGGCACTTTTAAACAACCAGATCTCATGAGAACTCACTACTGTGAGGACAGTACTAAGTGAGATGGTGCCAAACCACGAGAAATCATCACTATGATCCAATCACCTCCCACCTCGCTCCACCTTCAACATTAGAGATTACAATTTGACGGGAGATTTGAGCACAGACACAGATCCAAACCACGTCATTTTCTATGTATTTTTGATAATTAGGAATTGTATCCTCTGTCAGTTTTGATTTTGGAGGCTTAATTCCCAAATATGTTGTTTAGCTTGTCTTTGTTCTTTGCTACAGACAAATAGAAACATTAACCCTTTTCTACTGTTTCGAAACTACTTGGCCCTGGAGGCAAAGCTGGAAAGCCCTGGAGATTGTGGGAAGCTCTCCAGAAATCCATACCATCCTTAGGAAATTAGAAGTTTATAGTAATATAATTGATGCTATATAACACATTCTTCACATAAGATAAAATTGTATAGATGAAGAAAGATAACCAAAAAAGGGTTTTGGCTTGTTCAGTGTCCCATAGTCATGTAGGGGAGGGAACTAAGACTTAACTTCCTGATCAAATGTTGAGTTTTCTATTGCTTTTCTCAGGAATTGTCATTTGATATTGGCTTACTTACTTCATAGCATAATATAATGGGGAACAGCAAAGCAGCATGGATTTCAAAGTAGGAAAAACTTGGATTTGAAGTCTGACTTTGTCATTTAGCTGTTTGGCTTATGCACATTATTTGTATTCTCTGTGTCTCAGCTTCTGAGCTATAAATTGCTTAATTATAAATAATAATATTTTATCTCCTGGTGCTATAAGGATTAAGTGAGACAATGCATATAGTGCTTTGAACAAAGATCAACCCATAGTGGGCTTTCAACAAATGCTATTTCTCTCTCTCTCTTAATAAAAGGAAAAGAAAAATGTTGTTAATCAGTCAAGAAACTTGGTTGTAGCGACAGAAACCTAACACAAACCAAACGGAATAAAAAGAAGCCTGAAATTCTCAGACAATCAAGCTGTGGGAGGGACAGGCAGCCTCACAGAATATTAGAACCAAGGAACACAGCTAGCTCTCTCCCCATCTCTCCTCTCTGCTTCTTTTTGATAGCTTCCCTATTTACTCTGGTCACATCTCCTTTCTACCCTGTTAGAAATACGGCTTCTGACAACTCTGAGACTCACACTTCCCTGCTTTACTACTAGAGAGGGACTGAGAATATTTTTCCGGTCTCATATTAAAACACTTGATCCTTATTTGTCACTCCAATTATGGACTAATTGCCTAAGGAAGAAAAGGAGAATTCCATTATTGCCTTGGCTTCAGTGTTGAGAAAGGGATATGCTGTATTGTTGAAGTGTTCACTATAAAAACACAACTAATTATAATGTTGGGTGAAATAATACATTGAAAAAGGAAACAGAAAATAGACATCAACTGTATAAACTTTAAATACATGAAATAATACTTTTCTCATTTTATGTACAGATATATGTAGTAAAAATAGAAATATATATATATATATAAATGATGCATGCCAAATTCAGACAGTGATTTCCTTGGGGAAGAGAGATAAAGAAGGAATGTAAGCATACTGCACAGGCAAAAGTTAGAAGTATGCCCCCTGAAAGCTGGAACAAGACAAGGATGTCCATTCTCAGCACCTCTATTCAACATTGTACTGACAGTGCTACCCAGAATAATCAGACAAGAGAAAGAAATACAAGGCATCCAAATAGGTGAAGAAGAAGTCAAACTCTCTGTCTTCTATGATGATATTACTCTATACCTAGGATACTTTAAAGACTCTGCTAGAAGGCTCCTGGAACTGATAAATGACTTTAATACAGTTTCAGGATACAAAACCAATGCACAAAAATCAGTAGCATTTCTACACACAAATAACGTTCAAGCTGAGAGTCCTATCAAAAACACAATCCCATTTAAAATAGCCATGAAAATAGTAAGATACCTGGGAATACATCTAACCAAGGAGATAAAACATCACTACAAGAAAAACTACAGAACACTGCTGAAATAAATCACAGATGACACAAATGGAAAAATATTCCATGCTTGTGGATCAGAAGAAACAATATTGTTAAAATGGCAATACTGCCCAAAGTGATTTATAGATTCAACACTATTCTTATCAAACTCTTGATGTCACTTTTCATAGAACTAGAAAAACATATTCTTAAATTCATATGGAACTCAAAAAGAGCCTGAATAACCAAAGCAATCCTAAGCAAAAAGAACAAGACCAGATATATCACATTACCCAACTTCAAGCTATACTAAAGGGCTACAGTAACCAAAACAGTATGGCACTGGTGCAAAAACAGACATATAGAACAATGGAATAAAACAGACAACCCAGAGATAAAACCATATACGTATAGCCATGTGATCTTTGACAAAGTCAACAGAAAGAAGCTTGGGGAAAGGACCTCCTATTCAATCAATAGTGCTGGGATAGCTGGCTAGAAATATGCAGAAGAATGAAACTAGACTCCAACCTATCACCATATACAAAAATTAACTCAAACTTGAGTGAAAATTTGAATGTAAGACCTCAAACTATAAGAACCCTAGAAGAAAACCTAGAAAACACCATTGTGGACCTTGGCCTTGGCAAATAATTTATGGCTAAGTCCTCAAATGCAATTACAACAAAAACAAATATTGATAAGTGGGACCTAATTAAACTAAAGAGCTTCTGCACAGCTAAAGAAACTGTCAAGACTGGGCACGGTGGCTCATACCTGTAATCCCAGAACTTTGGGAGGCCAAGGCGGGAGGATTGCTTGAGCTTAGGAGTTTGAGACCATCCTGGGTAATATGTCAAAATTCTGTCTCTAGAAAATATACAAAAATTAGCCAGGTGTGGTGGCATGTGACTGTAATCCCAACTACCTGTGAGGCTGAGGCATAAGAATCACTTGAATCCGTGGGGCAGAGGTTGCAGTGAGCCAAGATCATGCCACTGCACTCCAGCCTGGGCAATAGAGTGAGACTCTCAATTAAGAGAAAAAAAAAAAAAGAAAGAAAAGAAAGAAACTGTCAACAGAATAAACAGACAACCTACACAATGGGAGAAAATATTTGCACACTATCCATCTGACAAATGTCTAATATCCAGAATCTATAAGGAACTTAAATGATTGAACAAGCAAAAAACAAATAAAGACATTAAAAGTAAGCAAAAGACATGAACAGATACTTCTCCAAAGAAGACACACAAGCAGCCAACCAACATGAAAAAACGTTCAACATCACTTATCATCGGAGAAATGCAAATCAAAACCACAGTGAGATACTATCTCACGCCAGTCAGAATGGTTATTATTAAAAAGTAAAAAAACATGCTGGTGAGGCAGTAGAGAAGGGCAAATACTTATACTGTCGGTGGGAATGTAAATTTGTTCAGCAACTGTAGGAAGAAGTTTAGAGATTTCTCAAAGAACTTAAAAACAGACTACTGCTTGACCCACCAATCTCATTACTGGGTATATACCCAAAGGAAAATAAATCATTCTACCAAAAAGACACCTGCACTTATACATTCATCACAGCACTCTTCACAACATCAAAGACATGGAATCAACCTAGGAGCCCACCGACAGTGAATTGCATAAGGATAGTGTGGTATATATATACAATGAAATTCTACACGGCCATAAAAATAATAAAGTCATTTCTTTTGTAGCAAAATGGATGTTGCTGGAGGCCATTATTCTAAGCAAATTAATGCAGGAACAGAAAACAAAATACTGTAAGTGGGAACTAAACATTGGGTATTCGTGGACATAAAGTTGGCAACAATAGAAATAGGGATCTACTACAGGGGTGAGGGAGGGATGGGGGCCAGAGTTGAAAAACTAACTATTGGGTACTGTACTCACTACCCAGGTGATGGGATCAATTACACCACAAACCTCAGCATCACATGATGTACTCATGTAACAAACCTCCACATGTATCCCAAGAATCTAAAATAAAAATTGAAATCATATTTAAAAAAAAGAAAAAGGATGTGGAAAAAGTTTTTAAAGAGAAATCTTTAAAGTTTTAGTTAGAAAAAAAGAAGGAAGGAAAATGGAGGAAAAAAGTGAAGGAAGAGTGAGGAAGAAGAGAAAGAAAGACAAGGGTGGGGAGACAGATCTGAAGAAATTATAACGCTTTTTAATTACATCAAAGTTTTATACTAAGGAGAAAAATAAAATATAATTGTATCTTACAAGAAACCACACACATAGGCATTTTTAGAAGTGGTGGGGAGGTGTTGGTTAGACAAACACAAGACATTCGCTGTATTTCAGTTCTCTTTTATTTTCTACAAGCTGCTGTGATTTAACGCAGCAAAGACATGGAACAAGATAACCTTGCCTTACCTGGATTTAAGGTATTACAAACACTCATTGATACAGTTGTATATTTTATTCAACAAAAAAGTTTTCCCTTTTTAAAATGCTATTATGAAAAGTACCACACTGGGTACTGAAATGAAGGCTGACTGGTTGATATTAAAATAATCAGTACTCTTTTGTGACAACAAAAAATGAGATGCTTGGCCATCAATTCCTATAGAATATAGAGAAATTCTGTGAAAAGATCAGGATCCAGGTAAATAAAGAAAAGATACCAACCTCAGATTAGATTTAAAAATAAAAATTACAGTTGTCAACGGAGAGAGAAAACAAACAAGACACTTGCTTTGTCATGAAAGAAAACAAAGGAAAGCAGGAAGGAGTCTTTCGCATGAACAATATTTCTACATCTTTTATGTGGTTTAACAAAATGTAGAGGCAGGCTAAGTGGATCGTAAGTTTTGTGCTTACAATTTTCATGAAGGAATTGGTGCTCTTCCTTTTAAGCATATATGACATAAAATTAAATGTTTAACTAATAGAAGAGATATTTGTATTCTATTTGTTTTGTAGAAAGACCTAAAGTAAGATTACTTTTTAAAAAGTCTTCCTTAATGCATTGAACATTACTCAAGAAACCACTTTTGGTTATTTTCTATCCAGATCCATGGATACATACATACTTTATGTCCTCACATTTAATTGAAGAGACAAAATTAAAATATGTGAAACATCAGATCCGAGAGAGTGAAAAACTGTTAGAGCTTACTCTGTAAGGACTCTGTAACTGGGACAAGTAGAGGAAAGAGTGACTGCAGACTAGGGATTCAGCTGGAACAAAGGCATCAAGGTGGAACGGCCATGGCGGTTGTTTAAAAGCCTGTTCAAATATGACTACATTTACAAGAAGTTTATATACACACATTGTGCTAAATATAGTAATTTTGTCTAATGTATCTTTAAACACAGTGGAAGAAATTTTTAAAAATGTATAAAAAGAGCCAGTGGTTCCCTTCTATGTTGTTTACTCCATGCATTTTATTTTTGATTTTTGTGTATGCATGTGTGTTGGAGTAGGGGTCACAATCCTGCAGAAAAGAATATCCTTTTACTTGTCTCATGGAAATAACTGCTGGTCTGCAGTTCCACCTTTGGAATTATTTTCTCCTGAGATTCATGACAGATCTTGCCCTGCATTGTATGTTGTAAGCCTGGGTAAAGCCTTATGAGTTCCCCTGTGATAGTCAGGGATGAAGAGATTGTCAGCTTCTCAGAGTTGAGTTCAAATAAGTCCTGGATTTTGCTCTCTCTTCGGAACCCAGCACAGTGTCTGGCTCACAGTAAGTGCTAACTCAAGTTTGGAAAATTAGCTAACTAATTGATTAATACACATAGCCAAAAGAAACAAGACTAATTTTTCATATCTCCCATTGAAAGAAATCTTCTCTTGGCATCTATCATGCACCAGTTCAAGAAGGATTTCATTAATGGACATTACCACATGGCAAGGCATTTTGTAATGTGATAAGGGGATTTTTGCCTCTAAGACACCTGTCTGAATCCATCCCAAGTAGATAGGGGATGGAAGTTACTGCTGCCAATATGAAGGGATCTAGTAATGGATTAGGGTTTAGATCCCAAGGAACAGGTGCCCTTGTCATAAAATCAGCCATAACTATGAACCAGAGAAGTTACAGTCTGAAAGAGCCACTAAACATACACTAATCTGGGCAAGCCCTGTGAAGGGAGTTTTTGATCCCAATGTAGTGACTGCATATGGTGCATGGAAGATGCTCCAAGAACTGGAGTTAGTAGAACTTCATTAGAACAAAATTCTAGCCCTGATTCTGGGATGATATGGCTTTTTTATTACGAAAAATTGTTCCAGGCTCATCTTGTACATTTCTTGCAGCAGTTTTGAATTACTCATTTCTCAAAAAATCTGTGGTCTTTTCATGGGAGATGCTATTTCAGCATCAGAATCTGGGCACTACCCATGTTCAATGCTACTTTACTGGGCATTGTTTCTAGGTCTTTTGAATGGAAAGAACTAAGAAACATACATGTATTTAAAGTGAATTATCTCATAAGATTTTACTGACGCTTCTAATTCAATTTCAGACTACAGAGACTTTTTCTTATCCTCGTCTGTGTTATGTTTGTTTGTATTTCCTTTCTTTGAAAAAGAGAATCTCAGGTCTCAATGACATAGGAGCTAATGGAAATAACATATCCCACAATTATTTGTTTTCTTTATCCCTTAATACACATGCAACAGTCTCAGAATAACAACACTAAAACTGCCACAACCAATATAATTTCTGAAGACAGGTAAATAGGTTTTTCTTAAGTTCTTGCCGTTTCTTTCCATTTTTAATGGTTGTGCTATATCTAATGCTTAAACACAAGGCCATTATTTACTAGGGTTTTCCTTTCAACTCTCATTTAGTCTCAATTTTTCTAGTAACTGTTTCATAGCTTGACCTTGTGATAGTACCCCTTCAATCATTTTGACTTTCTGAAGCTTGTTCTCTAACAATTCTTTAGAATGAGCTCATGGGAAAAATACTCCCTGAGTTCTACATATTGATTAGTTTGTGTTTGCCTTTTATATATGAAAGTCAGTCTTTCTGAACACAAAACCCTTGGCTTACATTTCTTGAGTATCATAAATATGATACCAAATTTTCTTTTGGCATTAAGCATTGATGTCAAAAGTTTGATGTTGGTCAGATTTTCCATTGCTTTCTCGTAGTGCCCTGAAAATATGATTGGCTTGCTTTCTGAGACTTTCTAGTTCTGATTCCCTCTTCACAAGTATTTGACTCTTCTCTTTTCTTTGTGTATATCGTGCTGACCTTGTTCAATTTTGGTTGCCATTTCTCCTCTGTGGAAGGGCCCTGGAAAGGAATCCTGGCTAGTTGATTTCATGAAATTATAGTGTCTTTATAGCTCCTTCTGGCCTTTCTTACCACAGGCTCCGTGCACTCACTTGAGAGTGGCGAATCCTCCTAGTTGCAATGCTATTCTAAAATTGAATTTCTTTGATTTACAGTTAATACCCATTATCTATTTTAAGTTTTTATATGTTTTCATGTCTGTCAAATAGATTCCCTCTGTGTTCAATCACTCAGATGTTGATATCATGCTGACCAATGGTGTATTTTGGCTTTAGTGGTTTTTTGTCACCTAATTTAATTGTATATGTTGCTCATGGGTTTTCATGTCTTGACTGTGTATTTTGCTCTTGCTCTCTAGTTGCTCAGTTTCTATGTGGGGGATTCATGAGATTAAAAAACTATGCTATCATCACTCTTTTCCCACTATAAGACATTAATTTTAAATGGCTTAAGAGAGCTAAGAAATTCTGAAGAAGTATTCCTACCCTTCCTTCAAATTATATTGTAGAAGTCAGCTGTCCTGAGCTAGAACGAAGATAGAACTTAAAAATGCCTGGTCACTGAATCACTAAACCGAGCCAAATTTACTAAGATTTGCACGATAACAGACAGGCATCATATCATTCATTCCTTCATAGGCAACATGGCGGGTGGATAAGTATGTTAAGGGATTTCATGTGGAATCAGACAAACACATCCAGAATAAGGAACATTCCATAGTAAATTCAACCAGGATGTAAGCCAAATAATGGGGTAGAAATCAAAAGGTGAGAAGGAGAAACTACATGAGATTGAAAGAGTCATAATAACTAAATGCACTGTCACATTGTCATAAAGTAGATTTTTACCTCAAAATACTGTGTCAATGTACATTTTAATGTGCTATTTTTCTATTGTGGATGAGGGGAGCCCAAGAGAATACAAGGGGAAAGTTCCCAGTCCAAGATTGTTATCTCAGGAAGGGACATGTTGATTCTCCAACTGCTGCTGATAGAAAGTGCAAGCAGGAGAATACCCAAAGTCTGGGATGTGGTGGGTAACCCTGACGTGTCTTTGATCACATCTTTAATATTCAAAGAGATGTATCCGGCAGCTTATCTTTTAAAAAAGTATTTCTTTTTGTTGTTTGATAAAAATAATTTCAAACTTAAAAGTTGTAGAACTGGTGCAAGGAATTTTTTTCGTGAACTCTTACAGAGGATGTTGCTCACACAAGGCCACACTTAGGCCCTGAGAACTTCAGCGTGCAATTCTGACAAAGACAGTCTCTTATGTAACAATGGTATAGTTACCAAAATCAGAAAATGAATGTTGATCCATTACTACAATCTAATCCTCAGACCCCATTTACCTTTCATTTAATCATTCCAATAACATTTTTTGTTTCAAAAAATCTGATATAACATGTTGCCTTTAGTTGCCATTTTTCTTTTATGTTTTTCAATCTGTAACAGTTCTTCAGTCTTTCTTTGACTCTCCTAACCTTGACACTTCTGAAAATCGAGTGCAGCTCCATCTATGACTCTTGACTGTGTCATCGAATAGCTGTGTTGTCTTAATTTCTTCATTTGCATGCCATTTTCAATGTTTGTAAAGGGGTTGGACATCATGACCTCCGCAGCCCGTTCCAGTTTTAAAATTTCTAGAATTTGCTATAAGCTTACTCTATTCCATTAGGCCTATTTCCTGCCTAAATACAGTCCTTTATTTTGCAAAATAAAAACTTGTACATGGTTAAATGTGCATCTATTCCCAGTCCCAGAATGTAGCATCAATGGTAGGACAGGAGCCTCCTGTTTAAAGAATAGTATGCATGTATCTTTGACCATTTTGTTTCATTAAAAGAAGACAGTGTCAAAGACAGTGAGACACAGAGATTTTCTATAATGTTCTATAATGTTCTATAATGAGACTGAGTCAACAAGTTTAAGCCCAAGAGATTAAAAACTATATTGATAAATCAGTACCTATTGACTGTAGCTAAATTCCAGAAAAACCGTTTATGTGGCCACCACACTCTTTCCACCAGAGTGGCTTCTAACAAGAAATCCTCACATCCTAAAATAAAAAAAAAAAAAAAAAAAAAAAAGCTGGCTCCCCACCCCTTCTCATCACTGATTACTTCTAGAACTTTTCAGACTATATTCAACCTGAGTGGCAGGGAGGAAGTTGCCTCCTGTTCAAGTAGACTGCCTCCATGGCCCCCTGCCTTGCTTGGGCACCAGTTTTATATCATTGGTAGAAATGAAACAAAACCAATTCTCAAAGCTGCTGGCTTTATTTCACCAAAGTGAACCCGAGGCATGCTATCCTGTTACAGCACTTAAGAAAAAAAAAAAGTCAAATCAATCTCCAACCCACACACACTCCCTCAAACCAAAACACAGAGTTAGCACAATCCCAAGGTGGTCGAGTGGTTTAACCACAAATATCCTGGAGGCCTTGTGATGTGACTCTTAGTTTACAAATATGAAATAGGATGGCTGGGGTTCCCAGTTAGCACAGGGAAGGAAGGAAACTCTAATGGATGGGTGCCCATTGTGGTTAAATGTGGTCAAATCTGCCTTTGGACAGATACAATGGGAGTTCCATGCCTGAACAAAAAGGAAAAGCCAAAGAAAAGAGGAAAAATTATTTATTCTGCAAAATACGTAGCACACATTAGAAATTGCCAGGTTGAGCAGGATTAATAAATAGAAGGGAAATAAAATATAAATAAGATATGAATAGTATTCTCTAGGCTAGGCATGACACAAAGTAGAAACTGCTAAGTGCAGCAAAAATAGAGGAAATTATATAGAAAAAAAAGCTTAAGAAAGGAAGGGAAGAAAAGGAAGGAAGGAGAAAAGAAAGAAGGAAACAGGAAGGAAGGGAAGGAGAAAAGAAGGAAGAATAGGAGGGCAAATAAAGGTGCTTAGTTCTTTCTTTAGAAAGGGAAATGTCAGGGAATTTATACTGAGAGATTTAAAATAATTATATATTAGAAATACCAAACTAATGAAAAGAAAACTGAGCTTGGGTGCAGTTCTTAAAATAAATGTGTATGCAGCCACTTGGTTTGAAATGCATTGTCTTGGCTCTGTGTCCCACTGAGTAAAATGACTTATCCTCCCACAAGAGGAAGACAGACTCACAGACACGGATGTTTTCATCATTCAGAAACCAAGAGGCACATGATTTGTTTCAAGAAGCAGACATCCTTACCCCAAAGGTGAGGCTGACTCCTATCCACCTGATAATCCATCTCCAAGGTGTTAATATCTACATTACTGTCACCAGACTGGGCATTCACATTCACCCTTCTGCATTATGCACTGTATTTTCTTGGTCCAGGACTGTTCACCCAGCACCATATTTTAGGGACTCCATCACAACCATCTCTGCACATCCAAATCTTACTCATCCTTAAGACTTGTTCTATGGTCACATCCTCTTAGAAGCTTCTGTGATATTCCAACAGGAAGTAACCATTACCTATTCAACATTTCTTAGCATTGTTTCCCTCCCTGCCTTAGGGCCCTTAATTGCTACTGCCTTGTTTCATGGCTTTTATTATATTCTGCCTTCTCTATAAGCCCCGCAGGGCAAATCTGTTCTGAGTTCAATAAGTTTGGTAACAAGTGAACAGCTCTACTGATAGCATAACATGACTAACGCTAGTGATTCCAATACCAGGATAAGTTAGACTGTGCTGCTGTACAAATGAATTCAATGTCAGTGACTTAAACAGAAGAGGATTATTTCCCACTCATAATGTAAGTCTATTGAGGACTGACAAGAGGTTCTTTTCTACATTATTCTGACTCGGGTATGTAAGTGGACAGAATCTTCAACCCCTGGAGCATTAGCAATTACTATGGCAAGCAGAAAGGAAAATGATGAATCAGGTGCCAGTTTCTAAAGGCTCTTGCCTGGAAATGGCATATTATGCCTCAATAGGATCACATTACATTGGCCAAAGTTAGTCACTAAGATACCTCTTATTTCAAGAGGACAAGAAAATGCAATTATGCTATATACCTAGAATATTCAGTGAACAGCTCTAATGATTACTAATAAGATCATATTAGATTAACTTTCAATCTTCAAGTATGAGCTTCTTTCACTCACTAAATAGGAAATGATGGTAATTGCCTACAGCCTTGGAAAAAAGTCAGAAATCAAATGATTCCATCCAACCAATTGGTGGTTGGACAGATACATAAATATTATAGATATGTAGTTAAAAATATTTTTCAATAAGGTAGAGATATATAAACAGTTGTAAATATTTTCTAATAAGATAGATCTAAGAATTCACTAGTTTACTGTGTATAAGGCAGTATGCTATCATTAAAAATAGATATATTGTTGTTCCAAAGGAGCGAAATTCAGGAAACTACAATAAAGTACTGCATTCAATTTAAAAATGTTAATTAGTTAAATGTTATTTAATGAATTTTGTGTGCGTCTGTTTCTGTTAACAGCATAGGCCTCAAAGAAGGCAGAAATGGATGAAAAGAGTGTAAATGCGGTGTTTGTAAGACTGGGTGATTTCACTTTTGGCAAAGAGGTCTGTGAAAAGAAAGGGACGTGATACAAAATGTCATTTTGCTATCAACTTTAAAGTTAAGTTGTTGAATTATTCCCTATACAGATAGTCACCAAAATAGAGATTGGTGAGATTTTGGAGGTCCTATCACTTTTTTCTCAAATAAAAATATACATAGAAAAACGTGTCTTTCTCCATTCAATGATAGGAACACAAAAAGTGGAGGGTATGGAGAGAGGAGAAAGGAGGAATGGGCAGAGGTAGTAATAAGGAGCTAGACCGGCAAAGGCAGTTAGTTCAGGATCTAAGTCATAGCTCAGCTACTGTCACCAGGCACACTAGACCACTCCTGAAGCAGAGGAAAGTGCTTACTATGCAGAATTTGGGAAACAGGTAGATCCTTAAAAGAGTTACAAAGGCGCTTTGGGAGGCCGAGGCGGGCAGATCACCTGCTGTCAGGAGTTTGAGACCAGCCTGGCCAACATGGAAAAGCTACTAAAAACACAAAAATTAGCCCGGTGTGGTGGTGGGCACCTGTAATCCCAGATACTCGGCAGACTGCAGCAGAGTAATTGCTTGAACTCGGGAGGTGGAAGTTGTAGTGAGCCGAGATTGCACCATTGCACTCCAGTCTGGGAGACAGAGCAAGAGTCCATCTCAGAAAAAAAGAAAAAAAAAAAAAAAAAAAAAAAAAA
>NC_045435.1:185312632-185331869 GCF_002776525.5 Piliocolobus tephrosceles | reverse complement strand
AAGGAGTTACAGAGGACCAGAAAGTCACTTTTTAAAAAGGGACTGGGGGAAGAAATACAGGCTTGGTCATCAAAATGCTTTGTAACATATTGATTTACTAAGTCTTGTGAAAACTCTCAGGTCAAGATGCATACATGGTTTCAGGAAAACTTCTTAATGTCCCTGTAACAAAATTACTATTTTCTCCATCCATGAATTCAGCTAATTCAAGAAGGGATTGAGATACAACATCTTCAGAAGTTCCCGGAGTCATTTTATTTGCTGACAATATCTTCAGCTATGCCCAGTAAACCAGCCTCTTCATATGGGTGCTTGCCCAGACTCAGAGGCTGGAATAGATCTACTCTGAAGAACAGAGCCCCCGACTTTATAACACATCACCTCCATTTCTAACTTTTGATATGCAGGAATTTTTCTGAAGATTTATTTTGTATAAAGGATTCTACAGCTTTAAAAAATTAGTACTGCTATTCTAAAACGTTACTTAAGGCAAATCAATTTCTTGACTCAAGAATCATACAGTAGATACCTAAGGCAGATGCATAATGAGGTGGACTGAAGAGTTTAGGCCAGGGAGTTCCACTTTCTTTTCTTCCGTTAGGCTGAGTTTCAATTTACAGGCCTTCTGAGACCACTGATAGCACTAATATGGGAGTCTAGGCATTCTCAATGGACCGAGTGTGGAAGTACTTTAATGCAACAATTCTAAGACTTTGTGATTTCATGAACCACAGCAAAGAATAATAGTAAGTTAGGAGGTTGGTGCACAGTTGTCATTATTTTTTGTGGGGGACAGTTATGACTAGGGATACTCCTAACCTGTGCAGGGCTTTAGTCAAATAATATTATGGGTCACTGTCTATATAAACAATTTGATTTTTTAAAACGTATTACAAGTCTCAGCCCCTGTGAGGTATAGTGACTTATTGATGAATATTAGAATACTGGGTAGAGAAAGGTTACTTAATATCTTTGTCTACTGTTCAATCTACGTGTTTGAAGATTCTTACACTAATGCCTGACTCCCCTCAGAAAAGCTTTAGACACCAAAGTGGAAGATTTGACAGTTTTGAACACTAAGGTCATGGGTAAATACTTGTCCTTTCCTTTCTTGTTACCCAAACCTTGCTGAGGAAAAAAAAAAAAATCTATATTACCACTATCCTCTTAACAGAAAGCAGTTTTTCTTTTGCTACAGCTTTGTTTTTAGCAGCTAGGCACTTCAGTTTTTCTCCAGGTGATGAAGTCATTGGTTTCTGTACTGTATCTCACTGGCCTGAATAAGAAGAATCTCCCAATCCTAAATGGAATTGTCAATTACACATATTCTAAGTCCCATCATGGAATACGCTCTATGAATTATAATGTTAGTTCTGTAAGCCACTGGTCCCCAAACTTTTTGTCACCAGAGACCCGTTTGATGGGAAACAATTTGTCCACAGATGGGAGTGGGCAAGGGGAATGGTTTTTGGATGAAACTGTTCCACCTCAGATCATCAGGCATTAGATTCTCATAAGGAGAATGCAACCTAGATCTCTCCTGTGCACAGTTCACTATAGGGTTTGTGTTTTTATGAGAATCTAATGCCGCCAATAACCTGACAGGAGGGGGAGCTCAAGTGGTAATTCTCACTCATCTGCCACTCACCACCTGCTGTGCCGCCAGGTTCCTAATAGGCCATGGACTGGTACGGGACTGTGGCCTAGAGGCTGGGGACTCCTGCTGTAAGCCTTTAATCCTGAATTATAGAAAACAGACAAAAATGTCTGAATATGAGTTAACTCAGGCCTGTGTTACAGGAAGAGGCAACACCTCTCTGAATGAACCTATTAGGTCTATTTCACCCCTGAGCGGGACTTTCTTTTCTTTCTTTATTTCCTTAGATAAGAATTCCACAAATATTTCTATGGCTGAAAATTACTTTTGAACTACAAGTATGCATGCATACATACACACACACACACACATATAAACATATATATGTACACCCACACGTAAACACACACAATATAAATGCACATTGAAGTTCAGTTCATTTCTCAGTTTCAATCACCTTTATTAGAAGTTTAAGCATGTGGTCAAAAAATATTCAAATATAAAAGTATAAAGTTTACTTTCTAAAATGCAAATTAGTTAAAAATGGAGAATATTGATAAGAAAAAGACTTTAATATTTTAGTACTTTACAAAGAGCTTTCATTTTTATTATTACATTTGAATCTTATAATAGGCTTAACAGTAGGCAGGAGAGATGTTACTAATCTATTTTATAGATGAGTAAACTGAAGCTCAGATTTATGTTCAATATGACATGCAAGGTAACAGAGCCAGACTGAAATCTAGACCATCACAACATATACCCAGTATACTTTTTATAACTTCTTTCCTTTTTTTTGTTTTGTTTTGTTTTTCTTTTTCTTTTTGTCTTTGTTTTGTTTTGAGACAGAGTCTTGCTCTGTTGCCCAGGGTAGAGTGCGATCATGATCTTGGCTCACTGCGACCTCCACACCCCGGGTTCTAGCGATTCTTCTGCCTCAGACTCCTGAGTAGCTAGGATTACAGACGCTTGCCACCACGCTGGGCTAATTTTTGTATTTTTAATAGAGACGGGATTTCATCATGTTGGCCAGGCTGGTCTTGAACTCCTGACCTCAGGTGATCCACTGCCTCAGCCTCCCAAAATGCTGGGATTAGAGGCCTGAGCCACCATGCCTTGCCTGTTTTAATTTTTTGTATTTATGGTGTACAAGTGCAGATTTCTTACATGTACATATCGTGTAGTGGTGAAGTCTGGGCTTTTAGTGTACCCATAATCCCAATAATAAACACTGTACCCAACAGGTAATTTTTCAACCCTCACACCCCTCTCCCTTCCCACATTTTATAGTCTCCAATGTCTATTTTTCCACTCTGTATGTCCACGTGTGCTCATTGCTTAGCTCCTACTTACAAGTGAGAATATATGACACTTGACTTTGTTTCTGAGTTATTTCACTGGGATAATGACCTCTAGTTCCATCCATGTTGCTGCAAAAGACATAATTTCATGCTTTTCTATGGCTGAATAGTACTCATTCTTTTTTATGGTTGAGTGTGTATACACACACACACACAAACGTATGTGTCCTCTGTTCATGGACATTTAGGTGGATTCCATGTCTTTGCTATTGTGAATAGTGTGATAAACATATGAGTGCAGGGTTTTTTTTTAAAATACATATACAGTAATTTAATTCCCTTTGGAGATATACCTAGTAATGGCATTGCTGGAGCAAATGATAGTTACATTTGTCTATTTGGGCAAAATCTCCATACCGTTTTCCACAAAGGTTGTACTAATTTACATTCCCTCAACAGAATAAATTGTTCCCTTTTCCCTGCATCCTCACCATCTATTGGGTTTAGACTTTAATAATAGACGATCAGAACGGTGTAAGATGGTATCCAGTTGTAGTTTTAATTTGCATTTTACTGATGATTACTGATGTTGAGTATTTTGTCGTATGTCTGTTGGTCACTTGTATGTCTTCTTTTGAAAAGTGTCTGTTCATGTTCTTTGCATTTTTTTCCTTTTCAACTTCTATTTTAGAATCGGGGGTGCAGGTTTGTTACAAAGGTATATTGCATGATACTGAGGTTTGGGGCATGATTGAACCCACCACCCAGGTAGTGAGCATAGTATCCAGTAGGTAGTTTTTCAGCCCTTTCCCTCATCCCTTTCTCCTCCAACCCAGTAGTCCCCAGTGTCTATTTTTCCATATTTATGTCCATGTGTACCCAATGTTTAGCTCCCACTACAAATAAGAACATGCAGTATTCAATTTTTTGTTTCTGCATTAGTTTGCTTAGGATAATGGCCTCCGGCTACATCCATGTTGTTGCAAAGGATATGATTTCATTCTTTTTTATGACTGCATAGTATACCATGGTGTATGCGTACTCCATTTTATTTTATTTCCTTTTGAGTCAGGGTCTCACTCTATCTCCCAGGCTAGAGTGCAGTGGTATGGTCACAGCTCATTGCAGCCTTAACCTCCTGGCTCAGGCAATCCATCCACCTCAGTCTCTGAAGTATCTAGGACTACAGGCTTGCTCCAAAAGGCCACACTAATTTAAAATTTTTTTGTAGACACAGACAAGCCTCTTGCCCAGGTTTGTCACAAACTCAAACTCCTGGACTCAAACAATCCTACTGCCTTGGCCTCCAAAAGTACTGGGATTACAGGCATGAACTACCAGGCACAGGTCCATATGTGTGTATGTGTGTGTGTGTATTATATATATATAATCTTCTCTACTGTCGATGGGCATGTAGGTTGATTCTTGGTTTTTGTTACTATGAATAGTGATGCAAAGAACATACAGGTGCATATGTCCTTTTGGTAGACTGACTTACTTTTTTGGGGGCATATTCCCAGTAATGGAATTCCTGGTTCAAATGGTGATTCAATACATAGTTCTTTGAGAAATCTCCAGCTGCTCTCTGCAATGGTTGGACTAATGTACATTCCCACCAACATTGTATAAGTGTCCCCTTTTCTCCACAGCCTCATCAACATCTGTTATTTTTTGATATTTTAATAACCATTCTGACTGTTTTGAGATGGTAGCTCATTGTGGTTTTGATTTGCATTTCTCTGATGATTGGCGATGATGAGCATTTTTTCATATGCTTTTTGGCCTTGTGTGTCTTGTTGGAATTGTTTATGACATCTGCCCACTTCTTAATGGGTTTATTTGTTTTTTGCTTGTTGAATTAAGTTCCTTATAGATTCTGGATATTGGACCTTTGTCAGACTGGACCTTTGTCAGACACACAGTTTGTGAATATTTTCTCCCATTCTGTATATTGTCTGTTTACTTCTTTCACAGTTTATCTTACTGTGCAGAATCCCTTTGGTTTATTATGTCCCACTTATCAACATGTGGTTTTGTTGCAACTGCTTTTAAGGACTTGGCCATAAATTCTTTGCCAAAATTGATATCAAGAAGGGTGTTTTCTAGATTTTCTTCCAGGATTTTTATAGGTTGACATCTTACATTTAAATCTTTAATCTTATATTGAGTTACATTTTTATATAGTGATAGGTAGGGATCCAGTTTCCTTCTGCATATTGCTAGCTATTCCACACCATTGATTAAGTAGGGAGTGCTTTCCCCATTGCTATTTTTTGTCAATTTTGTCAAAGATCAGATGGCTGTAGGTATGTAGCTTTATTTTTGGGTTCTCTATTTTATTCCATTGGTCTATGTGTTGTTTTTGTACTGGTCCCTTACTGTTTTAGTTACTGTAGCCTTGTAGTATAGTTTGAAGTCAGGTAGTGTGATGCTTCCAGCTTTGTTCTTTTTGCTTAGGGTTGTTTTGGTTATTCAGACTCTTTTTGGTTCCATAGAAATTTTAGAATACTTTTTTTCTAATTCTGTGAAAAATTACATTGGTAGTTTAATAGGAATAGTGTTGAATCTGTAAATTGCCTTATTTGCCCATTTTTAAAATGGTAATTGTTTTTCTCTGGTTGAGTTATTTGAGTTCCTTGCAGATTCTGGATATTAGCCTTTTGTCAGTGCATAGTTTGCAAATATTTTTCCCATCATGTAAGTTGTCTGTTTACTCTGTCAATTGTTTCTTTTGCTGTGTAGAAAGCTTTTAATTAAATCTCATTTTTCTATTTTTGCTTTTGTTGAGTTTGTTGGGTTTAAGTTCTTAGTCATGAAATCTTTGCCTAGACCAATATCTAGAGGAGTTTCTCCTAGCTTTTCGTTCAGAACTTTTATAGTTTTGAGTCTTACATTTAAGTTATTAATCCATCTTAATTTTTGTATATAATGAGAGGTCCAAGTTCATTATTCTGCATATAGCTCTCCAATTTTCCTAGCACCATTTATTGAATGGAGTGTAATTTCTTGAGTGTATATTTTTGTTGACTTTGACAAAGATCAGTTGGTTGTAGGTGTGTGTCTTTACTTCTGGGTTCTCTCTTCATTTCCATTGATCTTCTTGTCTGTTTTTATACCAGTAGCATGCTGTTTTGGTTGTTTTAGCCTTGTAGATTAATTTGAAGTCAGGTAATGTGATGCCTCCAGTTTTGTTCTTTTTGCTTAAGATTTGTTTCCTATGAACTTTAGGTTTATTCTTCCTAGTTCTGCGAGAAAATGACATTGCTAATTTGATAAGCATTGCACTGAATCTGTGGATTGCTTTGGGAAGCATGGTCATTTTAACAACATTGATTCCTCTAATTAATGAGTATGGGATATTTTTCCATTTGTTTGGGTCATCTACAATTTCTTTCATCAGTGTTTTGTAGTTCTTAGAGAGGTTTTTCTTTACCTCTTTGGTTAAACATATGCCTAGGCATTTTAATTTTTTTAGCTGTTATAAATGAAATTGCCTGCTTGATTTGGCTCTCAGCTTGAACATTATTGGCGTATAGGAATGCTACTATCTGTATATAAATTTTGTATCCTGAAACTTTACTAAATCCATTTATCTAATCTAAGAGATTTTTGGTGGAGTATTTAGAGTTTTCTAGATATAAGATCATATCATTAGCAAATAGGGATAATTTGATTTCTTATTTTTTAATTCAGATGCCTTTTATTTTTTCTCTTCCCTGATTGCTCTGAAGAGGACTTTCAGAACTATGTTGAATGAGAATGGTGAAAAGTAGGCATTCTTGTCTTGTTCTAGTTCTTAGAGGGAATGCCTTTAACTTTTCTCCTGTAAGAATGTTGTTGTTTGTGTATTTTTCATATATAGCCGTTATTATGTTGAGATATGCTCCTTCTATGCCTCGTTTGTTGCAAACTTTTATCATAAAGGGCTGCTGAATTTTATCAAATTTTAAAATACGTTTATTGAGATTATAGTTCAGGAATTCTATTTCTTCCTGGTTCAATCTCAGGAGGTTATGTTATCAGGAATTTATCTATTTTCTCTACATTTTCTGGTTTGTGAGCATAGAGTTGTTTATAATGGTCTCCGATGATATTTTGAATTTCTGTGGTGTCAGTTATAATGTCTCCATTTTTATTTCTGATTGTGTTTATTTGAATTTTCTCTATTCTTTTCTTCATTAATCTAACTAGTGGTTTATCAATTTTGTTTATGTTTTTGAACAACAAACTTTTCACTTTGGTGATCCTTTGTAATTTTTTTCTCTTTATTTAGTTCTACTCTGATTTTTTTAATTTCTTTTCTTCTGCTAACTTTTGGTTTGCTCTTGTTTTTGTAATTCCTTGAGGTGCAACATAAAGTTGTTAATTTGTGATCTTTCTACTTATTTGACGTAGGCATTTAACACTATGAACTTCCCTCTTAGCATTGCTTTTGCTGTATCCCACAGATTTTGGTATGTTGTGTTTTCATTTTTATCCATTTCAAAAAATTTGTAAATTTTTATCACTAGAATGGATACATTAAGTAATGAATGGAGAAATTAATTCTTCCTTGACCCAGTGATTATTCAGCAGCCTTCTGTTTAATTCTCATGTATTTGTATAGTTTCTAATGCTCCTCTTTGTATTGATTTCTAGCTTTATCCCACTGTGGACTGAGAAGATACTTGATATGATTTTGATTACTTTTAAAAATGTGTTAAGACTTGTTTTGTTGCCTAACATGGTTTATATTGGGGAATATTCCATGTTCTGATAAAAAGAATGATAAAAAGATAGGTAGAATTTTTCATTAACATCTTTTAAGTCCATTTGTTCTAAAGTTCAGTTTTCATTGTTAGTTTTCCTTCTCAATGACCTATCTAGTGCTGTGAGTCTGGTGTTAATGTCCTCCCACTATTACTGTATTGCTGTCTGTCTTCATTTAGATCTGGTAACATTTGTTTTGTAATTTGGGTTCTTCTATATGGGTACATATATATTCAGGATTGTTATATCCTCTCACTGAATTGATCTTTTTATGATTATATAATGACGTTGTCTTTTATGATTATATATATTATATATGTCATTTATTATTGTATAATGGCCTTCTTTGTCTTTTTAAAACTATTTTGATGTGATGTATTTAAAAATTTTTTTAAATAAAAAAAACTGTTTTTGATTTGATGGAAGTATTCCTACCGGCTCTTGGTTTTTGTTCCTACGGAATATTTTTTTCCATTCCTTTACTTTCTGTGTACATGTGTCTTTACAAACAAGGTGAGTTTGTTATAGGCACCATATTGTTGGATGGTGTTTTTCAATCCATTCTGCCAATGTGTGTATTTTAAGTGGAGTATTTAATCAATTTATATTTAAGGTTAATGTTGATATGCAAGACTTTTTTTTCCTGCCATAATGTTAATTCTTCTCAAGTTGTTTCATAAATTTTTCGTTGATTTCTTTTTCTGTGTCTTTTTGTCTTTGTGGTTTGATGAAATTCTGTCATGTTCCCATTTGATTCTTTTTTCTTCCTCCTTTGTGTGGACATTCTACGAGAATTGTGAGGTTTATTGGTATGGTTAGACTTTGTGTCCCCACTCAAATCTCATCTTGAATTGTAATCCCCATGTGTCTAGGGAGAGACCTGGTGGGAGGTGATTGGATCACAGGGATGGTTTCCCCCATGCTCTTCTTGTGATAGTTCTTGCAAGATCTGTCGGTTTCATAAGGGGCTTTTCTCCTTTTGCTCACTCTTCTCTCTCCTGCCACCTTGTGAAGAAGGTGACTGCTTCCCCTTTCATTATGATTGTAAGTTTCCTGAGGCCTCCGCGGTCATGCAAAACTGTGAGTCAATCAAACCTTTTTCCTTATAAATTACCCAGACTTAAGCATTTCTTTACAGTAGTGTGAAAATGAACTAACACATTTATATTTCCATGTGTTTTCGTTATGTTGAATATCAACCTTGCATTTCCATGTGTAAGACCCCTTTGAGAATTTCCTATAGTTCCAGTCCATTGACAGATTCTCTCAGCATTTTCTTATTTGGGTAATACTTTATTTCCCCTTCACTTATGAAGCTTATTCTGGCAGGATAAAAATTCTAGACTGACAATTTTTTTTTCCTTCACTTTGAAAATGCCATTCCATTCTTTTCTGGCCTGTAAAATTTCTACCGAAAAGTCCACCATTAATCCAAGGGGATTTCCTTTATAGGGAACTAGATGCTTTTCTCCTGCTAATTTTAACACTTTTTCTTTTATTTTATTTTAGATATTCTGAATATAATATACTGTAGTGAAGTCTTTTTGCAATGTGTTTGCCTAGGGATCAATAGGCCTCCTGTATATGAATGTCTAACTCTCTTGGTAGTCTTGGCAAGTTTTCATCAATTATTACCTTAAATATGTTTTCTAAACTTTTCCTCTCTTTTCCTCCTTGTGAATACTGGTAATTCATAAGTTCAATCACTTTATATAGTTCCAGACATCTCAAATACTTTGTTCATTCTTTACTATTATTTTTTCCTTACTTTTGTCTGACTGGTTGATTTCAAAAACAGTGTCTCCAAGGTTTGAGATTCTTCTGCTCAGTCTAGTCTTTTATTGAAGCTTTCGAATGTATTTTGTATTTCCTCCTACAAATTTTTCACTTCCAGAATTTCTGCTCCGTTTTTTAAAGATCTCTCTCCTTGGATAATTTTTTATTCATATACTGAGTTGATTTTATTATTTCTTTGTATTTGTTTTCATATTTCTGTTGAATCTCATTAAGCTTCTTTAAAATCAATCTTTTGAATTCTTTATCTGGCATTTTTAGAAATTATTTTTGATTGGGACCTGTTGGTGAACAAATTGTTGTGGTCCTTTGGTGGTGTCATATTTCCCCATTTTTAAATATTTTCTGTGCCCTTCCATTGATATCCATTTATCTGGGTAGCAGTCACTTGCTCCAACTTTTTGAAATTGCAAAAGATATAGATATGTGGTTAAGATATTTTAGCTTTTATTTTGGGTGCCCTTGATAGCGTGATATTTTTATTACTTCTTCAACATTATACAGGGCAAGTGGTATCTGATTTTCTTGGGGACTTAGGGTCCGATTATAAATTGATGTTGTAATGAAGTTTAGTTGGGGACTTCAATTCCAACCCAGCCAGTCTTTGGGCTCTGGAGGTAGCAGTGGGGACATGTGCCCATTTTTAAGTCCCATAGCAGCTCACTCTGGTTCCAATGTTAATGGGTCCTAAGGGCTGATTCTTGGGCCTCCAAGTGGCTTGCTCAGAAGCTAGTGGTAGAATCCATGGGCCAAGTGTTTTAATAGGTTCTCAAGTTCCTGGGCAACTGTTGTGGTATGAGTGATAGCAGTAGCGATGGAGCAACCCAATAAAACCCAGGTAGCCTGTGTTGGTGTTGTTAGAAGCTGTGACGGGTTGGGCAGGCAAGTGCCCAGTCCCACAGCTACTTGTAGCGGGGTAATGGGTATTGTCCTAAGTGTGCTTTGGAGAACTTGGTTTCCCCTTTTCCTCCTCTGGCTGGGTGACAGCTGCAGCCATGTTGCCTCAAACTCAGCTCAAGTGTGGGGCACAGCCCAGTGTTAATCTCTCAAAATCGCGCCAGCTGTGGGCTTGTGACTAGAGAGGGTGGGGCCTTTCTCAGGCAAGCACCGTGGGCAAGAGATTGGGGGAGCGTGATCTGCTCACATCTCAGTCTCACAGCAGCCTGTTGTAAGGCAGTGAGTATTGTCCTAGTTGTACATAGAATAGCCTGCTTTCCCTGTTCCTCCATGGCTGGTGGCTGCAGCCATATCCACTCGAATTCAGCCTGAGGGTGGGGCACAGCTCAACATTAAATTCCCAAAAGGGTGTCTTAGACCTGAGACCAGCAGGGAGTGGCACCACCCATGCAAGCAGCATAGGCAAGAAGCTCTGGAGAGGATAGTGGATAGTCTGCTTGTGTCTCAGTTTCACAGCGGCCTGTTACAGGACAGTGGATATTGTCCAAATGTGCAAAGGATAGCCTTGTTTCCCTGTTCCTCATTGGCTAGGTGGTAGCTGCAGCTGTGTCAGCCCAAACTCAGTGTGACGGTGGGGCACAGCCCAGTGTTAAATTCTCAAAATGGCATAGTGACCCTGGGACCAGAGAGGGTCGGGTCCCTCCCAGGAAAGCAGCATGGGCAAGAAGTTATGGGGAGTGAAGTGTGCTCATGTCTCGGTCTCAAAAACATTTGACAACAGGGTGGTAGAGCCCTCCCAGGGGTGCATGTGAGCTCCTGGTCTCCCTTCTCCCTCTATGGAGCAGCACAATGACAGCAGCCATTTTCGTGGATACCCTATATCTAGACTTTCAAGGTGGTGCCTAGCTGAGGCTTTTCTACGCCTGGATGCCTGTGGGATTCCATGTGGGCTCCTCTTCTGGAAGCAACGTTTCGTGCAATCTTTCAGCAACTCTGTATACAAGTTCTGAGGCCCTAGTAGGTCAAGGTTTTCTCCCATATCCAAGCTCATGAAAGCCCATTTCAGAGACCTGGGGCTTTCACTCTTACTGTTGTTTTCTATTCCAACTCTCCGTCAGTCCCTGGCTAGTCATGCTGCCTCAATCTCTACTTACTTTTGGTCTTCCTGTCTGTTCTGTGGCGAATCCTAGTGTTCTCTCCTAGACAATCTGTTCAAAATGTATCTACTCCCTATTCTGGTTACACTCCATGGAGAAGGCACATGCCACCTGCATCTAGTCAGCCATCTTGCTCCCTCTCCTTGTAATTTCTTTCAAAAAATACTGTGCTCTTGATAACCTGTATATTCATATGTATATCTCTATACCGTTTATCTGTTTTTCTATCCCTATCTATCTAATCATCCGTCTATCCATCCATCCATTATCTAGCTAGCTAGCTTTATATTTTACTGTGTCTGAGAATTTTTTTCCAGGGTTTGAGATTTTTTTAACCAGGGACGCATCTGTTTATTCATTTTGGAAAAGTAATGGCTTAAAATTTTGCTGGATTCATGGTCCTCTGACCAACAGAGTTCTACTCATGCCTCTCAGGACTAGAAAACTCTCTACTTTCCTCAGTCACTGTGATGCATTCAGCCCACAAGTGTTATGCAGAAAATTTAAATACAAGTCTTTAATTTAGCAGATCCACCCACAAGGTTCCAGAAGCTTAAGTCAGCATGAGTCTTTGAGAAAATATCACCCTGGAAAAAATAGTACATGTGAGAAAAATACTGTGAATTTAGAAGCATTTGTTTTACAAACTACAGATGCAGAGTGAAAGAAAATGACATCTCACTTTGATATTAAGCATTCCCCCATAACACATCCATCTGCAACATGTTTTACAGTCGCTTACCCGCTAAACCTCACCGCACACAGATTTGCACATGAGGCACAATACAGCTGACCCCGTTTTACAGATGGAAAGAATAAAAACACAGAGACATTAAACGAATTTCTCAAAGTTTCCAATCAGTTTTCAGACATCTGTCATTGGGAAGGAGTGAATTAAGTAAGCCACACAAGTTATTTTATTAAAGTTGAAAAATAAAATTATATTGGCTCCAATTTCTTCTCTTTAGAAGGGTATTTTTGTTTGAGACTTGGTTAAAAGAACAGTCAGGAGCTTTGTCTTAAAGCCATTTTTGTGTAGCAAAACTACAGTCTTTAATTAGATTGTGTTTATTTGGGGTGGGTTGGCAGGAAAGGCAGTGTTTGCTCAGTGATCTCATCTTTACACTAAAGGGGATGGACAAGATCAGTAGTTCTCAAAGTATGGTTTTCAGACCAGCAGCATCAGCATCACCTGGAAACTTGTTAGAAATGCAAATTCCCATGCCCCACCATTTACTTACTGAATCAGAAACGCTGGGGAAGGGCCATGAAATCTGCTCTTGACACCCTTCAGGTGATTCTGATACATGCTAAAATTTGAGGACTAAAGTTGGACTAAAAGTTCTCTAAAGGCCTTCCAGCTCTACAATTCTGAATTCGTCCTGTTATTAAGATGATAAACTGCATCTTTTCAGGCTGGGCCAGGTGGCTCACGCCTGTAATCCCAGCACTTTGGAAGGCCAAGGTGAACAGATCATTTGAGGTCATGAGTTCGAGACCAGCCTGGCCAACATGGTGAAACCCTGTCTCTACTAAAAATACAAAAATTAGCCAGGTGTGGTGGTGCACGCCTGTAGTCCCAGCTACTCAGGAGTCTGAGGAAGGAGAATCTCTTGAGTCCAGGAGGCAGAGGTTGCAGTGCGCCGAGATCGTGCCATTGCACTCCTGCTTGGGCAACAAAGCAAGACTCCTTCTCAAAAAAATAAAAGATAAATTACATCTTTTCAGATAATTTTAAAGATATTTTAGGCTCTTCAAAACACATATTAGTTCATCTGCATGCTTTGTGAAGAAAGTCAGTATTAGCATTCTCTATTTTAGTGGCAGAAGAGTTGAGGTACAGGCTACAAAACTATAGGAATCAATATGTGAGACTGTGTAGTGTAATCTCTCTCTTGCCCAAAACAGAAGGCACTTATATTTTCATTTTGCAGCTCGCATTTTGAAAACACAGTCAACAAAAGCAAAGAATCAGCAGACATGGAACTCAGGGCTGTTCTTCCATTTACTTAATGATCCTGGTAAGAGTACCTATTTGTGCCTTGCAGCCTTCAGGTAAAGTGTAAGCATAATACTAGCTACTGGTTTCCACGTCAGTCGCTGGTATACACCTTTTGAGTGACTTCACTCATCACAGGACATTTGCATTATTGGCACACAGCTGACTACCATAAAAGATGGTGCACTCCTTGAGGACAGGAATTGAGTTTTACCAATTACAAATCACCAGTGTTTAGCACTTATCACATCTATATATCATCAGAACATAGAGCCTGGCTTGGTCAGTGGGGGTGGGATGAAAGACTGTTGAAGAAATACATGGATGCTTAGTGCAGTTTGGATGTGTGTGCCTGCCCAAATCTCATATTGAAATGTAATCCCCCATGACAGAGGTAGGGCATAGTGGGAAGTGACTGGATCATGGAGGTGGATTTCTCATGAATGGTTTAGCACCATCCCCCTTAGTACTGTCCTTGTGATAGCGATTGAGTTTTCATAAGATCTAGTAATTTAAAAGTGTGTAGTACCTCCCCCCTTGCTCTCTCTTGCTCCTGCTCTGGCCATGTGACATGCCTATTCTACTCTCCCTTCCCTGTCCACCATCATGGGAAGCTTCCCAAGTCTTCCCCCGGAAGTAGATGCCGCTATGCTTCCTGTTCAGCCTGCAGAACCTTCAGTCAATTAAACATCCACCCGCACTTTTTTAAAAATAAATTACCCAGTCTCAGGTATTTCTTTAGAGCAATAAGAGAATGGCCTAATACAATATTGTTCTTCTTTATCTTTGCTATTTGTCAACATGAAATAATAATAAACGTTTATTTTGCCCTCAGATGCTGATCTTAAATAAATTTGCCAAAGCAGAGGGACTTTAAATGAGTTGCATGGCCTCATAGTTCTTTCCCATCTCTAAACTTCTTGGTTCAACAAATAATTGAATGGAATCAATCTGCTTTTGACTGACAGTTTTGACAGCTGCTGTTCTCAAAATGTCAATGTATAATCTGTTATTCTACTTACCAAAATTTAAAACTGAACAGAGACATATGTACTGTCAATCTTATTCCTATGATCCCCAGTTCCTCCCTTCTGCCCTGTTTCATCCCTTTCCTCCCTCATGTCAGTGAAGTGCCTTTAAATTCTGAGCAATTCCAAAGCTCCTGCGCCCCAAGCTAGAAGCAGGATTAGAGCTCATCTTTCCTGAGTATTATTACAGCGCTTTCACAGTGAAGTCTCCAGCTTTGCAAACTAATGGGGCATCATAAATGTAAAGCTGTTCAAATAATAAATGAACCTTCTCTTTATGCTTAGCCAAGGGAAGGGAATATTAAAGTGAATAAGAGTAATAATAAAAAGCAAGTTAGCAGCATGGGTATAATTAAACTGAATAGCTCACACACACAAAATAAAGCTCTGAACATTGACTTCCTCTGGGACACACCCCAGTACACCCAGACCTCGCCTCAGAAAGGTATGTACAGCTTGTCATCCTAATGTAAAACAAACACCTACACTCACCCTGTCATCTACAATAGAAAGATAAATTTGGCTGTTGGGTGAAAAACTCTTCCAGCCCTTGGGAGCAGAAAACACCAATTTTTTTTATCCTCACTATTCAGGATACCCAAAATGAAATTTCTCGAATTGATAGGACCACTGGCTCTGATGAAAGGGACCTGATGCAAGAGTAGGCTATTTGCATTCAGTGTTATAAGTGCACTTTTTATCTGTGCCAGAAAGTATAACCAGCAGCATGGTAGGAATATTTTGACCCTAAAAGCTACTTTGCAGATCACCTGGGGCCTTTTCCTTCCAGAGCATTCATTAGAATGTGTAAGCTCTGAGAGAGCTAAGTCACCACAGGTGAGGTTGCTATCGTCTGCACTTTCTCTCCTGAGCCATTTTAAACCCCATGAAGAACAAGTCACTTAGACTAGGTTACACCCACCTTACTTTCTCAAGAGCTCTGGGACTAAATCACCCTGGGTTGAAGATTAGGAAGTATTTCCTCATTGCTCTTGATAAATTGAGCTTGTGAGAGCATGGTCTCCAGATTATTTGTAATTTGGAGACGTTGTGCTTTATTTACCCCCTTTCCTCTAAAGAGACTATTCACAAAGAGGCCTCTTCTAAGATGCCCTTACTTTTTAGGAAAACAAAATATTCACCAAAAAAGAATTATGTGTATGAAGTGTAAGATGCTTTAACCTCAGGAGCTTCTCTTGTTCTTTTTTTCCCCTTTTTGTACTGTTTTTTTGAGACAGTTTCACTCTTGTCTCCCAGGCTGGAGTGCAGTGGTGTGATCAGGGCTCACTGCAACCTCTGCTTCCTAGGTTCAAGCAACTCTCCTATCTCAGCCTCCCAAAGTGCGGGGATTACAGGCATAAGCCACTGTGCCCAGCTTCCCCTTTTTGTACTTTTGAGACTCACATATCCTCTATCTAGAGAACCAAAAGGGAAAGCCTGCACACTTCCATAGACACTAGTAATTACATCAGTGCTCCAATTGTATTGCTCCATAGCCCTTCTTAACCTGGAAAGAATACTTCTGCAGTGGAGCATGGCTTAATATAGAGTTTTCTCTCCCATCATTCAGTAATCACAGTCAACTGACTGGTTCTCAAAGCTGCCAGTTTCATTGAAAAGAAAGGTTTCCAGAAAAAAGCAGAACTGTAAAGGTCTTCTACTCTATTGCCCCATTTGACAGTTGGTGGAGTTCACAAGCAGAGAGATGTTTGTCTGAGATCACTAAGAGAACTCAAGTCACACTTCTGGACTTTTGTTAGAAGCTTTCTCTTTTTCTCTTGTGACATACTTGGTAGTCACAATTTTCACACTATTTATCATGGAATTCTGAAAATATTAAGCCTAAGATAAAACAAGATTAATTGCTCATATTCTAGAAGCTTCCTTAACATCTGAGTGATTTTGAGAATTTGCATGCCTTCTTTAGGTCTATGTTTCCCGGCTAATGGGTGTGTTGGAGTAGTGATACCAAGTGTGCCTTCAAGCTCCAATGATCTTTGGTGTTCTACTCAACAACTGACGCCTATCAAAAGGAGTGTTGCTTCTATGAGTATGGATAACCAAGAGTTAAACAAGTGAATTATGTACACAGGATTAATGTACCTGTATTATACACATAAAACAATCCTGAAGAGCACATTGGAGCTATTACATTAACATTTAGCTAACTTTTTCTTATAATAATTTCATTTTATAAAGCAGAGAAATAGAACTCCTGAGAATATTTGAGCCCTAGGTTTTCACCCAGCTTGAGTGTGGGCAAGTCACTTAACTTCCCTGAGCCTCAGACATTTCATCTGTGAAATGAGAACAGATGGTAGAGTAGGGAAGGGTAGGCAAAGTACATAGATTTTTTTTTTTTTTTTTTTTTTGAGACAGAGTTTCACTCTTCTTGCCCAGGCTGGAATGCAATGGTATGGTTTCAGCTAACTACAACCTCTGCCTTCTGGGTTCAGGTGAGTCTTCTGCCTCAGCCTCAGGCATCTGCCACCATGCCCAGCTAATTTTTATATTTTTAGTAGAGACAGGGTTTCACTGTGTTGGTCAGGCTGGTCTTGAACTCCTGACCTCAGGTGATCTGCCCTCCTCAGCTTCCCCAAATGCTGGGATTACAGGCGTGAGTCACTGCACCCAGCCCAGAGATCTTACATTATACTTTCTCTAAGAGACCTTCTAGCTTTTCCATTCAGTGAGAGAAATCCGGTATAACTCTCTAAATGTTTATATCTTTGTATGTGGAAATATGCGGGTCATTTGGACATAGAAGACAAAAGATTGGGGCAAAGAGACTTGGGGGCACTGTCTAGAAGAGTAGAAGTTCTAGGGAGTTCCCTCCTTTTTCAGTGAAGTTGTCTGTTGAGGGGAGGGAAACAGTATTGATGGAGGCAATAAGAAGCCAAGTGTTAATGTAAATTCTCTCTTTTTGAAACTTCTGCTTCTGAATCTGTTTCCCTTTAGAAGCAAAGTCACTGGGCAGCTATAAGTAGCATTCTTCATATGAACACAATTATAGTTCCAGAAAGCTACATTCTTATTCACGTGTGTGAGTGTAGCTTTATAAAATCAATCTTATACATTCTTAATTTAAACCAAATGTACCTAAATTAAATTTATTCATATTACATTAACAGTAATTTTAGCTAAATGATTAATTTTTGTAGTAAAAGAAAAAATCAAAGGTAAACAAATAAGAACATACATTTAGACATTGTGTTATGGTGTTGAAATAAACCTTTTAATAGAAAATTACTTTATGTAATATACATAATATGTAAAAATATGTTAAAAAGTTACGGAAAAATCATTACTGAAAATGATTTTATTTCTTAGCAAATATCACACAGAAGCAACAACAGAAAATAAAATGTGTACTTATTTTTGGACTTCAACCACAAACACACTGATAAGCTGAGAGCTCCTGGCACAAGACTGGCGTAATCATGAACTAGTTGGCTTACAACGCTGCCAAAGTCGCACACTCTGTGACACACTTAGACCTACCTGAACAATACAGAAGTGAGGTCAGGAGTATACAGAGCCCACTAGAGCATCTTCATCACCAGGCCATACTGAGAATAATTTCATTAAATACCCAGGAGCTCTGTTTACCACTGAAATAAGTCAGCTTTCCAATACAGAAGACATGTTGTCAGGAAATGCAGTGTGGTCTGCTACCTTGGCACCATTTTTTCTCCTCTCCTAGCCATAGTCACACTCCTAACAGCAACTGGCAGATTCTGGTGGGTATAACATGCAATGGAAGTCAACACCTTGTATTTTGGGACTCAACTACCATGGATTACCTGATTTACAATGTAAATAGCATGAACGTTATGTAGATAATAACAGAGAACAATTAACTACGCATAGGCATTTTAATCAACCACAAGTCAACATGTGTGGTCAAAAATAAACCTATTTGCTTAATGACCTTAAGTAAGTTACTTCCCTTCTCAGGACCTCAAAGGAAATGAACCAGATCAATGGTGCTTAACACCGGCTGCACATTAAAATATCCTGGGGACCTTTGAAAAATATTGATATCCCAATACTTTGTAGTGGCCCCATGCCACCACTAAATTAGAATCTCTAATGGTAGGGTCTGGGCATTGGTATTTACTGGAAGCTCCCTGGGTAATTCTGATGTACACCCAAGGCTGAGAAACACAGGTTCGTTTTGAAAACAAGCAGGGAAGAGCATCAGTGAGAGTCAAAAATTGACCTTAAGGTTAAACTTTGAAGTTAAGACTATAAAGGGGAAGGCTGTTTAGAAGGGAACATGCACATGTTGGAACCACTCATTAAGGTCATGTCCCACAATCTTGCTACTGTGCAGACAGTGCCTAAAAAACCCCAAATTAAATAAAGTCTCATGGAATCAATTAACTTGTTTGAGAGAAACTGAGATTGCTGCTTTCTGTGGCAATATTCAGACTGTAAAGTTTTTTCAGTCTTCCACGAGTGGAGCTGCTTAAGAATTAATACACCACCCAAGTCTTTGCTATTGTGAATTGTGCTTCAATAAACATACTTGTGCATATGTCTTTATAGTAGAATGATTTGTAATCCTTGGGGTATATACCCAGTAATGGGATTCCTGGGTCAAATGGTATTTCTCATTCTAGATCCTTGAGGAACCACCACATTATTTTCCACAATGGTTGAACTAATGTACACTCCAATCAACAGGGTAAAGGCATTCCTATTTCTCCACA
>NC_045435.1:185299796-185307632 GCF_002776525.5 Piliocolobus tephrosceles | reverse complement strand
GCCACATTTTCTTTATCCAGTCTATCATTGATGGGCATTTGGGTTGGCAACGGCAGCAAAAGCCAAAATTGACAAATGGGATCTAATTAAACTAAAGAGCTTCTGCACAGCAAAAGAAACTACCATCAGAGTGAACAGGCAACCTACAGAATCGGAGAAAATTTTTGCAATCTACTCATCTGACAAAGGGCTAATTTCCAGAATCTACAAAGAACTCAAACAAATATACAAGAAAAAAACAAACAACCCCATCAAAAAGTGGGCAAAGGATATGAACAGACATTTCTCAAAAGAAGACATTCATACAGCCAACAGACACATGAAAAAATGCTCATCATCACTCGCCATCAGAGAAATGCAAATCATATTCTTCTTAAGTACTTCCTCAAAAAACTTTTAGAGTAACTGGGGGAGTCCTTTGTGGTCAAGTACTGGTCAGGTTTGTTTTGCTCACAGTCACTAAACCATAGTTTTAAAATTATTAATATAGTGCAAAGGTTTTGTAGCTGCATGTTTTTCTCTAAAGTATATTTTTCCCAGGTTTTTACTGGGGCACTTTAGTTAAAACAAGGCTTCAAAGAAAAAGTCCTAAGCTAGTGGGAGAGCTTCAAAGGTTTCTTGCAGGGTCAATTAGCACCTATAAAATTTATCTCTGTTGTTACTAAATGGCTATTAAACTAAAGTGAAGGCTAATGATGACTGATAACCACCACTTCCTCGAATTGTTGTTATTTAAGTGGAAAATAGCTCTTAACTCTCTGCACTTAATATTCAATGTGTGACAAGTTTAAGATTCAGTAACTATTGTAGATTTGAGGTTATTTTTAAAACTTTTTACTGAGTTTATGAAAGTAACTCATGTCACTGTGATAAGAAACCTGCCATTGATTTTTTAAAAATTTTATGGGTACATAATACATGCATGTATTTATTGGGTATATGTGATATTTTGATACATACATGCAATGTATAATTATTACATCAGGGTAATTGAGGTATCCATTACCTCAAGCATTTATAATTTCTATGTGTTGAGAACATTTCAATTCTACTCTTTTAGTTATTTTACAATACACAATAAATTATTGTTGACCATAGTCACCCCATTGTGCTATCAAACACTAAATCTTAGTCATTCTATCTAGCCATATTTTTGCACCCATTCACAATCCCCACTTTCCCCTCCCTGCCCACTAACCTTCCCAGTCTCTGGTAACCATCATTCTGCCCTTTATCTTTATGAGTTCAATTGTTTTAAATTTAGCTCCCACATGAGTGGGGACATGCAACATTTGTCTTTCTGTGCCTGGCTTATTCCACTTAACATAATGCCCTCCATTTCCATCTGTGTTGTTGCAAATGTCTGGATTTTATATTTTATGGTTGGATAATATCCCATTGTCCGTATGTACTACATTTTCTTTATTCATTCATCTGTTGATGGACACTTGATTCCAAATCTTGGCTATTGTGAATAGTGCTGCAATAAACATGGGAGTATATCTCTTCATTGTACTGATTTTCCTTCTTTGGGGTAACTACCTAGCAGTGGAATTGCTGGATCGTACAGGAGTTTAATTTTCAGTTTTTTGAGGAGCCTCCATACTGTTCTCCACAGTGGCTGTTGAATTTCTTTTATTATTCATTGTTTCAGGTAGAAGTTTTGCTGTGTAGCTGGCATCAACTACAGCTTAGGTGTCTGCCTTAACATTAAGTAGGCAAGATTTCCAGATGAAATGAGTACTGACCTCCATGTGTTTTCTGAAGGGTTCCTAAATCAAGTAGGCACATCAATATCAGAGAGTACAGAATATTGCCTATGCCAAAGTGCAAGACTGAATAAAATCTCACCTCTGCCATTTCACAGCCTCTTGATCCTGGGCAATTAAGTCCCCTATACTTTTATTTCCTCACTTATAAGAGGGAGTTGATGAAAGCACCTGCCTACATGCATTGTAGTGAGTGAAAAAATAAATAAAAATTGTGCAGTGGTCACTAGCATTTGGTGACCATGTGAATGCATTTTTTATGTGATAAGGTGAGTCATATTTAAAGTCAATAATTAATTTTAAAAGTCTGAACAGTTACTATGTTTAAATGATCTTTTCTTATATGAACAACTCTCAAATTATCACGTAATTATCGGTATATATTTCTATATTATATATATAATGGTTCAATATGCGGATTTTGCTTTGTGTCTTATTTGTATAGTCTGATTATAGAATTAGCACAAAGTCTGCTTTTGAAAGAAACAAAACATATGAAGGAATAGAAAAAAACACCTCACCTGTATACAGTTACCCAAAAGCATCTGCTGTTTTTTTACATTCTCTTTTAAGCAAATTTTAACATCAGAAATACTACTAAAATAGAAATTTAAAAATGAGTATTTCTGGTTTACATAGGTATATTTGCTATATATAAAATTTCCTACAAAGATAAGAAAATTACTGGTTATTTTGCTCATTAATATTTGACTCTTTCATGATCATTTCCACTTTCCTTTGATTCTTAATCCCTTTAGAGCAGGATTCTTGATTCTGACTGCACATTAGAATCACCTGGGACCTTTAGCAAACTACTGAAGCTACCACTAGTGAATTTTCACCTCAAGTCTATCACAATAAAATTTGAGGTAGGGCTGGGCATTTGTGTTTTTAAATTTTCCCAAGTGATTCTAATTTACAGACAAAGCTGGGACCACTGCCTCAGAGGGGCTTAATTCTTCCCGTGGCTCACAAAAAAAGACCCCACCTTTTCTATCTTAAAGCAGTAGTGACAAATCATTCCTCACAGCCACTGTCCTGCCAAACCAAAAATCTCTTTCGTATCAAATCTACTGGAAAATCCATCAGAACTATGTGTCTCAGGTCTTTTGCTAAACTCCTGTATTACCTTTCCTTCTTTATTACTGTTTTTTGGAACATCACATATTATCACCTATCCGTATTCAATAACTTAAACAAAACCAAATCTTTAGATTCCTTTCTTCATCACAGCATTTTTCTGTTAAATTCTCCATCCCCAAACTTAGTCCTCATTTAGCTCCTTCAACACTAACCTCTTTTGATTCACTAGGCAGATTGCTGTCATGCCAAAAAGAAAAAAAAAAAAAAAAAAAAAAAGCTTCTGGAATAAGATAGTGGCGGGCTAGGGTCTCAGTACTACCACTTTCCAGATGGGAGGATTCAATGAGAGTAACAAAATGTAAGTCCTTGAGTCCCTGCCTAACACATCTTACGAGAAACTTTTGTTGTGTACTTCACAACAACCATAGCTAAGGTGCCTGCTTTGCCATTAAAGTAAGTTGGTAAGATTTCCTAATGAAATAAATACTGACCTCCGGGTATGCCCTGAAGGGTTTCCAAAATCAGGTAGGCACATTAGTATCAGGTAGTATAGAATATTGCCTACGCCATAGAGCATGGCTGAATAAAATCTTACCTCTGTCATTTCACAGCTTCTTGATCTTGCGTAAGGTCTCCATTTCCCTTTTCTACCTCTCCGTCTCCTTCTTTCCTACAGAAGACAAATAATTTTATGTACCAAAGTGTCCTGGGAATATTTCCTGGAGGGAAATCCCCGCTCCAAAGGGGAAAGTCAACTGCATTCCATACTCACTCTTATGGAAAGGATGAGCCACATCACAAGAAGAAGGGGAAGGTGAAGGAAAAAGATGAAGAGTAAGAAAGTTTCTGAGAAGTTTAGTGTAGGGTGGACGTATTTAGTGTACGACAGACAACCATCTATGACTCCTTCAACATAACTTACTCTAAAAACACATTATGTTCAAGATTTCTTGAGCTGGAATTTTTGTTTGGTTAGTAAGTTTGGAGTTTTGGGAAATGTGTATTTGGGCAGAAGCAGTCCTCATGGTAGCCAGGCTATATTCATTCCTCTTCTTCCCCAAATCGATTTACTCCAAGTGTGATATCATGAGTTACCTTTTACTGAGGGCTTCCTATTTGCTGTTCTAAGTGAACAAACTTCAAAATAGCATGTCAGTGAGGATATATGCTCTAGGGAAGGAATACTACTTGTGTTTTCATGTCTATGCCATCATTTGCCACCCTGAAGTTCCTGCTTATGCTCCCTTTGGAAGGATCTCCTATTCATCATCTCCTCAACACTTCCAAACTTCTAGTTTCATTGGAAATACACATCCCTCTTCTGAATGCTCATCTTTATTGACCTTTTACGTCTCTTCTGGTCTACTCTCTTTTTTAACTTTGAGTTCTGATGTCTATGTCTGATAATGTTTCATGAACTCCATTAAACTATGAACTTCATCACTGCTCAGCACAGTGCCTCACACAGAATATGGACTCAGTAAATATTTCTGGAATTAATTAATGCACTTATTCACATTAAACTACAGTTATTTTTCTCTTTTTCCCTTTTTCTCTCTCCCTTTAGTAAGGAATATAAGTGCATAGATGAGGTATACCTAGAGGCATTAGCATTTATCCTGATAAAAACATTTATTGTCATTCTAATTCTTATCATTTAATGTCTAACAAGTTTTTGCATAGTATTTCTTGCAAGTCATAAAAGCAAAACATTTCTCTTAACTTTCACTAAGCCATGTTGAAAGAAAAGAGGATAGATTAGGGGATAATAAGAGGAAAGTTCTTGATAATTCCTAAAATAGTTGCCTGTCACTGTTGCATAAATGAAGAATAAATATGCAAAAACACAGTAACTTGGGATTTCTTCTGTGAAAACTAAAGTTCCAACTTCCTCTCTTGTGGTATTTAATACTGCTGAGACATATGACACAAAATAAGAAACTTCATAGCTGGTAATCATATTTAATAATGGTTCATAATATTATCAGAGTTCTTTACACTTATAGTTTACTTCACAATCATGGATTGATAGCCCAGATGAGAATAAAAGACACGAGAAAATCGAGAAGTTGGTTTATCCAGAAGTTGAGCGCTAATATTGAAATAAGAAAGTGGCATTGGTATGCTTGATGGAACACTCATGGATAATGAAGTTCAAAAAATTAAGTAGTTAAAGAAATGTTGAATAAGAAAGACAAGCAAGAAGAAAAAGTCACCATTAAACTATTACTCAGTGATAATTATCTTTACAACGTTGGTATATTCTTTTCCATTTTTGATATTTGTATTTTCTACAAATATAATCTCTAGCCACATTTGTTTAAAACATAAGGATTTTTATACATATACAGTTTTATATTATGCTCTTGTACTTTCATACCAAGTATATTTTTTTCTGTATAACCACATATCATTTGAAAACATGACTTTTAATGCCTCCACAGTATCAGAATATTTGGATATATTATAAAATTATTTATTTATTTTTTTAGCTGTTGATCATTTAAGTTCTCAGTTTATTTTCAAAAATTCTGTCATAAATGATATTTCAATAAATATCTACATATCCATATGGCTGTGCACATCTCTGCTTACCCTCTTAATTTATAATTCTAAATATAAAATTACTCTTTTTTTTTTTTTTTTTTTTTGCAGCTTGGTAAACCTACAAAACTAAAAGAATGATAATGTTCCAAGTAACCTTTAGACTGTAGTTCTTTATAAGCTCTGAGGTTGAGAGCATCTGCATTGGCAAGAGCCATGGCCTGGAATTCAAGAGAACTGATTCTAATCCTAGGTCCACCTCTAGCTCACTGCAGGCAGCAGGAATTACTGCTCTACCTCACAGGTAAATTGTGGGGATTCTCTCAGTTATTCATTTTAAGACCAATTTGATCAGAGATTTTTAAACTTTAGCATGCAACTGAATCATCTGGAGGGACCTGTTAAACGGAAGTTGCTCAGACCTATCCCAAGTATGCCACATTTAAATCTGTCTGGGGGCTAAGAATTTGCCTTTCTAGCAATTTCAAGATGTTGCTGATGCCTCTGGCCTGATGACCACATTTTGAAAACAACTCAACCCGAGCGTCTGTTTAGAGGAGGGATCAAGGTGGTGATGATGCAAGGAAAATGTCTTATTTAAAACAAAACGTAAGGGGTGTAAGAATCAAAGCAGAACGTTTAACTGGAAAAAAAAAAAAAAAGAGGAAAGGATCACTAAATTCTCTCTGCTTGAGTCCAACCATGCCCTTTAAGAATTTGGCTGATTCTTCCCCCATAATGCCACAACACAGAGATGAGGTGCTTTCCCTTTGATGTTCTAGGTCAAATGTGGTTCCGTACACCATATCTTGGTTTCCTTGAAAACAACTGATAGAAGATAGAATCGTTCAAAATTACTTTACGAACATAAATGTGAACTGAAGAGAACAAACGACAATAAGCAGAAAAGTACCTAGCTTACATAGTATGAATATGGGAATAATTTGATTCTAATATTCTATAATAATTATTATTCTATAATAATTCTAACACTCTATTAGTTAATTATCTCCAAAATTGTAGGTCTGAGCCATCGTACACCTGGTCTCCCAAGCTGTCTTAATTTCAGCTGTATGGCCCCAGGACAACTTTATATACCTCTTGCCTGGCTCCCTTGCTTTCCAGAGCTCAGTCAGCCCCTTAAGGTCAGAACTATGCCTTCTTTCACCTTGCACAAACTGTCTTCTGGTCACTGTGACTAAAGTTGTTTAAGGCCAACCCACTTGGTTTCGCTTAAGGAACGTACTTCTTCCTCAAGAGACCAGAAGGACTTGAAAATTGATAAAAAGTTGAACCTCCCTAAGTCCCCCAACACCTGACCTCTTTTCACTATGTATATATAGTCAAAGAAGAAGAATGTTTTCATCAAAACACAATTCTAGCATGTGTCTAATAAGAATTGTAGGCGTATGGGAAAGAAAGAAATAATGGTGTTGATCTGTCACTGAATATAAAGCTGTCCACAATTAGACAAATAAATGGAAATCAGAATGTTTAGCCTCTGCTTACTGAATGGATTTTAATTAAATGGTTAAAATCATTTTGTGTGATCCCAAGGGATGAATCTAGGACTGATGTGTGAACACTACAGGACAAGAATGGGAGAAATAACACTTATTGAGCACGTGTTGTATACTGTGATAAACTGTGGCATGTACTTTCTGAGAGATGACCGAGAGATGAAGCTGTTTAAAAATAGATTCATCTGCCTTAAAGATAATGGGTTGCCTGGTACTGGAGGCATTCAAATTCAATTTTGGTTCAATTTCTACTTTTTCCAATAATCCTTCTGGTTACTCCAGTTTTCTGGATCCTGGTACACTTTTTATTTGCTAATGCGTTTTTCTGCTTCTATTCTTACCTCCTAAAATCATTGCAGCTAGAGTAATAATTTAAAAATGTGAAATGCATCATAACTATACTGAAAACACTTCAGTGACTTTTAAATACAAATCAGAGCTCTTAACATGCAGTGCATGGCCTGGCTGGCGCTACCTTTCTAATACCATTTCTTCCACTCTCCTCCATGTACCCCAGGCTCCAGACATGGAGCCTTCTTTCTGTTGTGTGGACAGGCCATGCGCAAGCCTTCCTCAGCCCATTTGCACTTCCTGGGTCTTCCGTCTGTGATAGTCTCCCCTAAGAACAACACTGGCCCCAGTTCAGCATTGGGATCTCAGCAAAACGTTTCCCCTTCAGAGAAACCTATCTTAATGGCCCTTTATGAAATATAAAACCCCTACTTGCATTCAATCACTTTAAAACCTATTTTTTCATTGTCTTCTTTTCATGTCCTCTACTTATACCACCAGAATGTGTGTTCCAAGAAAAGAGAGACCTTGTCTATTTTATTCAGAACTGCATTTCTAGCACTTAAAGTAGTGTCTGGATGGGGAAGGAAGGAAGGAAGGAAGGAAGGAAGGAAGGAAGGAAGGAAGGA
>NC_045435.1:185094328-185299786 GCF_002776525.5 Piliocolobus tephrosceles | reverse complement strand
AGGAAGGAAGGAAGGAAGGAAGGAAGGAAGGAAGGAAGGAAGGAAGGGTGGGTTAAAAGGTTCTAAACTACCTATTTTAAGCAGTGTGTTAGCCAATACATGTTTACCAAGTATTGCACAATTTCAAGTTTTGAATGAATTTTAAATAAACTAACACATAACCCAGTCCATATCCTTTTTCCTACAAACAAATTGTCTTATTTAATCACTCTGTTTTAGAGATGGAGAAATTGAAGGCCTAGGCAGTTGACTTGCGCAAGGTCATGTGGCAAAGCTGAGACTTGTTTTTTCCACTGCATCACCCTGGAATTTCTTAAACACTCCAACCAGACTTACACCTTTCCTCTAAAGAAAGCAAGAGAGAGTTCAGAGTCCTTATTTTTAAACCTGCATTAAATGGAAACCTTTGGAAGAGCAGGTGGTGGTAATGCTATGATTCTGGCTCACCAAGGGAACACTGAGGTCATGATATTTTTCACATTTAGTAACTTCAAAAATATAGAGATGATGTAAACTTCCTAAGACTCGTTGCCAGCCTAGCGATACTGGTAACTCAGGGCAGGAGGGCACGTCATTGGTCATGACAGGCACATGCAAGGCCAATGAACTCTCTAGTCAAAAGAGATGCTCTGGTAATGTTTTCAGATAGCTGTCTTGGATTCACATCCTGCTTACAGTAACACTAGCAAGGCTGCTTAAATTTCCTATTAGATACATGACAAAAATATCCTATGATGTGAAGAAGTTGCTAAGACCAAATAGTACCTACTTCATAGAGTTGAAAGATTTAATGAGCGAAAACATTTAATCTGCTTTGCACAATCTCTGGTACTCAGTAGTGCTCATTAAATGTCACTTTTTAAAATAAAATACTAGTTTAGATGAAAGTGCATTTTAATGTTCGATATTTCTGAGTGAGATTGGGCTCCTCATCTCTCAGCCTGCTCTGATCTCTGCTTACAGTAACACCCTGACAATGAAGAATCATGCAATCATAGGTCAGACTCTAAAGGAACATTCAGAGTGGTCACCTGCTTACACGTTAGGTGACGGAAGCAAATAGAGAAAAATGACAACAGACTGAGAGCCTTAACCCAGGGCAGTGATAGAACTGGAATTTGAACTCAGATCTCTTTTATGCCAGTTCATCACTTTCCTCCTTTACCCAGACAGCAGTGTTACTGTACTTTGCATTTGGCCTATTTGAAAATTTAAAAATGCATTTTTTAACATTATAAAATATTTAATTGGAATATAAAGGTTAAATATATTCAAGGTATACAACATAATTTCCTATATCTATATATTATGCAATAATTACTATAATCAACTTAACATATTCATTACCTGTACATGAGATCCCCAGAAGTCGTTCATTTGATAACTGAAAGTTTATACCATCTGACTAAAATCCCCCCTCCATTTTCTCCATCCCCCACCCTCTGGCAACCACAGTTCTACTCTCTGCTTCTACAAGCTGGCCCATTTGTAAAACTTCCTTCTACTTTAAATATTCTTTGCCCCAAGGATAAGATAAATAACTCCACCTTTAGACTCAAGCCCCCAGTAGGTTTGCATTCATTCTTCCCCTCCTACTGGAAGTTCTCATGACCTCGCTATATGTATTTCATCACATTGGGAACCACAAATAGTACATCATATTTAGGAACATGTCCAGGTCTAATATCTGTGATTTTATATTCACAATCATGATTTCAATCAAGATATTCTAAAATAGTTTCTAAATACGCTTTAAAGATTTTGGTAAAATGTGAACAATAACATCCAGACGATTTTTAAGTGGCCTTTAGAAAGATAGGTATCAATAATTTAGAATTATATTCTGTATAATATGTAGTTCCCATGCAAAAAGAATAAGTGCTGAGTCATTGTAAAGGGTAGAGGATTTTAATCTTGAAGTGTTTAAGTAATATTTGTGTTGCTACTTATACCTTAAATTTTGGGGAATTAACATTTTCTATTCATGTGGAATCATCCCTGGGCTAATTCTAATTCGTACTCTGTAGCTCATCATTTTTTGAACAAGTCCCCAGGAATTTATAATAAAAATTAAGAAAACAAAATCATTTTGCCTGACTTTACTCCAGCAATGTGCTTCCGTAGGTCTGTGTATGTAGACTTTCATAAATCAACTAATATTTTTACTATTGATTTGCATATGAATTTTAGGATATTTTAGCTCTATTTGATTGACCTTCAACTGGCATTTAATCATTAAATGGGAAATTAAATAGTGTATTTATCTGTGTGTTGATGAAGATAGACAAAATTAATCCTCATTCCTTAGCTGTTAGTGATGTCTGTTTACATTCCGCAGGAAGGCATTATATCAAGGAGAGTAACACTAGAGTGAAATGGGCTGAGAGTGTAAAAACTTGAGTTTGAGTCCTGGATCTAGTGCTTTGCACACTCTGATTGTTAGATAGATCACTTGCCTATTTCTGGATTCAGTTTCTTGATCTGTAAAATAAGTAAAGAATCTACTAGATGATTCCAACTTCTCCCTAAGAAGTTAAAGATCTCTCAATAAACACCGAAAGATTTAGAAAATAGCACAATTAAATTCCCTCTCCACTGCCATGTACCTATAAATGACTTAGCTGCAGAAAAATAGTCATGCTTCTCTCGATGTGGACTTAAGCTTCTTCCAACTGCAAGCAGCTGGACAAATAGGCAGATGCATCTGTGCTACTGTAGAAGAAAATGTGTGTACTTCAGGCAGCAGTGTTCCATGGGGAGATAATTTAGGATTTTCCAGTGGCACATTCTAGTAGTCCCTAAACCCTGCCAACTTGCTCAATGCATGTGCACTATATTTCTTGTGGATCCATTCCCTCCTTCTAGCTCAAAACCAATGCAGAGTTCAAATCTTCAAACTATTTAAACTGGATCACTATAATAGCCTTCCCATCCATGCTTAGTTTCCCTCTTCTGCAATCTACTCTCCTCTTAGTTCCAGGCTGATCTCTCTAGAACCTAAATCTAATCATGTCCCAGACCTGCTTAAAGAGTCAAGAGCTCTTACTTTCAGAATATATTCTTAATAACTTTGCTTTCACATGATTTGGTACCATCCTGTCTGACCTCAGCTCCCTCCACACTCCCATTCACACACCCCATATTCTCCCTCAAGGAAACATGTTTCTGTAGAATAATGTGAGACTATATTGATTGAGCCTTCTCAAGGTGCCAGATGCTTTTACATTCATTATCTTATTTAGTCAAAAAAAAAAAAAATAGCACATCAAGATAGACATGATCTCAGCTTTCAAGAGAAGTTGAGTAACTTGCCTACAAGAGAGTCGCCTGTGCTGAGCAGGGCACAGATATGTGTGTATGTCCCCAAGCTCTTTCTACTTGACTATGCTGCCTTTCCAGAGACACTTCACACTTTCACTTCTTTACACATGTTGTTTCTTCATTCTGGAATGTTCTTTCATTTCTACTTGCTTGAATCCCAGCACTCATTCTTTAAGTTTGTCTAAAATGTCATATCATTTGATTTATTTTTTGTATTCTTCTAATGAAATTAATATTTTCTCTTCTGTGCTCCAGTATTTTGCTTATAGACATCCATAGCATTATGAATTGCAGTAGAGATGTTTGTGTATGTGTCCTAGACTCCTGTAAGAATGTAAGTTACAGAAGGGCAAAGACCATGCCAACCCTAAATCTGTTATTTACTATAGTGCCTGGAATAGAGTAGATAATCATTGATTGTTGGAATAAACAAATATATAAATAAAACATTTCTAGTTTATTAACCTCCTTTTAAAATGCGGTTATCACAGATATATAGACAATTCAATCACAAACTACTACACAGTACTAGGGTTGGCACAGAAAGAAAACTCACAAAAGAGCATTGCTCAAATGTCAAAAATAACTGATTTGTACTCAGAAATGTTATCCTAGTCGTGATAAAGCTGATTACTCCTAAAATAAACTGCAACAATCTTCCTGTAAATGACTCAAAAAATTTCAAATGATACCAAAGTTAAAAATAACCATTTTGTCTAAATTGCTCAAATATTCGTTTGCTTCCAATTTTGGAGCAACATAAACTTCCAATCTTTCTGTGCGGATAGGTGGTGATGTTTTTGTGCGTGAGTTCACAGCTAAGCAGAGGGTTGAGCATGTTCCAGAATGAATGCCACATTTTTAGTTTAGAACAACAAGGATGGCTATTACAGAGATACAAGTGCATGGCTCAATTTAAGGCTTTTGTGGAAAGCATCATTGCAGTCATGCTACAAAACTTTCCAGATTTACTCGGACATGCCTATGTACCCATTGAAGGAAGAAAGTGTCTCTGCTATCTAACATGCCAAGAAGACACTGTTTGTACAGAACCTGCTAGCTATTTTAGAGAAGATAAATAAAGACCAACTAATGCCAGTAAACTGTGCTTCGCACCTCTAAAATGATATGAATGAAAGGAAAGCTTCCTTTTGGTAGTGATTGTTAAACACACAGAGACTCTCACTTCCCCTCCACAACATCACTCCTCTCTCAGCCCTTTCCACTTCTGCTTCGTGGAGACAGAGGTGCTTCCATAATGTCTCTGCCTCTTATCTATCACTTGGGAGCCAAAATAATATTCCTGCAACACAGGCTGTATGGTGTTGTAAGTTTTGACATGAATGTAAAACACTCCATCCCCTAGGATAGTAGAACAAGGCTGACAAGGTCTGCTTCACCACAAACCGGCATGTCCTTCCCCATCCCAAAAAACTCCCACAATCCCTCATTCTTCAGGGTACAGTTGAGTTGTCACTTTTCTAAAGAAGCATCCCAGGCCCAATTCAGATACATCCTATCTCTGAATAGCTCTATCTCTTTTCGTTGTTGTTTTATATTAAGTTCCTTGCTTATAAAATTGTTAAAGCCTGAAGGGTAGAAACTGTCTTTTTCGTTTTTGTATCCTGCAAAGCATCTAATGGAGTGCCTGATCAAGAAAGTGCTTACATTTATTGAATAAATAAATGAATGAGTGAATGAATAACAAATTACCTTTTTTTTGCAACTAAATATAAGAAAGACTTGGACATAAATGCTTTTCCTCAGAGAAAAGTTTCTGATGTTAAATAATAATCCTAGTAAGGAAGATTGAAGTTAGGTTAGGGAGAAATATAATGAAGCTTCAATCATTAAGAGGTAAGAAATGAAATCACACCTATGGGCGACCTTCATGTCTTCAAATGTGCGCTATATTCTGCCGGATTTGGTGTCCTATCCAGAGCTAGTCTTATAGATTCAGCTGCCTAGGCTTTCAAAGAACTGAAAAACAGAATTTGAAGTCAGATAAACTTTTTGATAGTGAAATCATAAAAAAATGATTGTTGTTCCTCAAAACGGTAATTTCTTTTCTCATCTATCAGAGTGTTCTGGAAGCACAGCATCCTCAGGGTTACAGCAGAAAATCCAAGGTACAGAGATGAACATGCTTAAGTCTATGGAGTGAGTGAGTGACTCATGGAGAAGCAATATGAAAGCAGGGATTTGGCATTAAACTTGCATTATGATGTCTCAACTAAGCCAGTCTTTCAGCTGCCTCCTCTGTAGAGCAAGAATATTCACCTGTTTTCTTTAAGCTTTGTAAGAACAATCTAAGAAGGAGGTTTTAGACCTCTCCCCAAATTCAAAATCTATACAAGAGCTTATGACTTTGAAACCTGTCCTTGGGATTTTGAGATATATCTCTCATATATGTGAGATCTGACTTATCCAAGAAGTATTTTAATCTAGGCTAAAATATTTTGAGTCAAAATAATAACCTCCCAATTTTGCCAAAGCTCCTTATACTTATTTAAACTCCATTAAGTGAATTACATATTTATGGATTCTTTTTTTAAAAAAGTCACTGAGTTGGAGCAAAAAAAGTGAGGCCAAGAATTAGGCCCGACTGGTATGTTCTCTCAGGACAGTTGTTAGTGGAGCTGGAAGAAGAATCCACATAGTCCAAAGCTGAAGATCAAAATGTACTGCAGTTTCAAATAACAGTGTTATCAACTCTCTTTATTCATCAAATACATTTATTTATCATTTTTCCATTTCTCAGTTCATTGTTATTTGATTTTATCTTTATCGAACCCTTCTTACTACTCTTCTCAAGTTCATTTTATTGATGTCTTTCTAACTCATTTCCAGACTTGGTTACTTTCTTTCTTGATTTGTAATGAAAGCATTAAGAAATAAGCTGTCTTTGAGTATAGTCTTGGCTTTGAAGCATGAATAAATAATTATAGTCAGGCATGAATAAATGATGACATATCTATATGATGTAATATTATGCAACACTTAATATACTTTTAAATGATTTTTATCACAAGCAAAAAAAACACACACACACACACACAAAAACCTTTCCCAATTAGTTGTTAAGCAAAAACGCAAAGGTTTTAAACCATGTTATACCATGTTATTCTAATTTCTAAATGTATTTTTGTGTTTAAAATATGCTTGAAGGATACTCATCAGTGTTTATCTCTAAATTATGGCCTTATAGCCTAATTTTGTTTTCTTCCTTGTGCCTTTAAATTTTCAATTTTAGAAAACATAATTTACTGTTATAAGTGAGAAAAAATACTATTTTTTTTAATTTTAAGAAAAAATAGGGCCGGGTGCGGTGGCTCACCCATGTAATCCCAGCACTTTGGGAAGCCAAGGCAGGTGGATCACGAGGTCAGGAGATCGAGACCATCCTGGCTAACACAGTGAAACCCCGTCTCTACTAAAACATACAAAAAATTAGCCTGGCGTGGTGATGAGTGTCTGTAATCCCAGCTACTTGGGAGGCTGAGGCAGGAGAATGGCGTGAACATGGAAAGCGGAGCTTGCAGTGAGCCGAGATCATGCCACTGCACTCCAGCCTGGGCAGCAGAGCGAGACTCCCTCTCAAAAAAAAAAAAGAAAAAGAAAAAGAAAACGAAAAAATGAAAAAATAAATAAAAGTTTATATTCAATTTTCTATCATTTTTCTAAAAGATTAAAGTGATTTATTAGCATGCATGGAAAATGTGTGTGATATGACATTGTTTAAAACCCACTACTGGCCAGGCACGGTGGCTCACGCCTGTAAATCCCAGCACTTTGGGAGGCCAAGGCGGGCGGATCACGAGGTCAAGAGATCGAGACCATCCTGGCTAACACGGTGAAACCCTGTCTCTACTCATAATACAAAACATTAGCCGGGCACCTGTTGTCCCAGATACTCGGGAGGCTGAGGCAGGAGAATGGCGTGAACCCGGGAGGCGGAGCTTGCAGTGAGTGGAGACAGTGCCACTGCACTCCAGCCTGGATGACAGAGCAGGACTCCATCTCATAAAAAAAAAAAAAAAAGCAAACCCGCTACTAAATGTGCATTATGATCTTAACTCCTCAAAAATATGAATTCACACACAAAATTATACAGAAAAAAGCAAGAATGTAAATAGAAAAAAATTTAAGCCACTGTGTTCCTAAATAAAGAATTGTGGATTAATTTTATTTTCTTCAGTATTTTTCCAACTTTCTGCAATAAGATACAAGGAATTTTATAAGAAGTAAACAAGAAATAGATATTACTAATTATAAAGACGTAGGCTCCAAGCATTGTACCTCGCCTCTAGGCTAGTCAAAGAGAATTCCAGCTGCCTTCCTCGCCTCTTTTCTTGCCTGCCTCCATACTCAATTCTTTATATTGCCAATAGGTTCTTAAGTCACTTTCTAATCACAGGGTTCCCCTAATCAGAACTCTTCAAAAATGTTTCACTGCCTATGAAATACAGTTTGAAATTTTTGACATGAGCAACCAGGCTCACTATTTGTATCCCCTGAATGTGTGCCTATGTTGGACATTCAGGTCAAACAACATCAAATTCAACTTGCCACTTGCAAAGACACGAGTCCTATCACTTTTCCTTTTGTAACGAAACCATTCTGTACTTGTCATATATCCAAATGTAATCAAAATTTCCCAGATCGCTTCCTTATTGCCTCAGCTGGAATAACCACTTGCCCATATATTTTAATGGCCCTTATATCATGCTGCCTTCAATTATAATTATTCACATTATTGTTACATATTAAGTATCAAAATAAATTATTTTTAGGAGAATTCTATACATATATTTCGTATTTTCCCACTAGTTCTCTTCGAAGTCCTGGGTCTTATCCAGCTCTGTGGACTCATTATCACATCCGTGGCGAGAGCTTGTATAGCATAGGTGTCTAGCAAGATAGGATTGAAAGGAATTATTCAATAAGCCTTTTCTTTTTTAAGTCATGATGCTATGATATCCCAGAAATCTAACTGTTGATTTTGTTTTTTGATTGTTTTTTGTTTGTTTGTTTTTATTTTTTAACTTAATTCTTTTTAAAATTTCCATAGGTTTTTTGGGGAAAAGTTGGTGTTTGGTTACATGAGTAAGTTCTTTAGTGGTGATTTGTGAGATTTTAGTGCACCCATCACCCAAGCAGTATACACTGTACCCAATTTGTATTCTTTTATCCCTCATCCTCCTTGCACTACCCCTCCCCAAAGTCTATTGTATCATTCTTATGCCTTTGCATCCTCATAGCTTAGCTCCCATTTATGAGTGAGAATATACGATGTTTGGTTTTTCATTCTTGAGTTAATTCCCTAGAATGATGGTCTCCAATTCCATCCAGGTTGCTGTGAATGCCATTATGTCTTTCATGCTTGTGGCTGAATATTATTCCATATATGCTTGTTTTTAGATGGGCATGCAGTTAGAAACTTGGATATTCAGATACCAGAAGTGTATAACATTATTTTCTCTGTTTGAGAACTGAGGGGCTAATTCTATTCCATGAAGCCAAACCTGATGGAAAAGGTCTCTAATTGGGAAGTATGTGTAACAACAGAGGTGAGAGTTGGCTGTGTGTGTTTGGGATATAGGGATATCTACCCAGCAAGGCAACCTGAACAAGTTGGCATTATGAGGACAGAGGACAAAGCCAGGTGATCAAAGAGCAGAGAGAAATGAGCAGCAGGAGAATCTGGTGAGTCAGAAGTCCAATTCTCAGCAAATATCCACGTCTATTGCCCAGGGCTTCCGTTTAGGTATTCCCATGGTGTGGTGTGTAGGAAAGCTGGCAGCACTTGTAGACCATGCCAACGTGGTCCCTTCATATATATTTTCCCCTTTAGTGCATACTAATACTGAGGGATGTGTTAGCTCTGTGTAAAAGATTAATGAAACAATTTTTAATACTTCAAAGACTCCATGGTTGAATTAAAGCTGATCTGTCCTTGGGATTCAACAACATCCTAGAAAATCTTAGAAATTTGGGGGTAGGCACAAGAAATAAATTACAAGGGCATTTGATACAGGACGTCACAAACCAAAATGGAAGGGGATGGCTGAATAGCACACTGGTTAGTCATGGTCATCTTGACCAGTCCTGCAGGCAGCATCTGGTTCTGCAAGCAGCAACTGAAGGAACAGATTTCTCTAAAATGCTCAACGTTATCACGGCACTTTCCTTGGCATCCATGTTAAAGAAATAGTAAGAGATGGACTTCTCAATATCTCTGCATTGAAGCCAGCACGAATTCAGTACAAGAAGACTCCAGATTCTGAGACTCCTTGGATCCCCGGAGTCCTGAGGTACAGCCCAATAAGTCTCCAAAGACTGCTGAAAGGAATATTTTAGCAGCTTCACATGTAGTAACACCCCAAAACCCACTGGAGCAGAAAAGCAAAGCAGTGACAGGCATGATGTGATGAAGGCAAGCCAAGTTCATGAACACTAATGAGAGATATTCCTTGGAGTTTTATTAAAATAATGGGGGAGAATTTTTAAAAAGTTGAAGTTCTGTATGTTAGGGTATAGCAAGAGTGAAGGATTAGAGGTGGTGTAATTAGGCAACTGTTAAGAGTTTTTTGAAGCCTGAGAATTTGCCTTTGAAGACCAGTTTCTAGCCTTGTGACAGTGGGAAAAATATTTAACCTCATTAGGCTTTTATTATCTCCCCTGTAAAATAGAAACGACAATGCTTGTGTGCCTCTGTATTCACTGATTTTCTTTGACCATAGGGAGCAACAACTTCACTTCCTTCCTTATGCCATACTCCACTGTCCATCCTACCTCACTGGATCCTTCCTAGGTAGGAGGAATGTTAATCTACAAGCCAGAACCTGAGTTCACTGGGCATAGTGGCAATATCTTCAAGACACATTTCAAGACCCTTTACCCCATTCTTGGTTCCCCTTTAGGAAGCAGACACCGTTGTGATTTGTTCCAGCCTCTAGTCAAGCTGAAGGCTGGGGCGGTAGGTAGCACCAGGTCTGCTTCTCCTACAATGACTTCACTCTCCTAAACTTCAGCATTCTTCTCCAATCCTCTTTCATAAGAGACATTAATAACATCAGCACTTATCCATATGGCTGCTGATTCTTTGGTGAATATGCTCTTTGGCTGGGAACTCTGGAGAAGAGGAAGAATAAATGGTAGGATTTGGGAGCCAAGCCAGCCACACCCTAAACCACACCCTGAATGCATCATTGTGCCTCTCCACAAAATTTTGTGAGGATTAAAGAAAAGAATGCATGTAAAGTGCTAAGCAACATCCCTGGCATATAGTACTCACTCAATAAATATTAATTATTAGTAGTAATACACACGGATGACAAATATTTGCCATTGGCTATCTGTACTTAGTCACATCGTCCCCATGTTTTGAAAAAACTGCTCTACGGCTGAACATTTCAATATTTGGTTTACTGAAACTGGAATAAAATGGGTATGTTCTAAGCTTATTGTGATTTTTTTTTCCCCTGTAGTTAAGTAAGGAAGTGAGAATTTTTCTTTGAGGCATACCACTCTCGCTTCTGGGCAAGTTCACTCTTTGGAATGTTCTGGTTATGCACATGTAAGCACCTACTCTTTGACCTTTGGGAAGCTAATACTGGTGAAGAAATGTCAATGCAAAGTCCCCAGACCTGCCTTGACAGATTTTGCTTAATGAGTCATGGAAGTGGGGAATGAAATCTACCTTCCTAAGATTTTTCCCTTTCTATATTAAAAGTTTCTTTTAGGTCTCCGCTTGCAGTACTAAAGATCAGAGTTGGGGCCACGGGGCTAAACCTCAGGGAAAAGATCTGATAGGTGTGGCTCTGAAGAGCAGTAACCACCAGTGTGGGAAAGCAGGAGCTGCAGAGACACAGACAGCCCTAACCCTCTCCTGATGTGATTTGCAGGTGGGCTCCAGGAAGCATTATTGTCTAATATCCAATTTTCAATTTTCCCATTCTGGCTTTCTAATTTTTCTATCTTCCTGTATTTGGTAAATGTTTTTGAACCTGTGTTCAACATTTGAGGAATAGCAGAAGGGCCATGTCCTTGATTAGAGGAATCACTAAGGGGAGAGAACAAGTAGCTGATCAAAGTGGCCATGGAACCACAGAAGGTGGACCAAAAAGCAGATTTTACTCATAGCCTGGATAACTAGAACCTGTAAACATTTCCAAGAAATCCTTGGAAGTACTTCTGGAGGAGTAGATCTCCTGCAGCAATGTAGTTTGGGGCATGCTTTATTATGTTTACATGTTACAGAACAGGATGATTTGGAAGGATGAAGAACTTGAGTAATCCTGCTTCTGCGTCTCATTTTTTCTGACCTTAAATATGTCCTCTTCACTCTGTAAGATCAGAGTTATCCTCAATAAAATAAGAATCAAAGTGCATTGCCTTTAGATACCACTTTACTCTCAATACTGTTGACTACATTGCTTATTCAATCAACCATTCAATCAAACATTTGTGTTTACCATGTTCAGGTACCAGAATATACAAGAATGAGTAAGACACGGTCCTTGAACTCAATGGACTTACATCTAAGGGAAAAAGACAAATGCATAAATAGATTATTTACATACAGTGTAAATGTATACACAGGATGCTATGGAAACAAAAAGCAGAAAGGGAATTTGGGGTTGAGGATACTAGATGTAGCTTCCCAGAGATGACACTGAAACTGATTCTCAAAGCTATGTCAGATTGTTCATTTGACTTGTGTACTCCCTCTCTTCAATTTCATAGAATATAGTAAGTACAGAAAAGAGTTATTTTTGCTAATTAGGGAAGAGATTGCTACGTAGTAGTAGCCATAGAAGTAGTCACCTGTGGAGTAGGGAACCAGCATAGTGAAGGGCAACATGCTCATTTTCAGTAAGCTTGAGTTATTTTGACAGCCACTTACTTTGTCATGTAGCCTTGGACAATGCAGGCAACTGCGAACGTCATTTTCCTCATCAGTGAAAAGAAAATAATATCATTTCTTGCCTCCCCTAGAGGGTCGTCATGAGGAACAAATTAAGTGCTGAATATGAATGTGCTTTATAAGATATAAAGAGCTTTCTCATTAGTGGGGAATAGATTCTGAAGCATCTAGCCCTCCTTTAAAGTACAGGAAAATGGCTGGTGCAGGGAAGGACGCTTGCAGAGAAGCAGGCAGTGCTTCCCTGATTGAGCAATTCCTATCGATCTCCTGAACAAGTGGGAGATTGCAGTCCTGAGACAAGGATCCTCTAGGAGAAGATTTTCCCCCACGCAGTTCCATAGACTTCTGTGCCACGAGTGTGTATGTGGAAAACAGGATCAGCAGTGGACGAAAGACAAGAAGGAAGGACAGTGTCAGCAAAGGTCTGAGTGTCACGCATCAGTCACGATGACAGCTGCCAGGGCTCAGAGAGCTGTAGAGCACAAGGACGACCGCTGGATTGAATTCGGACACATTCCTGAGGCTTTGCATCACACACCCAGGATGGTGGTCCTTGCTCATCTAAGCTCACTGCCCTACTCAGCCTCCCTGAATGTGTGCTTTCCAGGCTGCTGTATCTGCTTTCCTCCCAGAAAGGATTACTCATCTGTGCTCTCACAGCCATGCCGTCAACACTGGGGAGAGCTTCTGGGACCCTGCTAGGCCAGAGGAGCTCCAGACCCACAGGTTATGAAACACAGGAACTCCACAGGCAGATTCCCTGGAAAGCGGACAGGGCTTGTGCGGCATGTCCCTCACACCCCCAGTGTACCTAACACTTTACATCATGTTTGTACATAGAGAAGCAGAAAGGCATGCGCAGGAGGGTGCAGGACCTTGAGTCATTCACCCTGAATCACCCGAAGGGAAGGGATATTAATTAATATGATAACTACTAGTTGTTGGATGGAGTGCTAAGGTATGCTCCCAGACTCTTAAAGTTTACCCTTTGTGCCATGCTTTAAGTTAGATATTTTAACATTATATTTCAGATGATAGAACAGAGGCACAGAGAGGCTAGGTAACTTGTCTAGAGTCACTCAGTGAGCAAGTATTTAAACTAGAAATCCAGCCTGAAGCTGTCACTGCAAAGCCCAAGCTCTTGGCCTCACCCTCATCTAGAAAATGATAGTGGTGATCATGTCTGAGATCCCTTCTGTCTCCAAAATACTACCATCCTTTTAGCTATGTGCTCAAGGAGTAAATTATTTCATTTTTTGAAGTGTAAGGACAATTTACATATTATTACCTAATGTGCTCTTTTCTTGGTATATGTTAGGTGTCTTAAAAAAAAACTATTAATTAGATTGAATTGAACTGAATTTTCAAAGCTTCATATTTTGAGTCTCTAAAAGGATGATCATATCCCCTGCATCATCAGCTTCAAACGTTGTTTGAAGCTCAGATGAAATCCAGTGTTTGGAAGCATGTTTTTGATATTTATTATTATAGTATAATATGCATACATACTGATAGACACAACACATAACAATACTCAGTGATTATGAGAAAATGAACATCCAGCATCCAAATCAAGAAACAGAGTATTACCAGAATTGCCAGAGTATTGCCAGATTCAGTTTCCTGAAGCCTCCTTGGGCCCTCTCCTGTCACTAGCCCCATAAGCCAAGGATAACCAGTATCCTGACATCCAACAGCATGGGTCAATATTGCCTGTTTTTGTTCGTAATTGAGTTGAGTAATACATATGCCCTTTTGTGTACTTCTGCTCCACAGCTTGTTTGTGAGATTCATCTACATTTTTAAGTGTAATTTTAGAATATTCCTTCTCATCGATGCATCATATTTCACTGTGGGACTATACCACAATTTATTTATACAGTCCACTGATGACAGAATTTTTAGTTTTTAAGTTTTTTACTATTACCAGTAGTCCAGCTACAGACATTCTATGGATGCATTTTACTTGAATATATTCCTAGAAGTATACATATGTTTGACTTTTCCAAAGTAGTTGTATCAATTTAGACTCTGTGAAAATTAAGAACATTTCTTTACCAAAAGCTACCACCAGGAGAATGAGGTGGCAACTCACAAGTGAGATAAAATATTACAATTAAATAATTTGACAAAGGACTTGTGTCCAAGATATGTAAAGAATTCTTGCAACTAAATAAGAAAAAGACAGAACATCCTATAGAAACATGGGCAAAACATAAGAATAGACACTTCAAGAAGATACTATCTACAAGTCTAATAAACATGTGAATAGAAAGTTAATGGAATTAGTCATTAATTAGGTCCCACTTGTCAACTTTTGCTTTTGTTGGTGATTACTTTTGGTGTCTTATGAACACAAAGAAGGAAACAATAGACACTGAGGTCTACTTGAGGGTGGAGGATGGGAGGAGGTAGAATATTGGGACAGATAACTGTTGGGTACTTGGCTTAATACCTAGGTGATGACATAATATGTATAACAACCCCGTGACACATGTTTACGCATATTTATCAAACCTGTACATGTACACCCAAACCTAAAATAAAAGTTAAAAAGAAAGAATTAAGTGCTCCATGTAAGAGAACTGTAAACATATGTGAGGCTTCAGTTGTGATGGGGCAGAGTGAAGGAAAATATACAGACTTCAGGCATACTAGTTTCCTACAAGAGATCAACTAAGCAGGAGTAGTGTAAATAAGCAAGTTTGAACCACTTACAAAATTCAAGTTCCTAACAAAATAGTCTGACATAGAGTTTTTTTAAGTGGAGATTTTTTTTTTTCAATGAGATGAAGATTTATAAAAGAAAGCCAACTGGGAAGTTTTCCTGGGAACAGCCCCTCTGGGGGAGTAAAGAAAACCTGATTGCGCAGAAGAGGGGTGAAATGCAATGTAGCCATAACAAAGGCTTCAGTCAATCTTACAGAAGGTTTGGAACTTGTTGATACTTCAGAGGTGTCCTAAATTAGTGTGAGGAGGCTAAACATTTACACCTCCACTTTGAAGCCATTTGATGAGGTCTCTTTCTTTTTTGTTGTTGTTCGTTTGTTTGTTTTTGTTTTTTTAAGGGTTTACATCTTTACAGTCACTTTTTTTTATACTTTAAGTTCTGGGCTAAATATGCAGAACATGCAGGTTTGTTACACAGGTATACACATGCCATGGTGGCTTACTGCACCCATCAGCCCATCATCTACATTAGGTATTTCTCTGAATGCTATCCCTCCCCTCATTCCCCACCTCCTGACAGGCCCAGGTGTGTGATGTTCCCCTCCCTGTGTCCATGTGTTCTCATTGTTCACCTCCCACGTATGAGTGAGAACATGTGGTGTTTGGTTTTCTGTTCTTGTGATAGTTTGCTGAAAATGATGGTTTCCAGCTTCATCCATGTCCCTGCAAAGCACATGAACTCATCTTTTTTTATGGCTGCATAGTATTCCATGGTGTATATGTGCCATATTTTCTTTATCAAGTCTATCATTGATGGGCATGTGGGTTGGTTCCAAGTCTTCGCTATTGTGAACAGTGCCAAAATAAACATACGTGTGCATATGTCTTTATTCTAAGAAGGAGGAGAGAGGGTGGCATGGCTGCTCTCTTTAGCACCCAGGCAGTCCCAGGAGAGGAACTGAGCTGATAGCAGTTACCTGACAACACTCTTAACACCCAGGAGAATGAGTGTTCACTTTTAAGATACTACCACGGTGTTCTCTAAAAGTGGCTGTACCATTGTGCATTCTCACCAACAAAATATATAAAGCAATTCCACTTATTCCAAATCCTCACCAACACTTTTTATTGTCAGTCTTTTTAACTGGAATTTCTGCATTTCATATAACTTGTTACATTTATTGACCTAAAGTTTTTCATTATATTCTCCTCTTATACTTTTATCATCCTCAGTATTGTACTCTATTTTATCTTGATATTTATAATCTATGACTTTTCCTTCTATTGACCAGTAGTGCTACAGGGTGATCCATTTTATTAATTCTTTTGAAGAGCTCATGTTTTCATCGGCATTTTCCTATTGTTTGTTTTCTATGTCAGTATTTTCAAATTTTTATCATTTTCTTCCAACTACTTAATTCTGGTTTTATCATTATATTTCCAATTTCTTGTGCAAACTTAGACATTGTCTTTAGAGTTTGCTTCCTTTATAACTTGAGTGCTTTTATCTGGAAATTTTCCTGTAAGTGCCATTTTAGTTAAATCCCACACATATTGTTATTCTGTGTTTTCATTTTCATGCAGTCTAAAATATTTTCTAAAATTCCATTGATTTCCTTTGATACGATTTATTTATAAATGTTATTTAATTTCCAAACATTTGTAGATAGTCAAGATACCTTTTTTTATTATTGATTTCTAATTTAGTTCTATTGTAGTCAGAAAAAAATACTTCATATGGTTGTTTGTTCGTTTTTTAGATGAAGTCTTGCTCTGTTGCCAGGCTGGAGTACAGTGGTACAATCTTGGCTCACTGCAACCTCCACCTCCTGGGTTCAAGTGATTCTTCTGCCTCAGCCTCCTGAGTAGCTGGGACTACAGGTGCATGCCACCATGCTCAGCTAATTTTTGTATTTTTAGTAGAGATGGGGTTTCACCATGTTGGCCAGGATGGTCTTGATCTCTTAACCTCGGGATCTGCCTGCCTTGGCCTCCCAAAGTGCTGGACTTACAGGTGTGAGTCACCACAACTGGCTGGCCTATATAGTTTTAATCTTTTTATATTTATTGAAATTTAGTTTATGGTCCAACATAACATGATGAGTGTTCCACGTGAGGTAGGGAGAAAATTTATTATATTGTTGGGAAAAGTGTTTAATGATACAAATGAGGTCAAGTAGATTTACAGTATTGTCATTCAATATGATATGCTCAGGTATTTATGATTAGTCATTGATATAGGAAGTTGAAATCACCTGATGTCATTGTGGACATGAACTTTGTACTATTAGTAGTACTTTCTTTTTGTATTACTTCTATTCATTTTTGCTCCTTATGTTGAAGCTCTATTACTCTGTTATTGGGTGACTATACATTTAGATTTTTATCTCTTTGATGCATTGTATTTTCATCACTTTATCTCAATGAACATATTCTTAACTTGAATATATTGAATGTTAATATAGTCACATCAAATTTTTATGACCTTTTTGTCATGTACCTTGTTTTCATCCTTTTACTTTTGTAAATAATTTTTTGACATTATAAAAGTAATAAATAAAAAACATTAATAAAATAATAAAAAAATAAAAAAATTAATAAACTAATAATAAATTTTAAAAATAATAAATAAAAAATAATAATAAAACATTAAAAATGTTGCTACACACCTTCACCTACTTCCCCCTAACATTCACATCTTACATAACTATGTCGCATTTGTCAAAATTTAAAACCATCATTGTTACATTACTATTAACTAAACTCCAGATTTTATTCAGATTTTACCAACTTTTTTCAGAATTCAACCCAGGACATTAACTCGCATTTATTGATCATGTCCCTTTTGTCCCTTCTGGTAACTGAAAATATCTCACACTACTTTGTTTTTCATGATCTTGACAGTTTTAAAAGAATATTGGTGAAATATTTTTCAGAATGTCTATCAATAGGGGTTTGTCTTTTAAAAAATGGTTATACATTTTAAAAGTTTTGGGAAGAATACCACAGAGGTGATGTGTACTTCTGATTATACTGTATCAGAGCTAAATAATAATAACATAACTTATTATTGATGATGTTGATTTTAATCACTTGTTTAAGTTAGTGTCTGTTAGGTGTGAAATACATAAAGCTACCATTTTTTTGATATACTTCATTATTTGAAAGCAAATTCCTAAGCCCAGCTCACACTCAAGAAGAGGGGAAATTAAGCTCCAGTTCCTGGAAAGAGAAGTATATACATAGAGTATATAGAATACCTCTGTAAAGAAGATTTGTTCCTTCTCTCCCATTTTCTGTTGATTTCATTATTTATACATACCAGTATGGACTCCTCATATTTAATTTTATATTTTCAGTAATAATCTAATGCTACATTATCTGTTCTGTTGTTCAAATTCCGCCAAGTTTGACCATTGCGGGGGGCGCTCTTTGAGGCTGGCTCCTGTGTTCCTTTGACGTCCCCCATTTTTTGTTGTTGTTTTTTATTTGTTTGTTTGTTTTAGGAGCACCTCCTCACTTCCTGGCACTACAAGATGCACCATGTTCATTTTGTATTTACCCTTCTCAGACCTAAAATGAGCAATTCACCAAGGAGTCATGGCACCTTTTTAATGTAGAGCCAAAGTATAATGACTTACATCATTTTCCTATGGCCTAAAGAATTTCTTTTAATACTCCTTTCAGTGAAGATATGCTGGTGATACATTCTTAGTTTTTATTTGTCTGCAAAAGTCTTTGTTTCTCCCTCACATTTAAAGTATAATTTTTCCATATATAGAACTCTACCTGGTATTTTTTCAATACTAAAAATATTATTCCACACTCTTCTTGCTCGCATAGTTTCCAATAGCAAGTCTACTAAAATGATTATTCTTATTCCTTTGTATAGGAACTTTTTTGTTCAAGCTTCTTTCAAGATTTTCCCTATTTTTGGTTTGTGAAGCTTAAATATAATACTTTTAGTATGTATATAGATGTATTTTTGTTTGTTTGTTTTTCCTACTTGGTATTCTCTGAAGTTCCTGTGCTTTGGTGGACCTGCGATTAATTTAGGAAACTTCTCAGCCATTATTACTTCAAATATTTTGTTTTCTCTTATCCTTCTGGTATTCCAGAGAATGCATAACAATTCTCACATGTTCGTTTGTTCTTTCTTTTCTTTGCTTTGCTTTCTTGCTCTTTTATCCTTTAAATTTCAGTTTGGAAAGTTTCCATTTGCCTATCTTGAAGCTCACTGATTCTTCTGAAATGTCAAGTTTTTCTGATGACTCATCAAAGGCATCCTTTATTTCTGCTACAGTGTTTTTTATTTCCAGAAATTCCCTTTGATTCATAGTGTTTTCATTTCTCTGCTTACATTATCCATCTATTTTTGCACATTATCTGCTTTTTCCTTAGAGTCCTTAACATATTAATCAAAGCTTCTAAATGTTCTTTATGTAATAATTTTGATATATGTGTCATACTGGGGATAATTTGTTTCTTCAGACTGTATTTTTTGCCTTGCCTTTTGGCATGCTCTGAAAGCTGGGTATATTTTGTTGAGTGATGCAGTCTGAGATAGTTAGACAGTATGAGGATTTGTGTTAAGCTGGCTAGAAGTTGGACTGTGTTTAATAGTTGCTGTTCTGTAAGTGTCAGAAGATTCCAGTTTCTTTACTGTTCTCATTTTTGTCTCCCCTCCTGACCATAAGCTTCCAACTACTCCTCTTCAGAGAGTCTTGCAGCTTTTTCAGTTGTAAACCACTGTTTTACTGGAGCCCTGTTGATATGGAGGTAAGGTGTGTGGGAGTGGAGAGGGTTCCGTAATCCTCTGATTAAATCCTGGTCTTTTAGTCAGCCGGTGTCTCAAGACATTACCTGCACAAATGTTACTCCAGGAGTATAACATTTTTCACCTTATTTCATACCTTTTTTCTCTGGCTGCAACATTTCCAACCTACTCTCTCAAAGCTCTAACTCCTGTTGGATATACTTTATTATTTTTTTACTCTTAGGTAAGACAAGAAGGCTGGAGGGCACTGGAGTAGAAGGAATTTCTTTACCAGGGCTGGGTTAAGACTCTGGAAACATCCTTTCTCCTGAATAGTGCATTCGTTATGAAGGTTCTGAATGTATTTCTCAATGATTATTGTTATGAATTGAATTTTGTCCCCCTTAAAAAGATATATTGAGTTTCTAACTCCAAGTACCTATCAACACAGGATCCTTGCAGATTTAATCAAGTTAAGATGAGGTCATTAAGGTGGGCCTTAGTCCAATGCCATGTGATGTAGAGGCACAAATGGGAAAGATGCAGCCACAAGCAAAGGATCACCAAAGACGAATGGCCACCACCAGAAGACAGGAAGAATCAAGGAAGGATTCTCCCTTATGGGTTTCAGGGAGGAATGGTCTTGCTGACACCTTGATTTCAGACTTCTAGACTTCAGAAATATGAGAGAATAAATTTCAGTTGTTTTGAACCACATAATTTGTAGTACTTTTTATTGATACCCTAAGAAACTAACACAATTACTATACCCTAAGAAACTAATACAATTTCTACCCCAGACAGACTTGTTTTTGGACCTTTACTATAAGGATCTATTTGGCTTCCTGGAAGTAAAGCCCACAAAAGTCTTTGGATTCCCATAAGACTGCAAGACTCCAGAGTTTCTTACTTTCATGCTAGTCCACCACAGTCAGCCTTTGACAGTTGATTAAAATTGCTATTTAAGTGTTTCTAAAGGTTTTTGGCTCCAGGGATTTCTGTTCCAGATAAGCAGATCTCAGCTATGTCTTCCTGTATGTACCTATCTATCTTCCCACATATCAGGGTGGTGGTTTGTCTGTAACTTCAGTTCTCTGAAGGGTCCAAGGAAAGTCACTGATTTACCATTTATGTAGCTTTTTCTTTTTAAATGATAGAATGCTGACTTCCAAGTTCTTTACATGCTAGAACTAGAACAGAAAGTGGAGAAGGTTATTTAGAAATCAAGATCTGAGTGCTAGGTGTGCTGACTGAAATTCTTAAAACTTTAAAGAGTTTAAAGTTTGGTTTGGCATGCAGTTAAGTTACTTATGAATCAGCTTCATCTTTTCAAGAATTGTTTTAAAATGCTATTGGGATAATTGTAAGGATCTTTTTTCTAGTATTACTTTAGCCTTACTACTAACGCATGACTTTCCTGCAGTTTCTAATGAATGGCCAATGTGTTCAGTAAATTCTCTGCTTTGAACAGGTAGAAGCTGAATACAACCTTGATCTCTGTGAGTTTTTGTAGTCATTATTTTTCAAGCTTCATGGAGTTTCACCTACAAATGTAAAGCACAGATTTGAGGGAATCCTCCTGGATATTTCTGGAAGGATTTTCTGCCTTGTTCTTGTTCCTCAAGTAATCTGCTCCACAAATTGTAGATACCTCAATTTTCCAGAATTCCAATTTCTATCTCCTCAATTCAGCAAGACTGTTCTCTCATTGGATCTTCTCTCCTGAAACCATGGTCCAGAAAGTGCCTGTAGGCAGAAATGTGGGGCATATTGTAGGCTCACCCAATTGTTTTCCTTTCTCTCAGGGTCACACTCCTGTGCTGTCTGAGGTTTAATGCCTGAAAATAGTTTCTTAATGTATTTTCTCTAGTTTTATACTTGTGTATGGTAGAAGGGAAAATATCGCACTAATCATTTCTTCGGACCTGGAAGAAAACTTCTCCAAAACAGAATTTTGAGGTAAATGTTTTCCTTGAAAATAAATCTAAACTTTCAAAATTCAATTAACTCTCACAAACACCAGGCTCAGAGGATTCCATTTTCTAGTATTGAGAAAGTTAGTATTTACCTGTGGGGTGAAGCTCAGTGCTCTGCTTAGATGAAAGATAGCAGATGAAGGAAAAAATCTTTTAACTAAAGGTACTTTGAGAAAAAGAAGTGAGACAGCAGAAGAGGTGCAAGGTGAGGTCTCAGTGTTCTTATTTTTCCACTTAACTATTGGAATCTGAAACTTGGTGGCAATTACTAGAGGTTTTAGAAACACCCCACTGGTATGGTGGAGCCTAAGAACAGAAGAGTTTCTGGAATTTAACTTGTAAAGAGCATGGAGGAGACAAAAAGTCCTAGAAAAACTGAGGCCTTCAGCTGAGCACCACTTTCAGTATTGTAGTTATTGGCACAGTAGCAATGACAAGGAGATGGTGTTCAACAGCGTAAAGAGAAACCATCCTAAGCAACACTCCTGCTTCTTTAACGATTCTGTGGGAAGAATCCACCTACTTTGGAAATGGGGTCTAGAGGTTATCAGGAAGAAATTAAATGGGAAGAGGCAATCTTCAGAGACCAGCATATTTCCTGTTAAAAAACACCAGGACCAGTCATACTTTAATTATCACCAGTGCAAAGAGAAGCACAGGCCATTTTGCTTCACTGATCACATCAGCATGAATATACGGTATATTACATTGAGTTGTGCCACTCTTATAGTCATTATATTACTAAAGCTATTTTTTTTCCTTACCATACACCCAAATGTCATTTTAGAGAGAAGCCAGAGTGGAAGTGTTTGATGAGAAATCTGAAAAACTGAGCTTAAACCTTAGTCCTTCAAGGAGAGACTTAATTATCTTCAGAGAATCCTTCAGTTACTCAATCTGTTTAAAATTATGTCATATATATTTGAAATAATATTTTATTTTCAAAAGTAAATACAACTATAGTTAGTGTAATTCAACTCATGATATGACAGTGTGATGAGTTATGGTAACGGTGAAAAGTAGATGCTATGCAAACACAGAAAAAAATAAATTAATTATAGCCAGTATACTTAGAAAATATACATGAAGTCTCTAGGGCCTAAAATAGAGTTTGAAAAACTGAAAGGAATTTCAGCTAAAGAAAAAAGAGTGAAGGCCAGATGCTGTGGCTCACACCTGTAATCCCAACGTTTTGGGAGGCTGAGGCGGGTGGATCATCTGAGGTCAGGAGTTCAAGACCAGCCTGGCCAACATGGTGAAACCCCATCTCTACAAAAAATACAAAAAATTAGCCAGGCATGGTGGCACATGCCTGTAGTCCCAGCTACTCAGGAGGCTGAGGCAGGGGACTCACTTGAACCCAGGAGGTGGAGGTTGCAGTGAACCAAGATTATGCCATTGTACTCCAGTCTGGGCAACAAGAATGAAACCCCATCTCAAGAAAAAAAGAGAGTGAAGCATTTCAGGTAAATAAAACAGCCATGGACAAAGTCAAGATATCTGGAAATATTTCAGAAATAGCAAATAATTCAATATGGCTTTCTGTATTTTGCTGTCATTGTTGTGTGTTTTTGTTTTTCAAACCAAACACTTCTCTATGGTCCATTGGAGCCTGGGTCTGGAAACCACTCACAGAGAACTTTATATTTATATTACAGGTATATATTACAGGTAAGGCGACAGACAATTGATCAAATTTCTTGGTGTCAGAAGAGCTTGACCATATTTACAGGGTCAAAACTATTCACAGTTCAGAGGAAAAGGAGGCTCAAAGGATAGAGGGGTTTATCTAAGTGTAAAAACCTCATAACCTCCGTGGATGTGAGAGCCATGGGCTAGCTGGCTTTCTGCTACTTGGGGCCTGCAGGGCTATGGGACCGGCTGAGGTACTCAGGAAGCTGGTCTCAGATGTCCACATGTAGATGAGGACTCTGCCCCCAACAAGCAACTGAGATAAACACCAGAGAGGTAGGTGTGCAGCTCCCTGGGCTTCTGGAGGGGAGGAGGAGTTGCTGCACCCTATCTGTACCTATGATGGGGCTAGGGGTCCCTCTCTGCGGCAGGGCCAAGACCATGGGACAGGGCTGACCAAAGACTCTTCTGGTCACTGTCTTATCTGGCAGCAGTTAAGTGGTGCTGAGGACAAAGCACCTCAGCAGACAACAGGCTGGGCCCAGCTCCCCATCCTGCCACCTCCTGGTTATGACTTCGATTCTGTCAAGTGCTCCAGGAATTGTATAGTGTTTCTGGAGGAGCAGATAGACAAAAGAACCCCCTCTTTCCCTGAGAAAGGCATCTGCATCCCAGGTCATGCTGCTCAGATACCAGGGATCTGGGGTATCTGTGGGCTCTAGTTATTGTTTTTGTTTTTGTTTTTGTTTTGTTTTGTTTTGAGGCAGGGTCTCACTGTGCTACGTAGGCTGGACTGCAGGCTCGACCTTCTCAGGTTCAGGTGACTCTCCCACCTCAGCCTCTCTAGTAGCTGGGACTACAGGTGCGTGCCACCACGCCCGGCTAATTTTTGTATCTTTTGTAGAGACGGGGTTTTACCATGTTGGCCAGATTGGTCTTGAACTTCTGGACTCAAGTGATCTGCCCATTCCAGGAGGTTTAAAGCTTAGGACTTAGGAAAATGAACCTATTAAAATGGTTTGGAAATTAGTGGAATAATCTTAAATGGCATACTAAGAATTTGAACTTTGTTATTTTAATAATTTTCAAAATTATTATTCTTGTACGTGCTTTTTTCATGCCAAACATTAGTTATCTATTACTGCATAGCAACCTACCACACATTTAGTGATTTAAAACAATAAATATTCATTATCTCCTATGTGATCTCATAGTTTCCGTAGGTCATGAATCTGGTCATGGCTTATCTGGGGTTTCACAAAGCCAGATTCAAGATGTTGACTGGGCAGTGTTCTCAAGTGAAGGCATGACTAGGAAATAATTTACTTCCAAGATCAATCAGGTAGTTGGCCAGATCTATTTCCTTGTGTTTATAGGGTTGAGTACCCCATTTTTTGTTGTTGGCTAGAGGACGGAGATTGCCGGTTGTTCCTAGAGGTCCCCACAGTTCCATCATAGCTGCTTATTTTATTAAACCTACAATAACAGTCTGTTGTGCAAGTCTACTAGAAACCTGGAGTTTTATATAATGTAATATAACCATGTCATAGATGACCTTTGCTATATTCTGTTGATTAGAATAGTCACTGTTCCTGCCCAGACTCAAGGGGATGGGATTACCTAATAGTATGAACAATGAGATCAGGGATCATGGGGAGAAGAGATGCCTCAGAGATTGTTTATCGCTCATTAATCCTTACCACAAATTCTATATTGCAAGCAAGAAGTGAGACGTGCATTCAAAATGCACTCATTCATGTGTCTCATAGATGAATATTATCAATCATATAAGATACATTACAGCTTTGCATTTAACTCAGTATTCTTGATAATTTGATTAACTTATGCTAAGTTATTTCGATTTTAGTGAGGTGGATGTGCTGTCCAGCTTTTCTACAGTGTGACGCCCTGAAATAAAGCCCAGGTATTTTGTTCTACTTATAACTCTATTCAGAATACCTCTATCAGATAAATATTATCATCCTCATTTTAATGCTGAAGAAATTAATGGGCAAAAAATTAATTTTCTCAAGGTCATTCAATGAGTAAATGATGAAGTTGGAAGCCAAACCTAGGTCTGTGTTCTCAACAACTATGCAGACTTTATCTCTAAATCTTATCTTTTTCAATAAGGGAAATGTATGCAATCACACTCTTTAGGATAATTATTTCTGGAATGGTGTTAAAAGGTATTGAATACAGGGAAGGCAAGGACTATGAGGTCCATAAAGGAAGTAACCATGAAGATTTTGCTCACCAGCAGCTCCCAGGTGCAACCTGTGGTATGTAAGTTTTCAACAGATAGATACTAAACGAAAAAAGAAAGGGAAAAAAAGGGAGAGGAGTTATCTGTAGTAGTGTGAGTGCTTTAGTAGGATCTATTTTCATAGCTCCTTTGACCAACCTTGGAAAGCAGCATTCATCAAAATTAAAATCAAATTTTTTTGATTACCAAACAATATGCTCAACTCCTTACTTTACTCCAGCCTAGGTATTTATCCTTGCCACAGACTTCAGTCTTATCCCACCTCTGATACGTGCCCTCAGTGTAATAATCATAAAGGGGATAAAGCTGAAATATTGGTGGGAGGAAAGGAACAGTTAGTTGTATAGGTAACAAACAAATTAAATACCTTTAATAAGCACCAAGGCAAAATAAACACAAAGAAATCCATCAAAGGAAACATCAAAATTAAATTGCTAAAAACCTAGCATAAAAAGAAAAATTTTAAAGAAGCCAGAAGACAAGAGACTTTACATACAAAGCAACAAAGATAAGAATTATCACAGACTGATCTTCAGAAATAATGGAAACTAGAGAACAAAGAAATGATATCTAAGTGCTGAGTGAGAGAAGGAAAGAAAAAAGGTCAATTTAGAATTCTGTATCCACTGAAAATATATTTTCAACTTTCTTATTATTAGAATCTCTGTATCACTGGGACCAATAATGTGTGCTCAGCCAAAAGACTGAACTCTTCAATTTCCATAACAGTTAGCATGACAATGTGAATAGGGTTTAACCAATGAGATATAAGTAAAGTTGTGGACAGGGAGTTCATGAAAGTTTCTGTAAAGGAAGCAGGAGAGACAGCTGGGAAATCTATACAGCCCTCTTTTTTTTTTTTTCTTCTGGTTTTATTGTTTTCAACCTGCAGTGTGAATAGAAGGTGGGAATGGCAGTGACTAGCTTGGCTCATGAGATGACCTCAGGTTTTTTTTTTTTAATTATTCCCTAAATTCTACAGTAAAATGACCTTAAGTTTAGAAGTAAGATGATAGACTCTGAATTTCCATGATGGTGAGTATTACCAGCTCTGACTTCAATTCCAAGTTTAATTCTAAATTTCTTTTTACATAAAAGAAACAGAGTGAAATACATTTCTATCTTGGTTAAGCCAATATTATTTGTGGCTCATGTTATTTGTGGTTAAATTTGATTCTAACTGATTCAAGATAAGACTCAAAGATGGATTGTGTATCATGTATAGGCTAAGGGTATCTATTTTAATATATATTTGCACATTTTTAAAACAGTGAATATTTTTAAGATTTTTAAGCCAGTCAAGTATGTATACATCAAAGTAGGTCAATCAAAGTGCTAGAGCAAATGCAGGTGTTTGAAACATCCCTTCTTTTTTCTGCTTAGACACATGACTCGACCATGTTGTCCAGCCTCCCTTGAAGTTGGTTTGACTGTGTGATTTTGTTCTGCCCAATGGAAAACGCGCAAAAGTATTTGTACCACTTTCAGAATACCTCATAAACTTCCAACAGATAATCCTATGCTCCCTTTCACCCCTTTCTAACCCAAAGGAGCGGATTATGAGGACATAGAGCCTAGTAGAGACACAAGATAAAAAGAACCTAGGTTCCTGGATGATGGCATAAAAGGTCACATCCTTGAATTTTATATAATGAAGAAATAAGCTTTTATTCTGTTAATCCATTGAAATGTAGGGTTGTTATTAGAGTAGTTAGCTTACTACGACTAATTCAGCTGAATTCAAACCGTAGTGTTTAAAAAGTCAAAATACCATATAACCATCAAGTGCTGTACTGGAAAGTCTGAGCCCTGAAACCAATTATCTATATAACCTAGGGGAAATAACTGGATCTCTTACATCTTTACTTTCACCATTGGCAAAATGGTGAGAGTTATTGAAAAAATCCTCTTTTCAGGTTGAATGATTTGTTATGTTAGCTGGAAGCAACTGCATTAGCTACTAACAGTATAAGAGGAAATAATGGCCTGAGCAAAGGGCAGCAGCCAACAGGACAGAAAAGAGGTGGTGTATAGAAAAGCCACTGCAAAGACAGGTTGGCTTATTTAACCTTCTCTGAAGTGACCTGTTCATGGATTCATTCTCTTTACTTCCGTATTGAAAACAAAAAGTCTTCTGGCGGACAGCTTTCATTTCTCTGGCCGTCTCTTAAAGAAATGCAGGCTATAATGAAAAATGACCATTTATAATGGGGCTATTCCTCTTAAGTGCTGCAGGTTGCAAACACCAAAGCATCTTTTGGCATATGCATATTCAGGTATAGTACGATGCAACCTGAAATGAATGTGCGTAGACGCTGATTTCCTGGTAACTATGGCAAGTCAATTTTGTTTGTTAAATATTGGTAATAGCCAGGAAAATAAAAGAATAGCCACCAAACCCAGAGACTATCTCTTGTTTTTTATTGTATTGAGCTGCAAATAATGTATCATTGCCCTCTGAATGTGAATATTGGCTAAGAGAGACATTTTAAGTAAGGTTTTGCTTGAAACAAAAGTTCCCGAGTAAAAAAAGCAGACAGAAGAGTGTTTACTTTCTAAGTTTCTAAATTACCAAAAGGGAGGCTCTTGACTTCAGAGGATGAAGACTGTTAGCACTAGTTTAACAAAGGGTCAGGGCTAACAAGCCCCAAGTCACTACGGCTCTGAACCCTTTCTTGATATCCTGTTCTGAATTTACATATTCTGGTTGTGTTCTATCATAACACAAACTCAATATATCGCAAAGTGAACTCCTTGTGTTTCTATATTGTCAGGTTGCACACGACAAAAGAAATTCAACCCAGACTACTGTAAGACAAAAATGGGCAATAATAGTCTTACAACTGAAAAGTTTAAGTAAGATATTAGGAGCAGCTTGGCTTAGGGGAAACTATAATTAAACCTTACTTTTTTTAAGTTCTATGTTGGCTTCATTTTAGGCAGACTATATCTTTGTGGAAACAATAATAGGTAAAAGCTCCAGGTCTACATACTATTTCTCAGTAATGTCAACTACAAAGAAACACTTTTAAATACTCATATAATATTATATACAATGCAATAAATTTAAAAATAAATATCAGAAACATCAGACCCCCTCCCCCATATGAGCAAACTAAAAAACACATTTCAAGTTAAGTTATGGATCAAATAGTAATTTTATAAGTGTTAAAAGTGATTGACAGGCTCTGCTTTTGGTTAGAATACTGAAACTCAAAACTCTTGAACAGACAGAAGAAGCCAAAAACTACAAAATCATAGTTTTTATGATCTACCAGGAACAAAATAAACTAAACTAAAATTCTTACTAGGACAAAAGAGAATCATTCCTATTTCCATGCCTCATAGAGAGACAGAAAGTGAAGGATCCTGTCACAGATAAAGCTAAGGATCTTTTGTAGTTTTCCATTTATTTCTATATATGCCGCAAAACTCAGAGTACATTATTATTATTATTGTTATTATTGCCTTAAATGTTCAATAGTGATCTGAACAAATATAGATATAAATGATTACATAATAAAAAAATGCAGATCTTTCATTTTTTAAAAGATACATATCTTTCTGATGCATTTCATTTCTTCCTGAACTTCCTGAAGGTGTGGGCTTCCATCTGGTATAGTTTCCCTTTCCCTGAAAGAATTTACTTTTATCATTTTTATAGGGCCAAAACAGTAATAACGGTGTATTATAGGCTTAATTGCATATACTTTATTCACTCAAAAGAGGGCGTGACATTTCACATCCACTAGGAGAGCTAAAATATAAAAGACAAAAATAGTGTGGGTGAGGATGTGGAGAAATTAGAACCCTTACACTCTGCTGGTGGGAATATAAAATGACACAACAATCGAGTAAATCAATCTGGCAGTTCCTCAAAAGGTCAAACATAGAGTTACCCTATGACTCAGCGATTCCACTTCTACATATATACTCAAGAGAAATAAAAATATATGTCTACATGTGTACCTGAATGTTCATAGTAGCATTATTCATAATAGCCAAAAAGTAGAAACAACTCAAGTGTCCATCAGCTGATGAATTAATAGAATATTGTATAGCTATATGATGAAATATTCACCTATTAAAAAAAAAAGTACAAATACATGCTAAAACATAGATGCGCTTTGAAATCATGATGCTAAGTTAAATAACCTAGTCACAAAAGACCACATATTTTACAATTCCTTCTTTTTTTTTTTTTTTTGAGATGGAGTTTCACTCTTGTTGCCCAGACTGGGGTGCAATGGCACCATCTCAGCTCACTGAAACCTCCGCCTGCTGGGTTCAAGCAATTCTCCTGCCTCAGCTTCCTGAGTAGCTGGGATTACAGGCATGCACCACCATGTCCGGCTAATTTTGTATTTTTAGTAGAGATAGCATTTCTCCATGTTGTTCAGGCTGGTCTTGAACTCCCAACCTCAGGTTATCCGCCCACCTTGGCCTCCCAAAGTGCTGGGATTACAGGTGTGAGCCACCGTGCCCAGCATTACAATTCCATTTATATAAAATGTTGAGATTAGGCAAATCTATAGAGGCTGAATGCAGTTTAATATTTGCCTAGGGCTAAGAGAGAGGGGTAAGTGGAAACCAGGGAGTGACTGCTAATGAATTTCTTTTTGAGGTAATACAAATATTTTTAAATTGATTGTCGTAATAGTTGTAGAATTCTGTGATTATATTAAAAACCATTGCACTATTCACTTTAGGTGGGTAAATTGTATGTAATATGAATTGTATCTCAGTGATACTGTTTTAGCTGGGCATGGTGGCATGTGCCTACAGTCCCAGCTATTCAGGGTCTGAGGTGGGAGGATCACTCAAGCCTGGGAAGCAGAGGTTGCAGTGAGCCGAGATTTCACCACTGCACACTGGTGTGGGCTACAGAGCGAGACCCTGTTTCAAAAAAAAAAAAAAGGAAAGAAAGAAAAGAAAGAGAGAGAGAGAGAGAGAGAGAGAGAAAGAAAGAAAGAAAGAAAGAAAGAGAAATTTCTATATTGAAAAACAAACAAAACGCCAAAAAAAAGCATGAAAAAATTAAGATTGGAAAAATTAAGATAGAATTAAGAAAAGAGGACCAAGATAGTAGACTTAAAACACAGCTCTATCAACAGTTTCATTAAATATAAAGGATTAAATGCTTCAATTAAAAAGCAAAGACTGAAGATTGTCAGGATGATTTTTAAAAGTAAGATCCAATGTTTGCTGTTTACAAGGTTGTAAAGCTCCACATTTATCCCAGATGTTTAGAAAATGCAACCCTAATAAAAGAATCCAAATGAATTTTGAAAATAAAATGTGACAAGTTGATACAAGTCACATTAAAGAATTAAGATTCTTGAAAAGCTAAGTTTGATATAAAAATAAATATGAGGGCTATACCCTGTCTTTTATGTCATTTATTTTAAAATACAAGAACAGTGTGTCAATATTGGCTAATTAGCACAGTTCCGGGAAAAACTTCATTTGAAAAAGTCTTCTGGGGTAGAGATTAGGGACTTTTTCTTTGCTAAATTTGATAAAAGGGAACAAATTTAGAAGAATAACGTAAGAACCATCTTCCTTCCTTTTTTTTTTACATTGAACATTTAAGTAATGTAGTGGCAATCATTTTGCAACCATAAGATGATAAGCTAGAGGAGGAAAAGATAATATACTCAGCATAATTCAGCAGGAAGATAGCTGAGCCTAATTTTCTTGATTACATTAATGATCTGCAAAACCAACGCTAGCACCTATCTAACTCCACACTTCTGTGAGAAAACTAAATCTGAATTATGTAATCACTGTTATCAAGTGTTCTTTTGATTGCCATCATAACTATTTTTACTATTCTAATTTCTAGAGAGAGAAATTCAAATTAAACAGCAGTCACTTTCAATTCTCCTGCCATCTGATTGACAAAATTATAACCCAAAAAGGAGAAACAGAGGGCAAAGGGATTCTCATGCTGTGTATGTGGGTTTGCAAATTGGCACAACTGCTTTGGAGAACAAGTTAATAACATTTAATAACATTTACAGTCATGTATATCTTACACCACAGAACGTAACTTTTAATTATCTAAAGAATATCGTTTTATACAAGGACATATGCAAATTAATGTTTACTGCAGCACTGCTCTCATGAGTGAATAATTGAAAACCTTCTGTATCCGCCAATTAAATAAATGTTCAAATAAATTGTTGTATTATCCTACAGTATGATAGTATTCAACAGTTAAAATGAACAAACTAAATCAATGTGTGCTGGCATGTATATATCTTGAAGATATAATTTTGAGCAAAAAATGATATATAGAAAGATGTACTGAGAAAGATGCTATTCACGTAAAATTTTAAAGCACACAAATATCATATATTGTTTATAGACACACACATTGCATGGAACTGCTAGTTGTTTCCCTAAATTTATTCCACCTTTTTCAGAGTAAAAGGAGTTTTAGCTAGACATGGCCACCAACTAGACAATATATTTTCCTGTCTTGACTATTTAGGACCTCAAAGACCTTTCATTAATGTTGGAATGTCTATTGATATTTACCATATTCAAAATTACAATATTAAACACATATTAAAATAAAAATAAAATTTAAATTTTTAATGAAAATTTTATTTTTAATAAAATAAAATTTTAAAAAATAAAAATTTATTGAATAGCAACATTGTTTATATTTTTACAAATTTTTAATGTCTTACTTTAAGACAAGTAAAGTCTAATATTTGTTTCTGCATTCAATATATAGCAATGCTATTTTTGTTGAAGGATATGAAGAAAATTTGGCCTCACACAGATATATAGTTGGAAAAAGAAAGGGGATGAAGACAGAATCCCTCTAAGCTCTTGCATTGTATTCACAAAACCACCGCCTTAGGAGATTGTAAATTAACAGAATCTCATGAGTCAAAGTTGATTACCCACCCTGGACCTTCTACCTCCCTATGAACTGCTATTTGAGAAAGAAACAAACTTGAATTTACTTTGAGCCACTGTGTTTTGTTAATGTTAATGTATATGTTAGAGAAGTTTAGTTAATACCCTATGTTATACGCAGATATATAGGCAAAGTGTAAAATATGATCTGAAATTGTACACACCCACTACAAACTGTAATTGAGAAAGGCACTACAATGTAATGAATGTCTGTGTCTCCCCAAAACTCCTATGTGGAAACCCTAATCGCAACGTGATGGTACTAAGGGGGGGGGGCTCTCAGAGGTAATTAGCTCATGAGTATGAAGCTTTCGTGAATGAGGTCGATGTATTTTACGAAGAGGCTGGGGAGTTAACTAGCGTTCTTTCTGCTATGTGAAGATACATGGGAAGTCTGCAGCCTGCAGCTTCAAAGAGAGCCTTCACCAGAACTCGACCATGCTGGCACCCTATTCTCAGATCCACGGCCTCCAGAAACGTGAGAAATAAATTTCTATTTATTTAAGTTACCCAGGTTATGCTACTTTACTATAGCAGACCAAACTAAGATAGGTACAAAGGGACTTTGAATGTATCTGTAATATTTTATTTGTTCTAAAAAGATATTTGAAGAAAATATGTTAATCAACCTTTGTTAAATATGTATAGTGGGTGTTGTGATTATTATGTTATTTTTATATGTTTGAAATTGTTTTATAACAAAATGAATGTACGGTTAAGGCGTCTGAATCTGTACTTACTGCATTTGTCATTAAGCTCTCAAAGAGCAGAGGGGAACGTCTCAAGGTTTTTTACAAACATTACTTCATTGAACGTTATTAAATATGTAATTCCAAAGTTCTATACGGATTTTAAAGAAAATTAATTAAGGAAAGGAAAATGAAATATGTATGCATAAATAAATGCATAGGAAGTCTTTTATATACAATTATGTTTAAGTTTTATTAGAGAAGAAGCATATTTTCTAGGGTTGTCAGATTAACATATATTTTTATGGCATTACTAATTTAATTTTATATCACTTTTTAATTTAAATATTTGAAAGTAATTAAAACTAATAGTAACAATTTACATATTATATGCATTGAAATTGAAAATTGCTTTAACATCCATTACTTTCCATAATACCAACAATAACCCTGCTAATTAGGGAAGACAAGAATTATTAATATAATATGACTGAGAAGCTGAGACCTAGAGAAGTTAAGCAATACACACAAGGCCACATAGCAAGTTATTTTCTCCTTTTAGAACTCAAATCAGTTTTTGAATTGAAGGAGCTTAATGCTCAAGCTCCTTCATCTGAGATTTTCTAAGACATTTCTCCTTATTTCCTATTGGGCAGAGCAGGGTTGTGTGCCACTTCACACTGATCAGTGGTGAAAAGGAAAGGCACGGCATAACCCTAAGCCTTAAAGTAATCAAGGTCTACCCCCTGAGATTGTTGAAGGTTGAGCAACCACCTTTTCTGAGCACATTGCTATCTCAAACCAAGCCCAAACCAAATTACGTAACAGAAAGGAAACAGAAATGGTTACTGAGTGGGCAATCTAACAGTCTCTTCAGCAGCAGCCATAATACGCTTCTATTTCATTTAAACCCTTCCTTTGTACTAGATGGTGAAGGCAGAAAATAAGGAGTCCATGATACAGATGCTGCCCTCTGAACACATTATTGAGGAGAAACACTCACAGTTCACTCAACTCCTTGAATGTCATTCAACTTTCTTTAGCTCCTTTGAACATCCAGTTTATATGTATATTTGTATATAATACAAATTTGTATTTTACATATATATGTGTGTGTACACACACATATATACATATACACACACACACACACACACACACACATATATATAACACTTGTACAGCTAGGATTTTGCATAAAAATGTGCAACATTGGCTGGGCGCTGTGGCTCACGCCTGTAATCCCAGTACTTCGGGAGGCTGAGGTGGGTGGATCACGAGGTCAGAAGTTCGAGACCAGCCTGACCAATATGGTGAAACCCTGTCTCTACTAAAACTACAAAAATTAGCTGGGCACAGTGGTGCATGCCTGTAGTCTGAGCTACTCCAGAGGCTGAAGCAGAAGAATCGCTTGAACCCAGGAGGCAGAGGTTGCAGTCAGCCGAGACCATGCCATGCACTCCAGCCTAGGTGACAGAACGAGACTCCGCCTCAAAAAAAAAAAAAAAAAAAGAAAAGAAAAAAGGAAAAAAAGAAGATAAGAAAAGAAAAAATGTGCAACATTACACTTATTTAACTCAGGTAAATTTTATCTTCCTGTCTGTAAATTATTTGAGGGCAGATGTGGTCTATTTTCTTCATCATATTTTTCCTAAAGTCTAAACCAGTGCTGCATGTAATACGTATTCAACATGCCTTCTAAACGGTTAAATCTTAATTCATACCATTTCTTATCATATATTAGATCTCCCTCCTGTCTCCACTGAAACTCCCCCATCTAGAGTGGAAGTTTGTTGTTTCATAAAGTGTTAAAGCCAGTACATTAGTTATCTAGGAGTTATTTTGTGCCAGGCACTCCTCTAGGTGTTTTATTTATATTCTATGTGTATTTTGCCTAGTAGTAACTAATCAGAATAATCATCCATAAAAGCAGGAGAAATGCCCAAGCTGGAAGTCATTAAATCAGTATATTCATTGTTTCCTCAAACTTGGAGCCAACAATCAATGAGAGAGGAGAAACAAAACAAAACACCTTACCAAAATATCCTGCATATTTGTGACTGTCATGGTGACCAGATAGCACAGAACAGATAGAAGTATTATTGAACATCAATCTATAAACTCTGGAACCCAATCCTTAACCTAGCGATTTGTGTCCAGAGAATTCCCTGGACCAGGCAGAGTTACCTCACACTGGACATGACACCCATGGCTGTGGAAAGTCCCCTGAAGTCACTGGAACATACACAAGAGCGTGTGTCCATGGATATAAATATAAAATGCTTCACTCACCTCAGCCCCCAAATCAGACCTTATTTGTCAGTGCTACCTTGGCTAGGTCTGGAGGGGAAGGAAAGAACATTTTGACCAGCTGATGCTGTGACAGATGCTGGAGAGGCACGTGTGCTCAGATGTAGAGGTAGCTGGCATGCTGTGAATGCATCTTTAGCCTTGCTGCCCTCAGAATCCCACTGACAGATGAAACCATCTGCCTCCTATGTCCTTTCTCCAGGAAGTTCAATGCTTCCTATTATTTGTTTGTTCTTCTCTAGCATAATTGTTCCTTATGATAATAACATGATCTCAATATTTTAAATGAAAACTAGGGTACAAAAATCATGTTCTCTACCACCTGGTATAACCATTTTGGAACTTCAAAAAAATTCCCTTGTGGCATTTTCCCTATGCTTTAAAAAATCTGTGTTTTATCTCTAGCCTTTGTTCTGGATACAAAACAACAATACTGACAAGTGCCTATGCTATATCTAGGGTGATCACGTAGTGTTTGCAATAATACAGAACAATTTTATCAGTAAAAGCGAGCTAAAAATAATTATAAAGTTTTTGAAGTGTTTATATAATTACTATAAATTGGCTATATTGTATTGATGTGCCTAAAAATAGAGCTATTCAATGATTAGTGATGTTCAGAATTTTTTCATATACCTGTTGCTCATTTGTATGTCTTCTTTGGAGCAGTGTCTATTCAGGTTGTTTGTCCATTTTTCAATTGCTTTCTTTTTGCTATTTCGAAGTACATATATGTTGTGGAATGACTACATCTTGCACATAGTTATTTTGTGGTGAGAAAACTTGACATCTATTCTTCTCGGCATTTCATGAGAATACAATATCTCGCTAGTCACTATGTTGTAAAATAGTTATCTTGAACTTATTTCTTCTGTCTAGATGAAGTTTTGCATCTTTTAACCAACATCTCCCTAACCATCTCAGCTCCTGGTAACCAACATGCTACTTTCTACTTCTATAAAATTTTCTTATTGTGGTTTTAATTTGTATCCCCATTACTGATGCTGGTAATTTTTTTCATATACCTGTTGCCCATTAGTATATCTTCCTTTAAGAAATGTCTATTCTCTTTGCCAATTTGTAACTGAGTTATTTTCTTGCTGTTGAATTTTTTATGTATTTTGGATGCAAATTTCTTAACAACTGCACAGTTTGCAAATATTTTCCCCCATTCTATAGGCTGTCTCTTCACTCTATTGATTGTTTCTTTTCTCCAGGGACTCCTTAATTTGATGGTATCCCATTTGTCTATTTTTTGCTTTTGTTGCCTGTGATTTTGGGAGCATATCCAAAAAGTCTTTGCTGAGACCTATGTCAAGGAGTTTTTTTTCATATTTCTAGTAGTCTCATAATTTTGAGTCTATATTTAAGACTGCAATCTATTTTGAGTTGATTTTTGAATATGGTGAGAGATACGGGTCTAATTTAACTCTTTTACATATGGATATCTGGTTTTCCTAACAATACTTATTGAAGAGACTGTACTTGCCCCATTGTTTGTTCTTGGACCCTTTAACAAAAATCACCTGGCTGCATTTCTTTCTGGACTTTCTATTCTTTTCCATTGCTCTGTGTGTTCATTTTTAAGCCAATACCATTTTGTTTGGGCTACTATAGTTTTGTTGTATATTTTTAAGTCAGATAGTGTAATGACTCGAGCTTTGTTCTTTGCTCAAGAATGCCTTTACTATTTAGGACCTTTTGTGGTTTTGTATATATTTTAGGATTTTTAAAAATTTCTGTGAAGACCATCATTGATATTTTCATACTGATTGCATTGGATCTGTAGATCACTTTGGGTAGTAAGAACATTTTAATAACATTAATTCTTCTGATCCATGAGTATGGGCTATCTTTCCATTTTTTCTGTGTGTCTTAAATTTCTTTTATCAGTAACTTCATTTTTAGTTTAGAGATTGCTTACTACCTTGGGTAAATGTATCCCCAGGTATTTTTGTAGCTATTAATATGGTATTGCTTTCTTTATACACAATTTGAATTTTTGAAGTGAATTTAAATCATATTGTGTATTTTAAATAAATTATTTTAGCTACTATTTTAATATCTTTGTCTTTTAATCTTTATACTGAAGATATAAGTTATTTACTCAACACTATTCAAGTATTAGAGCATTCTGCTTTTGCCTGTGTACTTAATTTTTCCAGGTAGTTTTATACTTTCAGATGTTTCCATTTTACTCAGTAGTGTCTTTTTCTTTGATTCTGAAGAATTCTCTTTAGCATTTCTTATATAAGGGGTCTGGTGGTTACGAATTATCTTGGCTTTTAATTGGTAACATCTTTATCTTTTCCTTATTTCTGAAAGACATCTTTGCTGTCTTTTAGGTTGTCAGTGTTCTTGGCTGTCAGTTTTCTTCCTTCAGCACTTTGAATATATCATCCCATGCTCTCCTGGTCTGTAAGGTTTATGCTAAGAAGTCTGCTACTAGCTGTAGTGGAATTCTCCTACATGTTATTTGCTTCTTTTCTCTTGTTGCTTCCAGGATCCTGTCTTTGTCTTTGTTCTTGGACTCTTTAATTATAATACGCCTTGGGGTAGCTTTCTTCACATTGAATCTGATTGGAGACATTAGACCTTCCTATATCTGGATATTTACATATTCTTTCAGGTTTGGTAAGTTTGCTGTTACAGTTTCTTTAAATAAGCTTTATAACCCTTTATCTTCTCTTCTCCTCAACTCCTATGATTAAAAAATTTCTTTTTTCATAATGTTTCATAAATTACATAAGCTTTCTTCATTTTTTTTATTCTTTTTTCTCCTCTGATTATATATTTTCAAATAACTTGACTTCAAGCTCACAGATTCTTTCTTCTGCTCAGTCAGTTCTACTACTGAAGTATTTTTAATTTTGTTTATTGTAGCTTTTAGCTGTGGATTTCTTCTTACAAATAATTATTAGTAATTATTATTTCGATATTTTTATTAAATTCTAATTCTGGTTACATCTAGTTTTTCTCATTTCATTGAGTTGTTTCTCTATATTTTCCTGAAGTGAGCTGAGTTTCTTAAAATGTTTATCTTGAATTCTTGTCCGGCATTTCATATATCTTTATTTCCTTAGGATTAGTTACTGGTACCTTATTTTGTCCATTTAGTGATATTATGTTTTTCTGATTATTCTCGATCCTTGTGGTTGTATATCAGTGTTGCACATTTGAATAAATAGGTAATTATTACTATCTTCACAGACTGGCTTTGTCTGGGAAAACCGTGTGATTGGCATGGTGCTGGGATGCACCAGAAACACAGGGCAATTGTGGCTGGTGCAGTGCTGTCAGATCCTGGAGCCTGCTATGTCAGGTGAGGCACTGGAGCAGAATAGAAGCTGGGATAGATGTGCAGCCTGTGTGGCCCTGGAGCATACAAGAAATTTGGGGCAGCTGCAGCTAGTGTGGCACTGCTAGTAGCCCGGGGCCCACTATGATAGGCACAGTGCTGGGACAGACTAGAAGCCTGGGTCCACTGATATTGGCCAGGTGGTAGTGTGGGCCAAATATTGAGTTCACCAAGCAAGCCTTAAGCATGGGGCTATGTGGTCCCACCTAGCACTGGGGCAGGCCTAAAGGCCCAGTCTATAGGTACCAGACTGGAATAAGACCATGAAGATCTGCCTAGTGTGGGGTGGACCCAGTTTTTGGGTCCAGTGCAAAATTCTCTGCTCACTTTCTTCTCTTCCCTTCAAATTGACAGTATCTCTCTCCATGTCGTACTGCCTGGGTTTGGAGGTAATGCAGGTGATGTAAAATTGTTTTGCCTACCATCTTCAATGAGTCTTTTCTAATTATTGTGATACAACCACATACGGTAAACTCTTATCTGGTTTCCTCAGCTCTTACACAGGTATTTCCATGTGTGAATTATTGTTCAAATTGATGTTACCACAAGAGGACAACTGCTGGAGAGTCTTCTTCTGTCATCTCGCTCTATGTCTTCGCTAAAATTTTCAGTGCTGAAGTTTTCTTCACTTCGTTCCCTGAATACTTAGGTTAAAAATTTCAACTAATTTTGAATTAAATACAAGCAAAATGTATAGGACTCATATATGAAAGTTTATTGCCACTGTAGGACACTTAGGTTTACTTAAAGAATCATCTCAAAATTTAAAATATTTTAAAAACCAATGAGTGATAAGCAAAGCAAAGATAAAAAGCTCACATTTCCATGCTACTGTATTTTTTATACTCAATGTCCGCATCTTCACAAAATTTTCTATGAAAAAAAGATACCTCTGTTTAAACATCATTAGTCAAGTAAGCTATGTATGCCTTTTTTGCATTGTAAGCAAGAGTATAATAAACACATTTGTCTCACCTCTGACACATCTATCTTCAGGGACCATCTGATCTCATTGTTTCTGCACAGTCTTGGAGACAGCACCAGGTTAAAGACTGGAGTCTTTAGTGCTTTGTGTTCCAGCATGCCAAGAATATGAGTGCAGGCCACCATGCTAATTGTCTTTGATGCTTAGCTGAATATCTCTAAAGTAATCTTTACATCTCTTTGCAAGCAACAATATAGTTTGTCACCAATATGGAGAAGACAAGCCTGGTATCTGATCTTGGTTTCTCTTCTTCCTCTCATAATCACTGGGACTGGCAGAAATGGGCTTTCTCCTCTTTTTCTTTCTATATGATCGTTATTTTCCTTAAACAAAATGTTATGACCAAGTCATTCAGGCCTTCAAGTTACAGGAGGAGATTAGGGATTTTAGAAAACATTTCTCTCTCTTAATGAGCCTTGCTTTAAATTTAATTATCTTCCTGTGCACATAAAATTTCCATTTTGTTTGCCAAAAACTGAGGACTATCTTTTTCACTCTGCCTTCATGTTATTGCAATTCTATTTTCCCTCTGAACTTCCCTACCCTGCATCCTCAGAAAGAGTAGATGGATGCTTCAGGCTGACTTGGATGAAAATCAGATACATGGAAACGCAAAAGAGACAAGCATATTTATCTATTTCCAAAATTATTACCCCACCTTACATTACTAAAGAAATAATTAGTGGTTCAGAAGTGTGCATGTACAAACACTGTCATCTGATAATATTGACAAATTAAACTACAAAAGAATTTTTCTATTGCTACAAATTATATATGAGAGCTCCAGCTTCACTGAATCCTTGTAACGGTTATCATTTTGAAAATTTTTACTAACTTAACAATCAAAAGATAATCAAGGAATAACATTTAGATTTTCTTCATTTTATTTTTTGTCCTAAGCTCTCTAATTCTGCAAGAAAGTAAGCTTGTACTCATAAGAAATACAATATAATAATTTGATGTCGGGATGTAATATCACAAGGTATTGAGCACAGTCAGAACTGTGAAGTTACTGTGATTAAGATCAACAGTTTTCCAATTTCATTTTATTTCAAAGCAGGATTTGGTTGTTTGGACTACTACCCTAGTTATTGAGTAATGCAATTACTTTTGAGATTGGTTTAGCTTTGTCAGATTTCCAAAATAGTTGCTGTTTTAAATATATGATTTTAATTTTCCATGAATGCTATGAAATGTTATTAATTCTATTTGACAGCCAAAGTGAGACCCAGAGATGTTAAGTGATTTGCTTGAAGTGTTTGGAAAGTACAGAGCAGTGTAGTAGAAGGTCAGTCTGCACTGGAATTCTGAGTCTACTACTGACTGGTTCTGTGATTTTGGTGAATTTCTTAACCTCCTCAAGCTGCTTCCTTATCTGCCCATCAAAATTTGCAAAGTTCACTTCAGGGTTGTAATAGGAAACAAAAATAAGGAAATTTTCATTCAGACCTAAAAGGTAATAGCAAGTAAATGAATGATTATTCTCACTGAATAACAGTGCTGTGTTCTTTCTCTTATATTCCACTGCTTACTTTTCTTTTGAATATATCTTTTTAAATATAGAACAACCACTTACTATTTTACATATTATTGTGTCAAGGATGAGCAGAGATAAAGAGAAATTGAACCAAAGGGATTTTACACTTGAATTTACCTCACAAAATGAAAGAGTCATAAAATGCAAGAACTGCATTAACAGTACATATTAATGACCTACAGAAAAACAGGTGTGCAAGAGAAAAGGAATGGCACAGAGCTTCACAGAGAGTAAATTACACATCTGTATTTGTCTTAGAGTCCTGGACTCTGCAATCAGATCCAGGAGTTTTAACAAAACGCGCATTGTATCCTTCTCAAATTGGGCAAGAAGAACCATAGATTTTACCAATGAGAAATGAGGAACCCTGCCAACATCCCAGCCGACCCTGCACACTTACTGGGAACCTACTGAGTGCCAGGGTTTGTGCCAAGTGCTCTGGGGGATAGAATTGAGTCAGTCATGGTCATTCCTCATTCATTTAGTGGAAAAAGCAGGCACACACACAAGTAACTTGATTCCAAGGCAGACCGCGATAAGTGTTATCTTAGATCACTGGAGGAGACAGGTCACACGACTGGAATAGCATGAAGTCAGGCCTGAGGCTGAGGCCATGCTGTTATTTAGGAACCCTATCAGGTTCATCTCACAGCTTGGCAGTGGTCCAAAAACCCTGTAGTTTCTTGTCCTGGGTGTGCTGGGTCATAGGATGCTTCCATCCACCTATCCTCGAATCTACTGTGAAGGCCGTTGGAGTCTGAGAATGTATAAAGACAGATGAGACAGAGATTTGTTTCCTTTCTTAACATACATTATACACTTTTAAAATACATTAACCTTGAATGACTAGTACTATAGAAAAATGGCCTGCCAAAGATTCTCTCTTTTCTTTCCTTGCATGTCATGGGATGTGCCAATTACCAAAGTCCACAGTTTTTTATCCATTTAGGAAGTGAACAAAACCGAAAATGCTATATTTGTTTATTTTTCCAGGATAATTCTTATCAAATTCAGCTTTGCCCAAGCTGTTGGCTTGTCTGAAGCCCAACAAGAACTGTGAGGTGCTAGAGAACACAGCCCTTCTGATCCACCTCTATCTCAGAAACTTTATGAAATTAAATACTCAAGCAACTTCAGTTGTATTATTTTTAATCTTCTGCTATTTTTAAGCTGTCTCCCATTTTCCAACTTGCTGGCAACTTGCCCAAAATGCCCTCAAACTTAAGACTTAAAAGTAAAACCGCAGAAATGAGACATATCTGACTAATATTACATCATGTTAAATTAATTGCAAAAAAGTAGGGTGAAGTGAGAAATTCACTTAAATGAAAAACGAAAGTAGGCTTGACTGGAAGCCCAGCAGTCTGGGCTTTGCTCTGGGCTCTGTATACCATCTGGGCAAGCGGTTTCCCTCTGAGTCCCAGGGTCCCCAACCATCAGGCAGGAGGGTTGAATAGATTTATTGTCAAGATTTTGTTTTTGGTGACCTGTCACCTTCATTATGGTTATTCTTGATACTATCTACAACAATAACAATAATGGTATAATAATTTATAACTTACAGAGCATCAACAGTTGCATTACTCTCTAGTAAATATGTATGAAACTATGCTTTCAGCATTACAATTCTATAATTAGAACCTGACTACATTTAAGAGAGGGCAAAGCAAAGTTGAGGGGGCCCCCACTCCAGGCCCTCTCTGCGGTAGAGTTGACCTCTGGGACTTACTATGACCATCAGATTCCTGTGGTCACACTCAGATCCAAACCAACTGTTGGAGCTTTGTAACAGACTACTCACTAGTGCTAATGAATCCAAGAAACCCACAAATTTGTGCTTCTACATTTGCAGGCCAGGTCTACCAACCAGAGACTAAGGAAGGCTTTAGGCAAAAGAGCTCTCCGTCTTTACTCACTCTTCACTACCTACCTCTAGTGCACACATAACGGCTTCAGTAAACACCTAACAGTCATCACTGGAATTCTTAACTAGAACTGGGACTTCCGTTTACAACTTCCTTTTCTAACCAGCTAATCAACATCCCCACTGTGTTCCGGAAGATTAGTGTGACCCACACCAATGAAATCACTTTCCGTCATAAAGTGTTTCCTCCATACCTCCCTGGCTTTCCCAATTCTGCCAACATTTGTGTTGTTAACATTGGCTCAAAAATTCTAGTTCATCTCTGATTTCTTTTCTTGGACTCCTCTTGTTAATCAATGGCCAAATCCAGCATTTTTGTTCACAATACCCACCCCTATAATGCTTAGGCCTCGTCATCACTAACTTGGACAAATACCATAATTTTTTAAAGTATGCTCCCTGGTCTCTTTCGCCAAGGACATGCTCCTTTCTAATCATGTCATACCTCTAATCAGAAACACCTAAAGGATCTCTATTATTTACCATGTAGTCCATTTTTTAAACGCTGGTGTTCAAGGTTTTCTACAATCAGCCATTTAAAATGAATGTCCCGCCATTAAGTGAAACTGCACATTATTATCCAAAAATGATCCCCACCCACGCAGATACCTTTGTAACACTGCTAACTTGAGTAGTGTGTCCTGCCCTATCTCTCCACACATTTCTTATTAAAATATGATTCCATCCTCCAAGGTGCAACTTCAATGACCTCTCTTTTATTACACATCTCTTAGACCAGCAAGTGTCTTCTGAACCCTGTAACCCTTTTGCCGTTTTCCTTCTAAGGAAGGGCACTGATCATATCCTATCTCAACATTTGGTCAGTTGCATACTTATTCATTACTGCTTCTCTGCTAGGCTCTCAGTAAAAATAATGCAAGGTCTGTACTTTGCCCATCAGCACGCTCCATGGTGGATGAGACAGCACTGAGCAGAATGAGAAGCAGAACTCCAAGGGTGGTTTTCAGTCAAGCTGAAAGAAACTGGACAGAAGATCAGCAGCCAAATAGTTTTGCCAAGCCAGCTTCTGAGGCTCTCATGTACTCGTGGAAGCACAGTTCCAGTGTTGTATTTGCTTTTCCAGGCTGCAAGTCATTGCACATCACTGAGGAACCAAGACAGCAAATAGCTCAATAGAGTTTAGATTCAGTGGAGGTGCAGTGGGAGATTGAAAAGGAGCAAGAAAGAGAAGAAATAAACTAAGAGTTTAGTTGTCTTTTATCTATGATTTATCCTATGATTTCAGCTGGGAAGATGATAGTTATAGCTATCCTTCACTGACTTTCATAAAATGACTATTTTTATCATAATCAGAAAATTCCAGAACTGGGTGGAGATTTAAGAAAAATGCAATTCAGAGCAAGGAATTAGCTTATTCCAAGCCATAAATTTCAGTCAGCCACTGAACCCAACTTGAGACTATTTATCCTGATATCTAGTGTATCTACTATTATTATTCTAGCCATCTTTTTACTGACTTAACTGCTCAAGAATTCAGAATGTCAACGTGTCTACATTTAAGTATTATTAATTTTGGTGCAATGGGTGACAGACTGGATCTCCAAAGCCCACTCCAGGGCCTCCCTTTACCAGCATGAAATCACTTAAGATTTTGCTGTTTGTATGACCATCACCCAGGCAGGAACTCTAAGACCCTGAAGAAAACAGCCCTATCTGACTCACCTGTTTTTCTCATAGCACCTTAAAGGTGTTTTACCTTATTAAATACTCAATCAGTGAACTGAATTGATAAAAACCTCTACTGTCCCACAACTCTTCCCTATGTTCTAGCTCTTATTATAGTCACAAAAGTGTTTCTCAATTGAGGTTGCCAGATAAATTTCCTCTTGCAAAAGAATTAATTTGCCCTATGTACACCTAGCAGTCATTTAACCCCATAGCACAATAATCTGGCTCCTCAACCCCCAAACCCAGGCTTTTGGACACAAAGTGAGTACACTGTGCATAGCCAGCCCTCAGCACCGGGACAATGTGTGCCCTGGGCCAGATCTGGCCCTCCACCCCAGCAGCTGCACCCTGAGCATGAGGACCAGGGGCATGGCCACTGGTGCTTATCCTCTCGTTCCACCTGACAGGAAGATGGTTTAAGCTTTCTCTTGCACAATGCACTGGAGGCGGAGGAGAGAGAGAGAGACAAAAAGAACTGGTCAGGTTGATTTCATCAGCCTTAGCAGCAGCTCCTCAATGTTTCTTTGAGAAAAAATGTTTGGCAACTGAAGCACAGCATGCTCAGGCAGATTCCATTTAACAGGACATCTGAGCGGTCTGCAGTCTCCTCCTTCCCTCCCTTCTCCTCTCCTCTTTCTCCTGCCCCTAGGAAAGATTTTCTTTAATCAAATGTTAACAGAGAAGGCTTATGGATTTAATTTCAATAAACATGTACTTTTCTTTAATAGTGAGTTCTCAACAGTAGATCTTCAGAAATAAGTATGCAGAGTATCATTACCCATTAAAAAAAAAATTGTGGTCTCTTTTTTTCCCTAGACAAGAAAAAAGCTTCTTTTAGGGATTTTGGAAGTTTTATTATATATGTATATGTATTATACATACATACATAAACATACCGATATTTAATGGATCATTTGATATAAGCAATTTATAACTTTTAAAATATATATGAAAACTTTTTTCATATTAGTAAACATAACATAATTATTTGATCACATAATACTGCATTATATTGCTATAACAAAATTTATTCAGTTCTATGCTTTTGGACATTTTGCATTTATTTCTAGGTTACTATATACAACATGGTATATAGATCTTGTAAAAAAATCTTCTGTTGCACATATTCAAAGAGAAGAAAATGAGTATTTAACAGAAGAAAATTATCTTTCCACTTCATGAGATATGACACTGAATTTGAATTCTCGAACTTAGCCAATAGATCAAAGATTGAACTATCGGATGTTTAAGAAGCTTATGAAGAGTGAGAGAGAAAAAGCAAAGAACTGAAACTACAATTGCCAATTCTTCCTGCTTATTACAGCCCACAGTTTACTGTTGCCAAAATTCCTGCTTATTAAATGATCTGCCCTCAGACTCTCTCAGACTTTAATTGAGCCATAGTTTATTTAATTTACTCATCTCTTTAATTATAACTCTAAAGCACTCAGAAACCCATGTGGATCAGGACATAAGCTGCGTCAAATTCAACAGCATAGTTCAACAGGCAGAAGTAGCGAAATAAATTTGATTGTTTACTATTATTTGATTCTTTACTATTATCCACATATAGACTTTGGAAAAGGTCCGAACAATCAATCCATAACAATTACAAAACGTTAGCTACTTTCCTTAATTTTGTAACAACTCTAATACCATTGTCTTAGACTCTTTATTATGTAAATAAAGTTAGTCTCCTCAGCGCAAAAGGATCTTTCCTCATTATAAGAGAATAAAACGGGACAGAGAGCAGAGGATTCTGTTTGGTGAACTAAGGTGAGGAATTTAATGTTAGTTTTTGTCCTGTCACACTGAGGAATATTTGAGGAACAGTTACTCAAATATAGGCAAAGAGGAGAACACTAAGTATTCAATAACAATAACAGTAACTATTCCTCAAATATTTACTGAAACTGGACAAGCCAGTAACTTTACTTCTTCCCATAAGGAATCTAAGTTAAAGATGAAAATCTCTACTATTGAGGTTACAGGCTAGTTGAAGAGGTAAGTAAATGGTGAACTATTTGGCAAGAGCATTGGTTTTCCACCACAAGAAGACAAATATTGTTGGTTACTGGTCCATTGTCTCTCTTAGTTCCTTAGTTGCGGGTACAGTATCAGATCTTTAATGTTATTCATCAATGTATTTAGCAAATATGGACAAGAAAAGCCCTGAGGGAGATGCAAACATTTTTGACACCTAAGCCTAACCTCCAGGAATTTACAGTTTAGTTAGACAAATGATAGACTCATATAAGAAGTGGTGATTAAGCAGGTATTAAATGAATTATATAAGCAACAAGTATCAACGTATTTTAAAATACAAACAGAACATTTCTTGTAGGGTTGGTCAGAAAGTGTTTCAAGAAGAAAAATAGGAGGAGACTGGACTTCGAAGGATTTTGTTTCTTGTAGTCCAAGTAGAATTGCTAGGAGATAAAGAATAGGCATTGCAAGGTTAATGATCTTGAGCTAATTCCACTTAATAAAATGGACTTGGGCCGGGTGCAGTAGCTCACACCTGTAATCCCAGCACTTTGGGAGGGTGAGGCTGATAGATCATGAGGTCAGGAGTTTGAGACCAGCCTGACCAACACGGTGAAGCCCCATCTCTACTAAAAAATAAAAAACTTAGCTGGGTGTGGTTGTGCGTGCCTGTAATCCCAGCTACTCAGGAGGCTGAGGCAGGAGAATCACTTAAATCTGGGAGGCGGAGGTTGCAGTGAGCTGAAATCATGCCACTGCACTCCAGCCTGGGTGACAGAGCAAAACTCTATCAAATAAATAAATAAATAAATAAATAAATAAATAAATAAATAAATAAAATGGACTTGGACTCCACTTGATCTTACTTCACAAATGTTTGATGAGTATCACTATGAGCCAGCTAACACGTAAAATTCTGGGGATAAAACATTGCATATGACATGGAACTCTTCTTAGTTACTGTGAAGGGTAGACAATCATACTCATATTCTGTTTTACAGTTCACAAACCTTTTTCACACTTATTATTTCAAACTCATGATATTATTATTTCTATCTCACCCATAAGAACAAACCAAACCAAACAAAACAAAAGCAAACAAACAGTGACAAACCCCAAGTTTTAGGATTTGTTACTTGCCCTAGATTATACTGGACTCCAAATAATTTTATTTACCCTATAATAGAGTTACTGCTCCTGCATGTTTCATACCAATGAAGTAAACTTCAGGTCTCTGAGTGATTCAGTTTAGTGATTGCGCTGATCATTCTCATAGATTATTTCTTAGATATGTCTTTTTTTTGTTTTAGAAATTCAATATTCCAACAATTATGTAATATAGATCCCAGCATCTGAGAATAAATTGTCTGCTTTCTATGACATTTACTAAGAGCCAAGGAGTCAATTTACCTCATTAATCAGCTATGTATCATTTTCTATGTAGTTTCATTAAATTGTTTATTAAAACATTTATTTTAATTTTTTCAACATTTTATAACTCTCTATATATTTTAATCTCCTACATCCTATGAGTTGTCATAATGTGCAATATGAGTCATTTTCTTTTAGTAATACATTTCATTAATGTTTGACAGAAATTAAATGACTATAAACAGATATTTCATATTTATATTAAAAAGTGAACAGATCTGTGAGGGCCAATGATCTGATCATTGCTACAAAATATAAGGACAGGCAACTCTACAAGTCTTTAGGAAACATTTTTGGAGAACTCCCTGTACAGCATCACTGTGCTGGGCACTTTTACATATTCGCTGCATCGAATTCTCAGAACAAGCCTCTAGGTTTGAAGAACTAGTTCCTATATCACAAATGAGGAAATGCTCTCAGACACATGGAAAGATCACTCAAGACTACACATCTGGCAAGTGGGAGAACCCAGACATGTCCAAATGAATGACTTTGCCCCAGGTTTAGGAGGTGGGAAAGGGGCATACAAGACATTATTTCCCTGTTTTGTTGAAGTTGGTAGCTGTGACTAATCTGCATTTAGAATAAAATGTTAGCAAATCCCATTTGTTCTCCTCTTTGCCTATCTGCCTGACAGAGCTGGGCTTTGGAACTATTTTATGGAACAGTAAGTCCTTTGCTACTGTCACAAACTTCATTTTTCTTTCTTATGGGTTTGCTTTAACTGCACAGCTAATTTCAGCTGTTCTTATGCAAATGTGCAGTCTCATCATCTGGACCATCCTCCCGTCCCCAATATCCACCCACACAATGTACTTATTTTTAATAAAAACAATCGTCCTAACAAGATACTGGAGAGAATCTCATCTCAAATAATATTGCCACTTGATAACATGATACCTTTCTTCTGGAGAATGAGAAAGGTTCTTACAAACATTATTATTAATGTTTGCATTATTATTACTAATAATAGTGCAAGGTTAATGATCTTGAGCTAATTCCACTTAATAAAATGGACTTGGGCCGGGTGCGGTGGCTCACACCTGTAATCCCAGCACTTTGGGAGGGTGAGGCTAAGTCTTTCACAAGGCTTAGGGCATAAGCAAGACAACATGATATCTATGATATTTTGGCAATTCCCAACACAAAACAGTCAATTACTTTTTAATCTTCACTGCTGAGTATCACCATTACAGACAAAGAGAGGAAAATGAGTTTGAATTAAGAATTTGCTCATCCAAAGTCACAAAACTAGTTAGTGGTAGATTCAGATAAAATATCTGATTCTAAAGTTAGTGAAAGTTATCTAGTTAGATCTAAAGTTAAACCTTATTTATAAGACTTAAGGAAAGGCTGTTGCCTAATTTTTCCCAATATTAAGTTTATCACCTTTAGCGAGGGGTGGTAACATCCGTCCTTCCTACCCCACATTTAATAAATGGAAGTAAGACTACTTTGCACAAAACATAAAGCGTATAAGTTTGAGTGCAGTGGCTTATAAGCCCAGCACTGTCGAGGCCAGGGGGAGAGGACCTCTTAAGCCCAGTAGTTTGAGACCAGCCTGGACAACAAAGCAAGATCTCTTCTCTTAAAAAAAAAAATTAATTAACTAATTAATTAAAAATTAGCTGGCTGTGGTGTTGCTCACCTATAGTCCCAGCTACCCTGGAGGCTGAGGCAAGAGGATCCCTTAGCCCCAGAAGTTCAAGGTTACATTGAGTTATGATTCTGCCACTGCACTGAGTGATTCTGCCACTTACATTGAGTTATGATTCTGCCACTGCACTCCAGCCTGGGCAACAGAATGAGACCCTGTCTCTAAAAAAAATATTAAATGAATAAAATAAAAATAAAATTAAAATATATAAAGCATAAAATCTTTATATAAAGTATAAGGTATATGAGGTTTTGCCAGTATGTCTAATATGTCCCCTTTACAATGTGGCTCCTGTTGAGTATGGCTTTTTAATTCTTGTATTTAGTTTTATTTTGTCCTATTTTATTTTATTTTGATACAGTCACCTACCTTTCAAAGCAGCAGTGAAACTACAATTTAGTTTCAAGCTCAGTGTCAGGGTAAACAGTAATGTACAATCTGTCTTTGGTGTGCCTTGCAAACCTGTTTCATCCCACTCACAGTAACTAATTGTGGATGAGATGGATATTATTCCAGATGAGGGGCATCGTTTCCCCACACTTTAACTATGTACAGTTAGCTTCACCCTCAGATGAGAGAGTGTTTTGAAGAAACAGTTCTTGGATAATTTTAAAATGGCAAGATAACCTGAACTATTAGAAAGTACACCGTAAGAGTCAAAACCTAGATTCTATATGTGGCTTTGATGCTAAGTAGCTGTAAGAATTTAGGCCTGTTATCTTCCCAGCCTTCATTTTTCTCATGTATGAAATGAGAAGGTTGAACTAGATAATTGATGTGTTTTGTTATTTAGCAACCATTATTTAGAACCTACCATATGCCTTCATATTTTGAGAGTAGATATTATAGAGTCAGATGAGACTATGAGCTCTACTTCAAGTATTACAACATCTGGTGGGGGAGACAGACATAAACCAATAACAATAATTCAACATGAGGATCTCTAATGACTTTCCAGTTATGAATCAAAATGAATTTTTTCCTTTTTCTTATTAATAAATGTGTAGAACACACACACACACACACACATACCCTTTCATACATGAGCCAATTGATGGCAGAGAAATTCAAGCAGAGACAGATGCCAGAAGGTTAATTGTCAATTAAAGAAGTGATTTTTTTTCACAAGAAGAATGATGATATTTCCTCACTGGATTTTATTTACAGCTACTTTGTCCATATGGAGAGAAGCTAACTGGGAGAGGTTTATAAAAGCCTTGCTAATATTGAGTAAATGGTCATGAAAAAAACTGTTTCCACTTAGTTTCATAATTACTGGGCCATTTCTGAAGCCAACTGGCTTCTCATGTAGAGTTCTGCTCTTTAACATCTCTGACTGTCATGGTAACCAGGGATGACCACCCTGGACGTTTGCTTTAACGATGTATAGGAAGGGAATTAGAGAGCAATAGCACAGGAGAGTACCAAGTCCTGGGATTCAGACTCAAAAGCTCTAAGTCAAGTTCTGCCTCTACTAATTACCTATTCAATATATTTCTGATCTAAGAAAATGTCACTAGGCAATTCACTTCATCTTTCTGTGCAAGCTGTGTTTTTTGTTTTGTTTTGTTTTTTACTTTAAAAAATAATGATTTTTGTCTACCTCACGGGAAGGTGGGAAAACTTAAAGTTCTTCTTGTCTTTAAAGAACTCCACAGGGGCCAGGTGAAGTGGTTCATGCCTGTAATCCCAGCACTTTGGGAGGCCGAGGCAGGTGGATCACGAGGTCAGGAGTTCAAGACCAGCCTTGCCAAGATGGTGAAACCCTGTATCTACTAAAAATACAAAAATTAGCCAGGCATGGTGGCAGGTGCCTGTAATCCCAGCTACTTGGGAGGCTGAGGCAGAGAATTACTTGAACACAGAAAGTGGAGGTTGCAGTGAGTTGAGATCATGCCACTGCACTCCAGCCTTGGTGACAGAGTGAGACTCCATCTCAAAAAAAAAAAAAAAAAAAAAAGAACTACACACATATTTGATGGAGGTATATATTTTGGGGAGTAAAATGAGAAAGAGTAGTCAATGTTGGGAATGGGAAATTTCAATATATAACATAGTCATATCAGCTCAGAGCTACAGGGGCCTTGGAAAAAACCCAGCCCCATCTTCTCACTTTACAGATGAAGAAACCAAGATTTACTAGAGAAAATACTAAGTAAGTCTTATGCTGTATTATATATGCACATATTCCAGTCACATACTAAGCAACGAAAATAAAAATTAGTCATACATTTTATAAATTCAGGCGTGTTTAACATAGTGATTACTTTAATGATTTTTCTTTTGTTTTGTGTTTTGATATTTCAATATTGAATACTTACATATTTTACTAATTCACTGGACAATTTCTTTCCAGATTTAGTTTTCTGCTCTAAAAAAATATTGTCTCAGGACAAACCATCTCTCAACATATGAGCCATAATGTTGAAGAAAATTAACAACTGTAAGTCTGTAAATCTATGTTTGAAGAATATCCAGATTTCTGAATTCTGGTGACAATAGATTGCCTCTAAACTTGCCTCTAAACCAATTGGCAACTTCCAACTTTCCTCATTCACTCTATTCATTTATAGACAATTTCAAGATAGAAGAGTGGCAGTAATTGTTGGGAGACAATTATCCCTGGGTTTCTCCCACATATCTGAACTTTCTCTGAGCAAAGTCACTCTCATCTGATCCAGAATATAATTTCAAAAAACTTGATGTGGTTAACAGCTTTGGTAGACAATGATAGTGTCTCTCTGTCAGCAATTGGTGGGAAAGCTTACAAGCTATTATAAAATATTAAGATTCCCTAAGCCCAGGATTCCTCTCCTGTAATGAACACACTGCGTGTGCAGATGTTTGCTACTTGGCCCTGTTTTTGCTGCCCCATCAGAATTGGGTCTCAGGAGATTATGGAAATGCTGATCCCCTGGAAGCTTCTCTGGTTTTAAGAAACGAATCATCTCTGACCCAATAATCTTGTGTCTTCCACCAGCACGCATAACACGGTGGTCGTTTGTTAGCTTACAAGTAAAACCTCAGAAGCCAGTCCTTGACAGTAGTTATGTGTGTTGTTCACTAACAACCCTTCCATTATAAAAAATTAATATAATCCCATTCCCATTCCTGTTGGATAAATACTGGCTTACAGATATGCGTGTTATGCTAAACTGGCCAAAGCAATGTGAGAGAACGTGTGGGAGAAGTCCATTCTAGAGCTTTATAAATCAAAGATAAAGAGAAAGCCTGTTTTTCTTCTTGGTCGAGTGCTGTCATGATATCTCAATGTGATACTTGGAAACATTTCAGCCATCTTCCTACAACCCTGGAATGATAAAAATTACGTCTAGAGAAATAAGAGAACTTCAGAGAACAGCCCTGACTTCAGGACTTTCAGCCACTCAACTGCCACTATTATGTAGGAGAATATATTTTCTGATTTATGCTTTGGGCTCTTCTGGTTTTTTGTCTGTTTTTACCCTTATGCACGCTGCTGATATAGTCGTCTATAAGCAATGTCTCTACTGACACACCATACATTCCTTCTTTAACTCACCACAATGAGACTTCTCCCATCACTACACTGACTAGATTAACAATTATTTATTTAATTTTAATTTTTGTTTTGATGTACAAATGGGAAAAAGCCTAAAACTTATAAGTACAATTTAAAATTTAACAATAAAGCAAGACCCAAATCACTAACCATTTTACATAATGAAATTTTGGCAGCATTGTTGAAGGCCTCCTGTGTTCCCATCATGGACCCAATTTCTCCCTATCCCCCTAGACATAACCACTGTTCAGAATTTTGTCATTAACGTTACCATGCTTTCCTTTATAGCTTCACCTGCAACCATGCATTCCCAAATCAATAGAGTTTAGCTTTGCCTGCTTTTGAACTTTTCTATAAACGGAGGAATACTCTATGTATTATTTTTTGTCTAGCTTCTTTGCCAATTTCTATGTGACATTCATCCATGTTGTTGTGCAAACCTTCCATATTTTTCAGTTACATTGTTGCATAATATTCCATTGTATGACTATGGCACCATTGATTTATACATGGTACATTTGGTAGAAATTTGGCTTGTTTCTTATTTGGGACAAAGAATAAAAATCCTGACATTAACATTTTTGTAATGATACCTTGTTACCTATCTCCACAATATTTTCTAGGTTGTAGACCTAGAAGTGAAATTTCTGGTTCACATGATATGCATACTTTCAATTTTGCTAGAGAATATCAAACATTTTTGCAAAGTGCCATATCAATTTATACTCCCACTAAAAATATATGAGATTAGCCCTTTACCACATTCCCTGCAACTTAGTATTGTCAGATTTTTAAATTTTTGCTAAACAGTTAAGAAGGTAGTCCCATTCTATTTTAAGCTTGTATTTTTCTGATTACTAATATACCTCTGTTATAAAGAAGTTGAGGATCATTTTGTATGTTTACAGGCCATTATGTTATGTTCTATTCTGACTTGCATGTACAAGAATTTTACCCATTTATTTGTATTGTCTATCTTTTTAAAGTTTATTTTTAGAAGTTCCTTATTTGTTCTGGGTATTGGTTACAGACACTGTGATGCAAATATCTTCTTCCATCATCTGTGGCTTTCTTTTATTTATGGTGATTTATAGGATATAAGTTCAAAATTTTAATGCAGTCCAATCATCAATTTTCTCTTTACAGTAAATATGTTTTGCGATTGGTTTAAGAAATCCTTTCTTAAAATGAGGTTATGATATAACATTATCTATCTTTAGACAATTATCTAAGATAATGTTCTATATCATCTTAGAAAAGTTTTAAAGCTTTTATTTTTATGTCAAAAAATTTCAATCCACATGAAACATTGCGTACACATTATGCGATAAAGGTCAGCTAATTGTCTTAGCCCTATTGATTCCTCACTGATCAGCAGTGCCTCCTTTGTTATAATTCAAGTGTCTGCTTATGTAGAAGTCCTTTTTTATTTTTCTTTTTTTTTGAATCGGTATCTCCCTATGTTGCCCAGGCTGGGGTGCACTGGCTAGTCACAGGTGTGATCATAGCACACTATAGCCACGAACTCTCAATCTCCCTGCCTTCTGCCTCAACCTCCCTAGGAGCTGGGTGTGCACCTGACTGAACGTGTTTCTAAATTCCTCATGCTGTTCATTCAAAGGGATAATGAGGCCACCACTTGATATAAAATAAAAATAAACAGCTGTACTTATTGTTTACGACAGTAAGGGAGAAGTCTGCTTATAGAGAAATTTCTGAGAACAGATAGCTGATCTTATTTGGGGTCTTTAGGAAGCATGGAGTTCAGGGGATTGATGTTGTTTCAGAAATGTAAAAGAATTCGGGGAACCTGGAGATCCACCGTTGATTCAAATACAGCTAGTACTGATAGGCTGGCAGTCACAGGTGGGTTTACTGGAGTGAATTCATCACAGATTGGCTTATTTTCAGAAGAGATGGAAGATACTGATTGGTTGGCTTAGAAAAGCATGTTCCCTCATGGACACAGAGAGGGGAACAACACACACCATAGCCTGCTGGGGGTGGTGGGTGAGGGGAGGGAACTTACAGAACAGGTCAATAGTTGCAGCAAACCACCATGGCACACGTATACCTATGTAACTAACCTGCATGTTCTGCACATGTATCCCATTTTTGGTTTTAGAATAAATAAAGTTAAAAAAGAAAGAAAGAAAAGAAAAAAAGAAAGAAAAAAGAAAGAAAGAAAGAAAGAAAGAAAGAAAGAAAGAAAGAAGAAAGAAAGAAAGAAAGAAAGAAAGAAAGAAAGAAAGAAAGAAAGAAAGAGAAAGGAAAAGAAAAGAAAGGAAGGGAGAGAGAGAAAGCAAGCAAGCAAGAAAGAAAGAAAAAAGAAAGGAAGAAGGAAAAAGAACAGAAAGAAAAAGAGAAAAGAAAGAAAGAAAGAGGGAGAGAGAGAAAGAAAAAAAAGAAAGAGAGAAAGAAAAGAAAGAAAGAAAGAAAGAAAGAAAGAAAGGAAGGAAGGAAGGAAGGAAGGAAGGAAGGAAGGGGAAAAGAGGGAGAGAAAGAAAGGAAAGAAAGAAAGAAAGAGAAAAAAGAAAAAGAAAGGAAGGAAGGAAGGAAGGAAAGGAAAGGAAAGGAAAGGAAAGGAAAAGGAGGGAGAGAAAGAAAGGAAAGAAAGAAAAAACGAAAGAAAGAGAGAGAGAGAGAAAGAGGGAGGGAGGGGGAGGGGGTAGGAAGGGAATGAAGGAAGGAAGGAAGGAAGGAAGGAGGGAGGGAGGGAGGGAGGGAGGGAGGGAAGGAAGGAAGGAAGGAAGGACCGACCCAGTGGAAAAATGGGCCAAACATGTTACCTGAATTCCATTGAGGAGGAAAGAAACATAAAGAAAAAAAAGAAAGAAAAAGAAAAGTGTGTTCCGTAAGGCAAGTTGTTGATTATTTGAACAGGTTTAAGATTTGTTCAGATGACTACTTGTTATCATAACCAAACAAAAATCTGTCTTATTTGTGGAAACCTTTTTTTTTTGAAACGGGGTTTCTCTCTTGTTGCCCAGTCTGGAATCGCGGCTCACCGCAACCTCTGCCTTCCGGGTTCAAGTGATTCTCCTGCCTCAGCCGATTCTCCTGCCTCAGCCTCCCCAGTAGCTGGGATTACAGACAGGCGCCACCACGCCCGACTAATTTTGTATTTTTAGTAGAGACAGGGTTTCTGCATGTTGGCCATGCTGGTCTCAACCGAGCTCAGGTGATCCACCCGCGCCGGCCTCCCAAAATGCTGGGATTACAGGCGTGAGCCACCATGCCTGGCCGGGAACTTTTTAAAATGTCAATTCCGTTGGTCATTTGTCTAACTAAGCACTAATATCATACTGTGTTAATTACTATAACTTTATTATGAATCTTAATATCTGATACAAGTTGTCCCACTTTTTTCTGTTTTCTTTGAGTGTCTTAGATATTTGTATTCATTTCACTTCTGTATAAATTTTAGAAACCAGTTTTCAGTTTATACAGACACGAGCATGATTATGTTTGTATGCCATTAAAACTTGAGGTCAATTTACATAATAAAATTACATCTTCTAATCCAAGAGTATGGTGTATTTTTTTCATTTGTTGAGATTTTTCTTTGTGTCATTCAAAAAAGGTTTAGAATTTTTTCCATAGAGGTCTTGCACATCTTTTGCTAGCTTTATTACTAGGTACATCGTATTATCTTATAATATTATAAATGTCATATTTAATGCCTGATTGCTTGTTTCTAGTAAATAAAGCTTTGCAACTGATTTTTATTAGGTCGGTTTTATTAGGTCACTGTACTAGGTCCCAGTACAATGTTAAACAGGAGTGGTGAGAGGCAGAATTCTCCTGGTCACGTGTTAGACTTCATCCCCAAGCTTCTTTTTTGTAATTACATGTGGACCTGTGACTCAGTCCTTGTCAATCAAATACGGGAAGAATTGTAGCACGCAACTTCCAAGTCTTACCTATGAAATAATAACAAGTGGACCTTCAGTTCTTCCCACTTTCTACTTGTTAGGTAGAGAAAACTCTTAAAATCTACAGAAGGCCAAGCTATGAAATAAAAGATGTCTAGAAACCTGAATGCCACAGACATTGACACCTAATCAGGAATACTCACACTGCACTGTCAAATAAGTAAAAATAAATTTTATTAAGTCACAGCCTTTGGATCTTATCTAATATATTAATTGGAAATCATTACCTTAATTACATACATAAGTTAATTAATTTAGTCTTTTTCAATAAATATTTCTAATGTATATATTTTGACATTAAAACTTTCTTTAGCTGCATCCTGCAAATTTGGATATGCATTATTATATTTTCATTTTCTTAGTTCAAAATATTTTCTAGTTTCTATTTAATTTCTTCCTTCAGCTACATAAAAATATTTTTTCTTTCCAAACAGAGATATTTACTTTCAAACATGAATACGATAAAGAAAAATCTTATGGTATATATTTCTAGCTTAATTATATTGTATTTAGATAACATGCCCCATATGTTTCATCCTTGAACAATTGTTTCAACCTGGTGCCCAAAGTAAGGTCAACTTTTATAACAACTGTATTTAGATGTATGCAAGAAGAATGTGTTATGTAGTTGTAAGATGCTGTGTTCTATATATTTTTAATGTCTAATTTGTAATAATATTGCTTAAATATGTTCTATACTTACTGATTTGTGATCTGCTTGATCTACCAGTTACTCAAAAAATATGTTCAAAACTCTGATTTTGCTTGTGAGATTTAAAAATTTCCCTTAGACTCTTGTTGAGCTTTTGCTTTACATATTTTAAAACTATGTTATTAGCTGCATATAAACACAAATTATGACTTCCTGATAAATTTAAACTTTTATCATCATAAGTAATTTTCTTTTGCTCTAGTAATATTTTTTTCCTTAGACTTTATTTGTCTGATATTAATATCATGGTCTTTTGGATGGTATTATCACTGTATGTCTTTTTCCATTCTTTTAGTTTCAACCTTTTTGTATATTTCTGATATATATGTAGTGTATGTATATACACACTATATATAGTAATGAGTACTGTTTAAAGAGTATATATGTATATATTAGTATTATTAATATATAGTTAGTACTCGAGTATATAGATATATGCACCTATATGTATATGTACACATATATGCACCTGTATGTATATGTATATGCACATATATGCACTATGTGTGTGTATATGTATGCACATATGTGTATATACACTCTTTAAATATACTCTTTAAATAGTACTAATGTGTATATATACTCTTTTAATAGTACATATGTGTGTGTGTATATATATATACTCTTCAAATAGCACTAATAGATCTTTTTCTAATTTACTATGCCAAACTTGTTTTTTCTTGGATAACTTAATCCATTTACATTTTAATGTTTTTACTAGTTCATTTTAATCTCTTCTTTTATCCTTTCTCTTTGTCCTATTGTTCTATATGCTTTCTCCTTTTGAAATATCTTTTGGAATAATTTGTATATTATTATCTTTTGCTATTTATTCTCTTGGAAGTAATGCATTCATTTTTTGTTTTTTAGTGGGTGTTCTAAAATTTACATGATTGACATATCAAAGTATATATACTTAATAATACCTTTACTCTTCCTGGACAATACAGAACTTTAAAACATTCACTTGCTGCACTCTTGGCTTATATGTTGCTTTAGTGATTTGTAATGGTCTTTTTTCCAACTTTGTGATACTTCATTTTCTCCAGACCTTGCTTTTATAATGTTTCTGGTCCCTGGTAAAGATGGAATGACTAATCATAGAAGATCATGTGACCATGCGAGCTAGGTTTCATCAGACTGATCAAACCACATGGACAGGTAGATTCAACAGCAATTCATTGTAACATCGAGATTTTACATCTATGATTAGACACAAGGAGGAACCACAAGCACAAGTAAGCTGCACAAGCAGACAGCTCAGAAGCTCCTGCCATCCACCAGTGCTGCACCAACAGACCCAAAATGCATGGCCATCTACTCACTGGTTGTACAGGATCCTCCTGCCATCATCTAATAAAAAACAGAAAAGCCTGACCTTAGTTAATTAATATGTTGGCTCCATGTGTGGATGCAAGCTGAAAATGAAGAGCAGCTGTGCTAAAGCCTCACTCATACATGGAGCCAGCAGGTATTCTACCTACTGGGGATGATACCATGTAATGATCATTCAATTAGTTGTACACCACTTCCTGCAGGATGTCATCCCACCTCACAGGGTATCATCAATAAGTTGGTGCATCAAAACACTACTCTGGGTGGGCACAGTGGCTCATGCCTGTAATCCCAGCACTCTGGGAGGCCGAAGCAGGCAAATCACCTGAGGTTCAGGATTTCAAGACCAGCCTGGCAAACATGGTGAAATCCCGTCTCCACTAAAAATACAAAAAAATTATCCAGGCATGGTGGTGTGTGCTTGTAATCCCAGCTACTTGGGAAGTTGAGGCAGAAGAATCCCGTGAACCCAGGAGCTGGAGGTTGCAGTGAGCTGAGAGATCATGCCACTGCACTCCAGCTTGGGTGACAGAATGAGACTCCATCTCAAAAAAACCAAACAAAACAAAACAACAACAACAAAATTCTATCACTCCATCTACCAGAAGCGTTTGGGTCATGTAGTGTCATAAGACCATTGGTCATATGCTCATTACTACACCTCATTTGCCAAAGATGGATTCTTGGCCTGATGCTATGTGGCTCAGCATACTGATGTGCCCTCAGTTAGTAATGCTGGCAAGGTTTCTACAGGCAGGAAAGAAAAACATCTGCCTGGAATATGTGCCAATTCCAGTCTATAAGAATTTCTGCCTTTTCCAAGATAAGAAGGGTACTGTAGAATTAATTTCTAACAAGTGATGACTTGGTCTCGAATTACAAACAAGTGATGACTTAGTCTACTTGAGGCATGAAGTTATATTTGGGGTTCAACTTTGGTCTCTTTTTCTGGAGGGAGATTAGACAGTGCTGGCATTAGACAGTTGTAGCAGTTAGAGCAGTCTTGGTAGGTGAGAGCCCATGCTATTTGGTCCAGTCATTGCCTCTAAGCATACGTCCACAGCTTTTCCCTCCCATGAACCCAATGTGACACTAGACAGCACTGAGAAGGGTCAGCAAATGATGCTGGCTGACACCAACCAGCCAGGTGATTTGATCCACTTGGTTGTTTACTGACTCTGCTGCTCTGGTAAGTGCTCTCTGGTAAGCATAACATGCAATACAAAGATTTTTATACTTCTTACTTGTTCCCTTATGCCCTTCCACAAGCTTTTGCCCCAGACTTCCTTGTCTTGGTCTCACAATCTTTCTCCTGGGCTCTAACAAAGCAAACAAACCATTTGCCACAGACCATGGCACGAAGATTACACACACACACACACACACACACACACACAGTTTAGGAACTGCAGCATTTAAGAGTGTCCTCACCGTCATTGCCAGTGACACACTTGGAGAATTTGTGCTTCGTCTCTGTAATGTTAGTCTTCTGTATGTTTAAAGATCCTGTTTATAGTGAGACAAGGTGCTTTATGAGAGACATGTAAATAAAGAAGGTATCATCTCCCAGAGTTTACAGTTATTGAGTGATTGAGAGATATAACAAATTTAAAAATAATAATAGTACAAAGTATTTTGTGTTTTTTAAATTTAATTTTTAAAAATTTATATAGCCTTTTGGGTTACAAATGGTTTGGGGTTGCATAGATGAATTATATAGTGATGAAGTCTGAAATTTTAGTGCACCCATCATCAGAGTAGTATACATCATATCCAATGTATAGGTTTTTTTACCCTTCATCCATTCCCACTCTCCACCTTTCTGAGTCTCCAATGTCCATTATACCACTCTGTATGCCTTTGTGTACCCATAGCTTAGCTCCCATTTATAAGTGAGAACATGCAGTATATAGTTTTTCATCCCTGAGTTACGTCACTTAGAATAAGGACCTCCAGTTCTATCCAAGTACCTGCAAAGGATATTATTTCATTCTTTATCCACTCATCAATTGATGGAAGTTAGCTTGGGTCCATATCTTTAGAACTGTGAATTTTGCTGTGATAAACATCCATGTGCAGGTGTCTTTTTGATATAATGACTTATTTTCCCTTGAGTAGATACCCAGTAATGGCATTGCTGGATCGAATGGTAGACCTACTTTCAGTTATTTGAGAAATCTCCATACAGTTTTCCATAGAGGTTACACTACTTTACATTCCCATCAGCAGTGTATAAGCATTCCCTTTTCACCACAGCCATGCCAACATCTGTTGTTTCTCAGACTTTTTAATAATGGCCATTATACCTGGGGTAAGGTAGATCTCATTGTGGTTTTAATTTGTAGTTCTCTGATGATTAGTAATGGGGACCAATTTTTTCACATACTTGTTGGCCATCTGTGTGTCTTCTTTTGAGAAATGTGTATGCATGTATCTTGCCCACTTTTTAATTAGATTATTTGATTTTTTCTTGCTGATTCGTTTGAGTTCCTTGTAGATTCTGGATGTTAATTCTTTGTTGGATATATAGTTTGCAAATATTTTCTACCACTTTGTGAGTTGTCAGTTTCTTCTGATGATTGTTTATTTTCCTCTGCAGAAGCATTTTTAGTTTAATTAGCTTTTTACTTTAATTTAGTTTATTAATAATAATATAATTATTTTTTGTTTTGTTGCATTTGCTTTTGAAGTCTTAGTTATAAATTATTTGCCTAGACCAACATCCAGAAGAGTTTTTCCTAAGTTTTTTCCCAGAATTGTTATGGTTCCAGGTCTTAGATTTAAGCCTTTAATTCATCTTGAGTTTTTTGTGTATTGTGAGAGAAAGGGATCCAGTTTCACTCTTCTACATGTGGCTCTCCAATTTTCCCAGCACCATTTATTGAAGAGAGTGTCTTTTTCCCAATTTAAGTTTTTGTATACTTCATCAAAAATCAACTGGTTGTAAGTATTTGGCTTTCTTTTTGGGTTCTGTAGTCTATTCCATTGGTCTATGTGTCTACTTTTATACAAGTACCATGCTGTTTTTGTTACTGTAGTTTTATAGTATAATTTGAAGTCAGGTAATGTGATGCCTCCAGATTTGCTCTTTTTGCTTAGGATTGGTTTGGCTAATCAGATGCATTTTTGGTTCCATATGAATTTTAATATTGTTATTTTCTAATTTTTTGAAAAATGATGTTGGCATTTTGATAGGAATTGCACTGAACCTGTAGATTGCTTTGGGCAATACAGTGATTTTCACAATATTGATTCTTCTAATCCATGAGAATGGGATGTATTTTGAATTGTGTCACCTATGATTTTTGTCAGCAGTGTTTTGTAGTTCTTGTAGAAAGATCTTTTACTTCCTTCGTTAAGTATATTCCTAGGTGTTTTATTTCTTTTGCAGCTATTGTAAAAGAGATTGAGTTCTTGATTTCTCAGCTTGCTTGTAGGTATACAGCAGTGCTACTGATTTGTGTGCACTGATTTTGTAACCTGAGACTTTATTGAATTCATTTATCAAATCTAGGAGTCTTTTGGAAGACTCTTTAGAGTTTTCTAGGTATAAAATCATATCATTGGCAAACAGAGATAGTTATACTTCCTCTTTTCAGATTTGGATGTTTTTTCTGTGTTTATTGAGATGATCATATAGTTTTTGTTTTTAATTCTGCAGTCACACTTACTGACTTGCATATGTTAAACCATTCCTCCATTACTGGTATGAAATCCATTTTGTGTTGAGTCCTCTTTTTGATGTGCTATTGGATTCCATTTGCTGGTATTTTGTTGAGGCATTTTGCATCTATTTTCATCAGGGATACTGGTCTACCATTTTCTTTTTTGGTTATGTCCTTTCTTGTCTTTGGTATCTGGGCAATACTAGCTTCTTAGAATGAGTTAGGGAGGATTCCCTCTTTCTTAATCTTTTGGAATAGTTTTAGTGGACTACTATTGTCTTACCAATTCTTGTCAGGTAGAATTCAGCTGTGAATCTATCTAACCCTTGGCTTCTTTGTTGTTGGTAATTTTTTGTATTACTGATTCAACCTTACTGCTTGTTATTGATTTCTCTTTCTTCCTGATTAAAGCTAGGAGAGTTGTACATTTCCAGGAATTTATCAATTTGATCTAAGTGTTCTTGTTTGTGTATAGAAGTGTTCATGGTAGTCTCAAATAATCTTTGGTATATCTGTAGTGTCAGTTGTAACATCTTCATTTTCATTTCTAACTGAGCTTATTTAAATCTTTTATTTTCTTGGTTAATCTAGCTAATGGTCTCATGATTTTGTTTATATTTTTAAAGAACCAACTTTTTATTTCATCGATCTTTCATCTTTTTTCATTTCAATTTCATTAAATTCTACTCTGATCTTTATTTCTTTTCTTCTGCTAGCTATGGGTTTGTTGTGTTCTTGTTTTTCTAGTTCCTTCATGCGTGACGTTAAGTGGTCAATTTGTGATCTTTCAGACTTTTAATGTAGGTACTTACTATTATAAACTTTGTCTTAGCACTACTTTTGCTGTATCCCAGAGGTTTTGATAACTTTCGTCACTGTTATCATTCATTTCAAAGAATTTTTAAATTTCCATCTTGATTTTATTGTTTACTCAAAAATCATTCAGGAGCAGAGTGTTTAATTTCCATGTATTTGTATAGTATTGAGGGTCCCTTTTGGAACTGATTCCTCATTTTATTCTACTGTGTTGTGAAAAGATACTTGATATAATTTCAATTTTCTGACGGTTATTGCGACTCGTTTTGTGACCTATCATATGGTCTATCTTTGATTATATTTCATGTACTGAGGAGAAGAATGCATATTTCGCAGTCCTTGAGTAGAATGTTCTGTAAGTATCTGTTAGGTCCATTTGTTCTAGAGTGCAGTTTAAATCCAGTGTTTCTTTCTTGACTTTCTGTTCCAATGATATCTGTAGTGCTGTCAGTAGAAGGCTGAAGTCCCCCACTATTATTGTGTTGCTGTCTATCTCTCTTCGTAGGTCTATTTGTAATTGTTTCATGAGTCTAGGAGCTCCAGATTTAGGTGCATATATACTTAGGATTGTTATATCTACTTACTGGATTCATCTTTTTATTATTAAATAATGACCTTTATCTTTTTTATTGTTGTTGCTTTAAAGTCTGTTTTATTTTATATAATTGTAAATACTCCTGCTGGATTTTGGCTTTCATTTGTGTGGAATATCTTTTTCCACCACTTTACCTTGAATCTATACGGATCTTTAACGTGTTAGGTGAGTCTCTTGAAGAGAGCAGATATTTTGTTTGTGATTTTTTAATTCATCTGAAAATCTGTATGTTTTAAGTGGAGCATTTAGACCATTTATATTCAGCATTAATGTTGAGACATGAGGTACTGTTCCAGTCACTGTGTTGATTGTTACTTAGTTACTTTGTTTTCTCCATTTTGTTATTTTTTATAGGCCCTGTGAATTTTACGCTTTCAAGAGATTCTATTCTGGTGTATATCAACCTTTTGTTTCAAGATTTAGAACTTCTTTTAGCATACTTTTAGGACTGGTCTGTTAGTGACAAACTCCCTCAACATTTGATTGACTGAAAATAAAACTTTATTTCTCCTTCATTTATAAAACTTAGTCTTGCTAGACACAAAGTTCTTGGCTGACAGTTGTGCTATTTAAGGAAGCTAAAGATAGGACCCCAACCTTTACTGGATTGTGAGGTTTCTGCTGAGAAGTCTGCTGTAAGTCTGATAGGTTTTGATTTGTAGGTTACCTGATGGCTTTTGTCTCACTGCTCTTAGAATTATTTCCTTCACATTGACTTTAGATAGCCTGATGACTATATGCTTTGGTGATGTCCTTTTTTTCAGTGAATCTCCCAGGAGTTATTTGAGCTGCTTGTACTTGGATGTGTAAATCTCTAGCAAAGCCAGGAAACTTTTCCTCAATCATTCCTTAAAATAAGTTTTCCAAGCTTTTTTGGCTTTTGCTTCTCCCTCAGGAGTACCAGTGATTCCTAGGTTTGTCCATTTTCCATAATCTCATATTTCTTTGAGACTTTGTTGATTTTTTTAAAATTCTTTTTTCTTTATTTTTGCCTGATTGAGTTAATTCAAAAGGCTTGTCTTCAACTTCTGAAATTCTTTTTTCTACTTGGCCCAGTCTATTGTTAAAACTTCCCACTTCACTTTGTAATTCCCTAAATGTGACTTTCCTTTCCATAATTCTGATTTGTTTTTCTTTAAAACAGGTATTTCTTTAGAAAAATTTGTATTCATATTCTCACTTGTCTTTGTAAATTTATTTATGCTGGTTTTCACCTTTTTCTTGTATCTTCTTGAGTAATTTAATAATCAATGTTTTGAATTATTTATCTGGTATTTCAAAGATTTTGTCTTGGTTTGGATCCATTGCTGGAGAGCTAGTATGATGTTACAGGGGTGTTACATAACCCTGTCTTTTCATATTGCTGGAATATTTTTTTCTGATTTCTTCTCATTTGCATAGACTTTCTTCTCATTATGTTTGATTTTATTTTTTATTCAATTTTTTTATTTTTATTCAATTTTTTAATTTTTTTATTCACACCCTAAAGTGTTCCAGAAGGGCTGTAGACAGGTGCACCCATGCTGAGCTCCCACAGGAGAAGGCCCAACTCTGTCTTCAGTGGTAAATGTGGGGAAGAAAAAGTCTGCTTCTCCAAGGCCCTTCACGAGCTCCAAAGTTGTCTGACTGATGAGGTAGAGCTGCAGACTTTTCCCACTGAGCCCAGCACTGCAACTGTGCTGAAAACAACTTCCCACAACAGCAAGTTCTGGGACTCAAGGTCACCATCTGAATGCTTTTGTCCCATGCCTCTTCCCCTAGGAGTAGGAGTCCCTAAGGGACAGACTAATGTGAATCCTGCTGTTCCTCTAGGTCTAGCTACCCAGTAGAGCAGCCACTCTCCAGACTGGTGCTGGGGAATGCCAGGAAGGAATCCAGTGATGTGACCTGTCCTCAAGTCTCCCAACAGCAGGTACCAACAACAGCTCTGATGGGGATGGCAGGGAATAGACATTGACTCTGTGAGATTTCCTTAGTTAGAAATAACCTTAGTGTGTTGGTTTTTTCAAATGCCAGTTGTAGTAGTAATAAACTGGTCTTGTGGACATACTCAAGGCCTTCTGGTTAGCCAGGGTGATGTAGGCAATGGTGATGACTGATGTCATACGAAACTTTTCTCCTTCCTGGGCACTGTGTTATTCTGCCTGCAGATGCTATAATGAACTGTGCCAGTTGTTCTCCAGCCGGGAGGTGACACTTGCAAAGGAGCACCAGCTTTGGTGGTAGCAGTGGGATTTGCGCTTGCCTTATGCTACCCAGGGGAGGGGCTCTAGTGTCTCAGGCAATGCATGGGGCCATGGGGCTCCCCTAAGTTTCTGTCCTTTGAGTTAAGCTACCAGGGAGGGTGGCTGGGCAAAGCCAGGTGTGGACTGGGTCAGGCAACTCTGCACTCTTTCTCCTCATATGCATGAGCAAGCAGCAGCTCCAGTGACCATCAGAGGGCAGCTCTCTGACCACTGGGGTAACATTCCAGGTAAGAGCATAGCTACCTTTGTAGCACAGAAAAATACACACTGGGAATGGGGAATGGCAAGCAGCAATATGCTCCACTCAGCTCCCCAACACTTGGCAAGGCAGGTCTCAAATCCACAGTGTTCCACTAGCAAAAGCTAGTTTGATTCAGGCAATCTGCACTCAGAACTCAAAACTGCCCCAGGCAATGAGCCTTCCCACCAAGACAGAAACTACTGCCTTTGGGTCACACCCTGTCTAGTCTGCCTGTGAAATAGGGGTGTCCAGCTTTTGTGCCCATGGCTGTTACACTCCTCCCCCTTGCCCCTTGGTTCTGGCCAAGGGGGTTCATTCTGACTCAATAGTATATTGCAAATCTTAGTTGGGAGCTTCTCTCAACCTGTGACCAATACTTGAGTTATCCTGCAGACTTCTGACAGATCCCCTATGAAGTAGGATCAGGAATGACTTCCCCCTACCACTGCCAGAGTCTAAGACTGCACACCAAGCATGTCCCAATGCCTCTCCTTCTCATAAACTCCCCATTGCTCACTAAATCCACTCCAATGCTGGGTAGAGTTAAGGCCATCCCCCATGGCCTGGATCGCCAGGTTCACCAACAGGAGAGTATGTCCTGGAGGCAATCTCTCTCCACTCACACCCTGGGAGCTCACAGTCTTCCAGCTGGTTCACGCTGCAGGTTGTAGTCCACCACTTCTTTCAACGGGTCTGTGGTTTCTTTCAGTTATCCTGTTAAGATCCTGTGCTGCCTCTTAGAAAAAAAGTTCACAGCTTGAGTCTCTACACACTGTTTTGTCTTTCCAAGTGGGAGAGACATGCTAATAATGCCTTCAATCTGCCATCTTGGAAACAAAAACAAAAACAGTATAAGATATTTTGAAAGCACGGAGAAGTGGCTCCTGAAACAAATAGATGTGTTTTGTTTGTTTTGGTTGGCAGGAATGAAAGGAGGAAATGCATTAGAAAGGGCTGGTAAGACATCCAAAGAGAGATGACTGGATGTTGTAGAAAAGAAAGAAGTTAACTATGTAGATGTGGAGATGAAAGTCATTCAGGCAAAAGACAGAGAAACTTCTGTAAAGACAAGGAGATGTACAGATTTCATTTAAGTGGCATGGAGTTTGAGAGGGAAAGGAACATGTCAGAAAGTTAGGCTTCAGAGGTTTACAGAAGACAACGCAGAAGCTTTTCATGCCAAAGATGCCTGGGGGCAAAAGGAAGTCATCACAGGTTTTAATCAGGAGAATGAGGTGATTCCATGAGCACTAAGCAAACTGAACTGAAATGCCCATTCTTGCATGTCTTGTCCGCCCCAGTTCAGAAAAAAAAAAAAAAATCTTTTTGGCAACAAACCCATTTCTTCAAAAGATTTACAGGCTTCTGAAAAAAATCCAGTATAATACATAAAGTTCAGAACTAACTGTTCTTATGAGAGAGGAAGATTTAAACACACACACACGCGCACACACACACACACACTTCAGTTTTGAGAGTGTGTATTTTTCCCTTTTTTTGGAAGGGTGTGAAGATAACTTTAGATTTATGGAAAATCAGGCTGCTTACAGAGGCAGAGGACATAATTACTTCAAGAATAAGTTGTCTTAAAAACCAGAATTTTCATTAGGAAAAGAGGACAAGAGGAACTACAAGAAAATACTCTTGAGCTGGAATATTGAAATTCACTTCTGCAAAGAACTGCAAATTAGTTAAAGCAAGAGTAGTTCTTTGCTAAGAGTGTCCTCTCAGGAAATAAATGAATACATAGAATCGTGAATATGCACTTGCTCTTAGTTAAAAGGGACTTTACTTTGGGGGCCCATAAGAGAAGATGAGCCCATGAACATCACTTTCTCATTGTCTTTGGGAAATTAGATTTTAAGCCCAGGATGCATTAGAGACCTTGTTTCGTTGAAATTATATAGTTTCCTCTATATACTCCAGCTTCCCTTTAAACATTTTATGAGTCTCATTAATTAATCCTTTTTCTGTGCTCAGTTATCACTTTTTCACAACTGATTACTGTATCTATCTTAACTCACAGGACTGTGACTTCCCTAGTTGGTGAGACTTTCTGTAGATTGCAAGAAACATGATATTGTATTCCTGTGATAATTAGTGATATTGCACATTTTTTCATATATTCATTGGTCATTTGTATGTCTTCTTTTGAGGAGTGTCTGTTCATGTCCTTTGCCCACTTTTTAATAAGGTTATTGCTTTTTGCTTGTTGATATGTTTAAGTTCCTTGTACTTCTGGATATTAGGTCTTTGTCAGATGCATAGTTTGTGACTATGTTCTCCCATTCCATAGGTTGTTTTTCTGTTGATAGTTCCTTCTGCTGTACAGAAGCTTTTAGTTTAATTAGGTCTCACTTGTCAATTTTCATTTTTATTGCAATTGCTTTTGGGGACTTAGCCAAAAATTATTTGCCAAGGTCGATGTCAAGGAGGGTTCTCCCTGGGTTTTCTTCTAGGGTTTTTATAGTTTGTGGCCTTACATTTAAATTTTTTATCCATCTTGAGGTAATTGTTGCATATGCTAATGAAACTTTATTTCTGGATTCTCCCTTCTGTTCCATTGGTCTATACATCTGTTTTTGTACTTGTACTATGCTGTTTTGGTTATTGTAGCATTATAGCATAGTCTCAAGTCAGGTAATGTGATGCCTTTGGCTTTGTTCTTTTCGCTTAGGTTTGCTTTGACTTTTGGGGCTCTTCTTTGGTACAAAACGAATTTTAGAAATAGAATAGTTTTTCCTAATTCTGTGGAAAATTACAGTGGTAATTTGATAGGACTACCCTTGAATCTGTAAATTGCTTTGGGCCAGGTAGTCATTTTAGTGATACTGATTTTTCCAATCCATAAGCATGGAATGTTTTTCCTTTTATTTGTGTTGTCTCTGATTTCTTTCAGCAGCATCTTGTAATTCTCCATACAGAGATCTTTCACCTCCTTGGTTAGCTGTATTCCCAGATATTTCTCTTTTTGTGGCTATTATAAATGGGATTGTATTCATAAAATGATTCTTAGCTTGAACGCCATTGGTGTATAGAAATGCTACCGATATTTGTACATGGATTTTGTATTCTAAAACCTTACTAAAGTAATTTATCAGTGCTAGCAGTCTTTTGACAGAGGCTTTAGGGTTTTCTATGTACACAAATTAGGAAAACTAGAGGAAATGGGTAAATTCCTGAAAACCTAAAAACTCCCAAGATTGAACCAGGAACAAAGTGAAAACTTGAACAGACTAATGACAAGTTCTGAAATTGAATTAGTAATAAACATCGTACCAAACAAGGAAAGCACTGGACCAGATGGATTCACAGTCAAATTACACCAGATACCCAGTGAAGAATTGGTACCAATCCTATTGAAACTATTCCTAAAATTGAGAGGGAGGGGCTCCTCCCTCACTCATTCTATAAAGCTAGCACCAGCCTGGTACCAAAATCTTGCAGAGAAATCATGGAAAAAGAAAACTTCAGGCCAATATCCCTGATGAATATAGATGCAAAAATCCTCAAGAAAATAGTCGTAAACCGACTAGGTGCAGTGGCTCATGCCTGTAATCCCAGCACTTTGGGAGGTCAAGATGGGAGGATCACCTGAGGTCAAAAGTTTGAGACCAACCTGGCCTACATGGTGAAACCCACATCTATTAAAAATATATACATATGTATATATAGATATATAATGCTGGGCACATTGGCACAGGCCTGTAATCCCAGCTACTTGGGAGGCTGAGGCACGAGAATTGCTGGAACTCCACCTGGAGGTGGAGGTTGCAGTGAGTCAAGATCGCGCCACTGTACCCCAGTCTGGGTGACAGAGCAAGTCACCATCAAAAAAAAAAAGAAGAAGAAGAAAAGAAAAAGAAGAGAAAAGAAAAGAAAAAACAGTAGTAAACCAAGTCTAGCAGCACATCAAAAAGTTAACATACCATGATCAAGTAAGCTTTATTCCTAAGATGCAAGTCTCATTCAGTATACACAAACCAATAAATATAATTTATCACATAAACAGAATTAAAGGAAAAAACCATAAGATCATCTCAATAGATGCAAAATAAATTTTAATAATATCCAACATCCCTTCATTAATAAAAGCCCTCTCAACAGACTAGGCATTGAAGGAACAAACCTCAAAATAATAAAAGCCATCTATGACAAACCCACAGCCCATATCATACTGAAAGGGCAAAAGCTAGAACCATTTCCCTTGATAACTGGAACAAGATTAGGATGTCCACTCTTACCACTCCTATTCTGTATAGTACTGGAAGCCCTAGCCAGAGAAATCAACAGGCAAAAGAAGTAAATAAAAGGCATTTGAATAGGAAAATGGAGTCAAACTATCTCTCTCTACTATAGAAGCTTTAAAAAATAAAAAAGAAAGGACCTTTACCAAGGTGTCATCCTCAGAGACTCTAATTTAATGGACCAAGACATTAGTATTTTTTAAAAGCTCCTAAATTGATTCTCATGTACAGCCGTAGTGGACAACCACTGCCTTAAACCAAATTATCCTGGCCCAGACCACAGAACAAGCATAGAATAAAACGGACATCAGGTCATACTGCTTTACTCGCCACACTGACCTGGTTAACAGATCACAGAGGAAGGTTAGATGTATCTCAGCAGAAAGAACAGGTTCTTCCTCATCTTTATTGGTGTCACTGAAGTGACCCAGCTACACGGGGAAGAAGGGAACCCCTGCTTCAGACTAGCAACACTTTATTAACCTGAGAAGGAAAAGAATACATTACTGAAACAGGGTAAAAAAGGAACTTGATCCCTGTAACTCCATATGTAGGGGTGGCATCCTGTAAAAAGCATAGAGAAACCCAGAACTGCTAGCTTTAAAACCTCATCTACTTCCTCTGCAAACAATGACCCCCAGCAGGAGGCTTCCTCTCTTGTCTAGAGGCCTGGAAAAGTATCTCATATTAAGAATGTGAACTGACGTTCTGTGAGTGTTTGCTAGGAGTTGAGAACTCTGCTAAGCATATGCATAGATAGCATCCAGCCCTCCAGTCCCAAGGAGGAGTCTGCCAGCTTTCAAGGGGATTGAAAGTTAGTGAAGGTAAAGCAAGACCTCTCCTAAGGACTATAGAACAGACTTATTTCTGCCTGCCACACACTTGAGATCCCTCAGCTACTAAACACTCCAGGCCAAGTGGTTTTCAACCTTTAGCATTCATCAAAAATGGCTGTGAGGCTTTCAATTGACCATTTATGATATATTGAGCCACAAAGATGAGCTCAATACATTTTAGAAAGCATAAATCATATAGATCATATGAAACAAATATAAAATATAAGGACATAAAAATGTAAAAATGCTCACCTAATTAAATATAGCCTTCTGGTCTTACCCCAGAATTTCTGATTCAGTAGGTCTGTGGAGGGGTTCTATAGTTTGAGCTACTGATGAGCTCTCAAGTGATGCTGATATTGCTGGACCAGGGACCAAACCTGATACCCTTCTTTCAAGGGCACTCGCACAATGGAGCTGTCTTCAGTGGGTTATCAAGAATTATATGTTTGCTTCCCAAATTTGTTATGATTTTCCTCTTCTATATGTACATTAATTAAATATTATGTAACCAATAAATTACAAATATAAATAAGAAGGCTTGTTTTGGAGTTCTCTGAAAGTTAAGTAGAATATTTTGGAAGTTTCCCATAAGAAGTGTTGCTTTTAAAAAAATGCTGTCAGGTGAGTTTGCTGTCAGGTGAGAAGAGTGGGAGACTAGGAGATGCCGAGTGGGAAAGAGAACTATAAAACTCTTTAACTTCTGCAGTCACGATACTTCAGGGGTGTTTTCTATTTGTTTTTTTCTTTTGCTCTTTAAATATACTGAACCTGGAGAAGGCCTTGGCACTACATCAAAGTATTTTCAATTCGTTGTATATGTACACGCTTTAAATTTTTAAAAATGTTTTCAAAAACCCTTCTGAAAAGGTGTGTATCATTTCTTATTCTCTTTAATTCACATATTTTCTTCATTGTTTATTTATATTTATATTTAATTCATAAATCAACTAATTATGAATATCTGTAAATACTGAACTTAGAAGTAATCATTTGCTTACATAGGAATAATGAAAATTTTTTACTTTAAGTACTAGCAAATAAAATTAATGTAGGTGGTATGAAAGTATTCTGAAGCAAAAGAGAAAATGAAGCCTTGTCCTGAGGAACTTAGAAGAAAAAACTTACATATGTGCAGGTGTGCACGCACACATGCACACACACACACAGATATAGTGTATCTATATCTCTGGATACATCACAAATATTTTTATTTAGTTTTTTTTTGTTGTTGTTGTAAATTGCTTCTGCCTCCTTTACCCAATATTTAATTAGGTGAGAGTTTAAAAAATTTCTAGATACTATAACTTTGTATTTGTTTAATATAATAGATTCTCTTAAAAGTATTACTATTATTATTATAAATTATCCTTGAAAACTTCAGAAAACATTTTCTTTCTTGTATTCAAAGTCAGAGGTATGCCTAATAGTCAATTATTTGGTGCCTAATTAATTAAATAGTGTGATTAACTTTGACATATTTCCCTATTATAGACTTAGACTGTTGTGTTACAGTCTTCCATTGCCATTGTTTCCTCTGCTACTTAAAAAACTCCTGTTAATTCTTAAAGCATCAATAGAAACATTTCTTCTTCTTTGCAAAAATCACAAGCATTCCTATACAACAATAATAGACAAAACAGAGAGCCAAATCATAAGCGAATTCTCATTCACAATTTCTACAAAGAGAATGAGAATACAACTTACAAGGGATGTGAAGGACCTCTTCAACGAGAACTGCAAACCACTGCTCAAGGGAATGAGAGAGGACACAAACAAATGGAAAAACATTCCATCCCCAGGGATAGGAAGTATCAATATCATTAAAATGGCCATACTGCCCAAAGTAATTTATAGATTCAATGCTATCCCCATCAAGCTACCATTGACTTTCTTCACAGAATTAGAAAAAAATACTTTAAATATCATACGGAACCAAAAAAGAGCCCATATAGCCAAGACAGTCCTAAGCAAAAAGAACAAAGCTGGGTGCATCATGCATGCTACCTGACTTCAAACTATACTACAAGGCTACCATAACCAAAACAGCATGGTACTGGTACCAAAACAGATATATAGACCAATGGAACAGAACAGAGGCCTCAGAAATAATGCCACACATCTACAACCGTCTGATCTTTGACAAACCTGACAAAAACAAACAATGGGGAAATGATTCCCTATTTAATAAATGATGTTGGGAAAACTGGCTAGCCATATGCAGAAAACTGAAACTGGACCCCTTCTTTACACCTTATACAAAAATTAACTCAAGATGGATTAAAGACTTAAACATAAGACCTAAAACCATAAAAACCCTAGAAGAAAACCTAGGCAATATCATTCAGGACATAGGCATGGGCAAAGACTTCATGACTAAAATGTCAAAAGCAATGGCAACATAAGCCAAAACTGACAAAAATGGGATCTAATTGAACTAAAGAGCTTCTGTACAGCAAAAGAAACTATCATCAGAGTGAGCAGGCAACTTACAGAATGTAAGAAAATTTTTGCAATCTATCCAGGTGACAAAGGACTAATATCCAGAATCTACAAAGAACTTAAACAAATTTACAAGAAAAAAAAGCAAACAACCCCATCAAAAAGTGGGTGAAGAATATGAACAGACACTTCTCAAAAGAAGACATTTATGCGGCCAACAAACAGGAATAAAAGCTCATACTGGTCATTAGAGAAATGCAAATCAAAACCACAATGAGATAACATCTCACTCCAGTTAAAATGGTGATCATTAAAAAGTAAGGAAACAATAGATGCTGGAGAGGATATGGAGAAATAGGAACATTTTTACACTTTTGATGGGAGTGTAAATTAGTTCAACCATTGTTGAAGATAATGTGTTGCTTCCTCAAGGATCTAGAACCAGAAATACCATTTGCCTCAGCAATCCCATTACTGGGTATATATATCCAAAGGTTTATAAATCACTCTACTATAAAGACACATACACGCATATGTTTATTGCAGCACTATTCACAATAGCAAAGACTGGAACCAACCCAAATGCCCATCAGTGATAGACTCCATACACAAGTATGGAATGTTTTTATTAATGCATAAAGTAGTAAATAATATTTGTCAGTTGGATAAATATAAGTTAGATTTGCATTTAATACTATACATTCTTTATTTATAAACTTAAATCATTAAAAATGTATAATCATGTCAAGATGTAATCATGGAGCATGTTTCAAACTTACTCTAAGTACAAAGGCCCGTGGCTAGAAATGGAAATAGGAAAACAGAGCTAAGACAGAATCTTAAATGAACATTTCTGTTGTCCTGGTTGTATGTTTGCCTTGAAGTAATCAATATATTTTTTAAATTATTTATTTAACCACCACTTATATAGAACTTACTATGTGAAAGTTATTGTTCTAAGAATTCTGCAAACATTAACTCACTTAATCTTCATAACAAAACAATGAGAGATATTCTAGTATCACCACATTTTAGTGGTGAGCTTAGGTAGCTTGCTCAAGATCACAAAAGTAGTACATGATAAAACCAGAATTCAAATCCAAACAATATGACTCCCTGGTCTGTTCTCCAAGCTGCTAAGCTTTGCTGCCTCTCTCACCAAACCAAGGGAGAGATGCCCATTAGTGTTATTTTTAATCCTCCCTCATATTAGTATAGCACAATTTTAATTTTACATACAGCAGTCACAGTGATTAAAAATAGATTCTCCCCATAGTCACAGGAGGCAAATAAGAGGGTATTTACCTTCATTTTACATAGGAAATTGAGACTCAGAGAATCCAAGTAACATTCACATAGCTGAAATTCGGGCTCTGGTTGTTTGACTACTGATTCACTATTTTTCTCCTTCACTCTACACTAGCTTTCTCAATTCTCTATTTTCCTTTAAGGAGAATTTAAAATAAGAATTTTTTTTCTTCATCCTCACCAACATTGGCAGCATGATTAAATCAAAGTGACCTTTTTTTTTTCCCTTAAACCAGAATGTTACTCAATTCTCAAAATTACTAGGAATGTTTGATTTCAATCTTTCAAGTAACCTATTTACTCATTAAGAGTCATGAGGGCTTTTGAAGCTTGACACAATTGTACAGGATGACTGGGTAGAACATGGCAGTCCCTTTTCCCCCTTCATCTTCAGCCAGGACGGTGGATTGCTCCTTTGCCAGCTAGTGAGGCAGGCATGTTGCAACACTGAATAGGCAGGAATCAAAAAATCTGGTAGAGGAAACCCTGGGGCTGCAATAAGGGGACCTGAGTTCAAGTCCCATATGAACTCACAACTTACTGGGGGAGCTTCAACAAATCACCCCAGCAGAACCCACCTCGGTGTTTTCATTTTTCTGAGTATACATATTTGACTAGGTGATTGCTGAAGTCTGTCCCAACTTCTCTTCTCTTTTAGTGGTCTGAGCTCTTCCTCCGTGTGTGCATGTGACTTTTCACAAGTTGCACCTGAGTTTACTTATCAGTAAACTAGGACTAATAATATTTGTTATTATTAGTTATTATCCAATGCAGATTATCTCTGTGGATTGATGAATGCATCAAAGAGGATACTAAATATCAATGTTTTCAAATATAAAATATGCTTTGTAATTTGCAAATACTTACTACCATTCACTAATTAGAAAAATTAGTAATTAAGATTTCAGCAAATGAAAACATTGCTACTGATCTTCATAAAGCTCTCAATGGGTTAACTGCTTGGACATCTGGTGAAATACTAGCCTCAGCTGTTTGAGTGACATCTTCTTGGGTCAAATTTCTCTCCTCACTTCAGTCCATCTGCTCACAGCCTATCATAATAAACACTTCTGAGTTAGAGAGTAAAGAGTACACAGCAACGAGAAAGGGACAGCATCTTGGATCTTGACTAGACAATAATATCAGAGCAAAAACAACACCCAGCTATCTACTCTTCTTTCCTCCAGTCCCATTCCACACGGCCTATTCACCCCTGCCCCGACCCTTCTCTGCCCCGTGTGTGGCAGCCACATGACAGGCAGGAGATAAGCTGAAGGTAAGAAATCAAAGCTGCCCGTAGTGACTGAAGAGAAGAGATAGGCCTAAGGGTAAGAATAATGCAGGTGGAAAATCTACGTGTCACTTGCTTTTGGAGCAATGAAAGTAGAATGTGTTATGTGACTGATACTCCATAGAACAGAATCTTCTTTTTTTTTAAAATTATACTTTAAGTTCTAGGGTACATGTGCACAAGTGCAGGTTTGTTACATATGTATACATGTGCCACATTGGTGTGCTGCACCCATCAACTCGTCATTTACATTAGGTATATTTCCTAATGCTATCCCTCCCCCTCCCCCTACCCCACAATAGGACCCAGTGTGTGACGTTCCCCTTCCTGTGTCCAAGGGATCTCATTGTTCAGTTCCCACCTATGAGTGAGAACATGCGGTATTTGGTTTTCTGTTCTTGCGATAGTTTGCTGAGAATGATGGTTTCCAGCTGCATCCCTGTCCCTACAAAGGACACAAACTCATCCTTTTTTATGGCTGCATAGTATTCCATGGCTTCTTAATGTAGTGTCTTGGGGATCAGAGCACTTGGCTTATCTAGGAACCATACCAAGTTATTCTGAGACTTTAGTAAAAAGTCTAAATAACTGAATATTAAACCTCAGTTTTCTCATTTGTAAAATAAAGTGGTAATTGTGGTAGCAATAAACACAACACTATTGTCATTGGGCTTAAATTTTAAAAAAAAATCTGTGACAGAGTTTGGCACACAGGAGGAGGTAAGATTTTTTTATTGACTTTGAATCTGGTACAACGGACAGAGATTGATACTGAGACACCCTTGGATGCTCACCTGAGGACTCTGGCCTTTCAAATCTCTAGGAATGATCCGAAGTTTCACACCAAGAGAGTACAATCATCAGAGTTGGGATCAGTATTTCTGGCTATTTCCTCTTACAAAAAATAAAGGGCTTATATAGCCACATGTAAATTCCTTCCTTGCTCTGATGTTCTGAGAGTCCATATGTTCTACTCTCTTGAATGTCTGATTACATTGAAAATCAAAAGGCACTTCATTCTATATACATTCTGTGTCAATATGCACATTCCCAGAAGCCACTTTTTCTTCCTTGAAGTCATGAACATGAAAATTACCTTAGTAACAAATAGATTATGGTGCATCCATACGATGCTCATAGTGGGTATTTCTTTTCTTATCTCTTTTTCCTGAGATGGAGTCTGGCTCTGTCACCCAGGCGGGAGTGCAGTGGTACAATCCCGGCTCACTGAAACCTCCGCCTCCCAGGTTTAAGCGATTCTCCTGCCTCAACCTCCTGAGTAGCTGGGATTATGGGGACGTGCCACCAAACCCGGCTAATTTTTGTATTCTTATCAGAGGCAGGGTTTCACTATGTTGCCCATGCTGGTCTCAAATTCCTGACCTTGTGATCCGCCTGCCTCAGCCTCCCAAAGTGCTAGGATTACAGGCATGAGCCACCATGCCCAGCCAACAGTGGTTATTTCTTAACGATACAATTTCAGATGATAATTTTTTAAAAAATTATCCATCACTATAACTTCTTATTATTCATCTCTCATGAACACACATTCCTTACATGATAAAAATAATAAAAGAGAGAGAGTGCTGTCCAGGACAGGAAAAAAGGAAGAAATGATGGTAGCAAGATTCAGAGCCTAAGATGGAAATTGACTCAGCACTTACCCCCCTAGGTGCAAAAAAAAAATGTAATTTTTTTGTAATAGTGCCTTCTTTATCAATAAAGTCATCTGTCTCCTCCCATTAGTGACACATAAATAAGATGGTCTTTGCTTTCAAGGACTGAAGTAATAGAAGTTTTCATACACTTCTGGTGGGAGAATAAATTGGCAAACTCACTTTGAAAAAAGCAGTTTAATTAGTTGTTACTCTTACAGGTGTGACTGCATAGGCCAGGACACAGCATTGCCATACTAGATCAAGCTCCTGCAAATATGCAAATATTCAGTGTGTGAGACTAGCAGTAGCATACAAACATGTTTAGAGTAGCACTATTTGTAACAGAAATGAATTAAACAGAAATATCCCAAACATACATATGAATGAACCACAGCTACATGGATCAATATTAATGAATTTTAAAAACGTAGTGCTGAATACAAAACAAGTCACAAAAGATAACATCTATCATAGTTTCATTTAAATAAAGGTCAAAACAGTCAAAACTAAACAATATATTGATTAGGGACACCCATATCTGTGGTAAACTGCAAGAGAATGAATAATTAACTTTCCAGATAGTGATTAGTTTGGGAGTGAGGAAGTGAGATAATTTAAAAGATGAAGGACACTTGGAGAGCTTCAAAGGTGATGGGAATGTGATGGATATTGGAAGAATAATTATATTGTTATTCTTAAAATAATATAAAAGCAACATATATAGTATTTATATGTATAATAATATTTCAAGCAAAAGAAATAAAATAATATGCACAAAAATGAAACAAATCCATGCCCCCCCCATCCATCTTTTTTTCAAAGCCCAAATCAAATATTTTCTGCAGTGTAGAGTCTCCCCTTACCTCACTGATATTTTCCTTCTCTCTTTTAATTGCTTTTTCTATTTTGTTTGTTTGCTTATTTGTTTTACTTGTCTTATGATAACCTTCCATTTCTACTTTATGTGAGTATAGTTCCAGTAAAGATTTTATTTCCTGGAGACCACACATATCTTAAGTGTAGAATCTGTAACTCATTATCGCTGCTTCACCCACAGCAGCTATCTTGGTAACCAGTTGTGATGTAGTCCATAAATACTGGGGCTTACCCTTAAGAGTTTTGAGTTCAAATGCTTATTTTTTTAAAAAAAATTTTTGAGACAGAGTCTTGCTCTGTCGTCCAGGTTGGAATGCGTGGCATGACCTTGGCTCACTGCAACCTCCACCTCATGGGTTCAAGCAATTCTCCTGCCTCAGCCTCCCGAGTAGCTGGTATTACAGGCGCCCACCACCACGCCTCGCTAATTTTTGTATTTTTAGTAGAGATGGGGTTTCACCTTGTTGACCAGGCTGGTCTCCCAAACTCCTGACCTCGTGATCCGCCTGCCTCAGCCTCCCAAACTGCTGGGATTACAGATATAAGCCACTGCGCCCGGCCTCAAGGGTTAAAACTCCTGAGACCTTGAACATAAGTCTTTACTTCTATGAAATGCGAATAACATCTAACATTTTTTTCTCAGTATTTATTGACATAATGGTTTAAATTGCATTATGAAGTATTATATAAAGGTTTATTTGAGCCCTTGTACACAGTAGGTTCTCAAGCAATATTCATTGACTGACTTTGACACAGTCTTAGCTTGTTACATTTAAGGACCCTAATCAATACACAGGACCAAGACAATGACTCAAAAAGGGTGAAATTACTTGTTCCATGGAAGGAAGACTCTGAAACACACTAGAAGGACGCATCCAGGGATATCAACTTCACTAAAAAAGGTGGGTGGGACTTTTTCAACCTTGAATCTTCAGAGCTACAAGAGTCTGTTGAGCCCTTAGCTTCCCAACCTCTTGTGAGAAAGAGCTGTGAATGGTCATCACACATTGAGTCCATGAGGCTATGTAAAGTATGCTCTCAGACATAGAAGAGAATAATTAGAAAGCCAATGAATGATACATGACAGAGTTAATAGAAATTAAAGCAAATAGAACCTGCTTTTGCTTTGAAATGAAGTCATTATTTGTCAACTCTTTCCTGAAGATATATTAGTTATTTTAGACTCACTATCCTAGACGGTGTTAGAAAACCTTGGAAATTCACTTCCTTTTTTGTTTTAAAAAATCTTAACACATGTTCTAAAGGTATTTATTAATGTTTTTCTCAAAAAAATGTTTAAAGAGAATATTTGCAGTAAAATTGGGTTTACTTTATTTTGGATGTACGTACTTTAAAATGCCGACTTAATTAGTATTATCTTATTTCTAAAGTACTTTAGGAAATATTGTTTTATTTAAACATCTGTGAAGTGAGCATTATAAATACCACTCTACACAATACAGATGAGAGGTGTAGACAGTAAGTGATAGAGCAAATATCAACCTGAGTTTACTGACTCGAGATCCATACTATCCCACTTGCCACCCATTTACCTTCATCATTTACCTTGGATAGATTACCTCTTCTTCTTAAGACTCAGGCATTCTCTTTGAATGTGGAAACTATGCCTGGTATATAGTGGGCATACAGTACATAATTACTTAATACATGAACTCATTTTTTCACTCAACATCTTCAAGAACTTACTTGTGCTAGGTTTTAAGGAAGAATCACAGAATGCTCCTACCTTCACAGACACAGCAAAATTAAATTACCAGATGTAAACTAAAAATTACAAATGGCATTCCTGTCCTTTCAAAAAATAATTCTCTGAATGCAAACTGAAACGTATTATTCATCTTTATATCCTCAAAGTATCTACCATCATATCCAACCCATAGTAGATGCTTTATAAAGATTTGCCAAAGAAGTTGGAGTGTTAAATCCTGTTATAATGGCCAAGGCCAGTAAGTAAGAAAAGGAACAGAACTGTGTTTGTGTTTGTGTGTGTGTGTGTGTTCAGCAAATTTTTTATTTTGAAGTAATTTTAGATGTTTTAAAAGTTGCAAAAATACTATAAAGAGCTCCCATGTGTACCTCTCACCCAATTTTCCCTAACATTAATATCTGACATATTTGCCAAAACTAAAGGAAAAAAAATTAATTCATTACTATCAACTAAACGTCAGACATTATTTGGATTTTATTAGTTTTTCCACTATTATCTTTGTTCTGTTACAGAATCCAACCCAAGGTACATTGGATTTAGGAATTTCTTGCTTGCAGAAATAATTTTAAAATGTAAGGGAGAGATTTGCATTACATTAGGTCTGTTGATCACTGAGGAATGTTTATGAACCCAAAATAGCAGTAGTACATACACACAAAAAGGAGCTTCGTGAAGATAAGGAAGGAAGATAATGAACTGGTCTCAGCTGTGTCTGGCAAAGCTTGAAAAACAAAGTCCTTGTATGATATGTTCTGAACCACATTTGCATGCTCTATCGCAGTAAATTTACATGTAACAAAAAAAAGTAAACTATAGTTATTTAAATAAGAAACAGTTCCTTTTATCAATTAATTTTTGACAAGGTCTCAAGAAAACACAATCGGGAAAGGACTGTCTCTTCAATAAATGGTGCTGAAAAAACTGAAAATCTACATGGAGAAGAACGAAATTAGACCCTTATCTTAGACCATACACAAAAATTAACTCAAAATGGATTACAGACTTAAATAGATCTAAAAATGTAAAACTACTAGAAGAAAACATAGGGGAAAAGCACCATGACATAGATCTTGGCAACAACATTTTGAATATGACTCAAAAGAGATAAGGACATTTTTCAAAAGAAGGCATACAAGCGGTCAAAGGGTACATGGAAAATGAGAAAATGCTCAACATCGCTAACCATCAGGGCGATGCAAATGAAAACCACCATGAAATGTCACTTAACACCTGTTAAAATGGCTTTTATCAAAACTAAGAAAGATAACAAATGTTGCTGCTAGGAATGTAAATCAGCATAGCCATTATAGAAATTGGTATGAAGGGTCCTCACAAAACTCAAAATAGAATTACCATATGATTTAGTAATTCCACTTCTGATTATATAGTCAAAGGAACTGAAATCAGTATATCAAGGGATATCTGTTCTTTGCAGCATTATTCACAATAGCCAAAATATGAAATCAACCTAAATATCCATTAATGGATGAATGAACAGTGAAAATGTGGTGTACATGCACGATGGAATACTATTTAGCTTTAAATTAAATCCTGTCATTTGTAACAACATGGATGAATCTTGAGAATATTATATTAGGTGAAATTAGCAAGGCACAGTAAAACAAATACCGCCTAATCTCACTTATATGTGGAATCTAATAAAGTTGAACTCAGAAGTAGAGTAGGCTGGAAGGTAAGGAGGGGGGAAATGGGAGGCTATTGACCAAAGCATACAAAGCTTCAGGTCGACAGGAAAAATAGATTTTGACATCTGCTGCACAACGAGGTGACTATAGTCAACAATAGTGTATTGTTGATTTCAAAATAACCAAATTTCAAATGGCTCATGATAAAAAATGATAGGTAAGCCATGTACTGGATATGTTAAGCAGCTTGATTAAATCATTCCACAATGTATATACATACATCAAAATATCACATTGTACCCCATCAAGGTACATAAGTATGATTTGTCAGTAAAAAGTAATATTAACAGTGAATTTAAAAATTCCTTTTCAATAGTCTTTTTAAAAATATAAAACAATACAAAGGATATCAGTTTTTGTACACCTCCCACACTACAAATAGCACCATTACAAAGGAACTGGAAAATCTCTTGTAGTTTAAGTTAGCTTTCTGTTCAACAGGAACTAGAATACAGGTATTTTTTTTTTCTCTTTCTCTGGAAGGAGATTCTGTTGAAATAACAGTATGGAATTTTATTTAATGACAAGCTAGTAATAGCAAAAAGAATAGAGAAGTATGAGAGATTTTAACAAATTTCTATAATGTTAAATCTTATAGCTATGTGGAATGTAGCAGACAAAAATCTCTGCTCATAATACTTGTGGGAGACAGTTTTCCTGGAAGAAGCTAGAAGTTTCAAGGTCAGAAAATTCAGAAAGTAGAACTCTCTTACTAACTACTTAGAGTCGGAATTTTAGCCAAAATTTGGGAGCAACTTTCTAAATGAAATGAATCCTTAGGATGGCTAAGATGTCCAAGATGGGTACTAGATCTCAAAGTGGGTGCTAGCAAACCCAAATTAAAATTCCTTTTTATTTTGCATTTGGAAATTCGTAGGTTAAAGGTTCATTTCTGGCCTGCCACTCAGATGTTAAGACTGGCAATTGATAAGTTTTGGTAAGTGCGTTGAATGTCCCGTCAGCCTTCCATTCAGAAAGAAGCCTAGCAGGAAAAGAGCCCATATGTCACAAGTACGAAAGCGGGAGAGATCCACATCCACACAGTCAAATTGCCAGATGAATCTCTAATTTTTCTGTATGAAGAGAAATACAGCAGCATGAGATAATGAAAAATACCATCAAAATAAAAGATGAGGAAAGAATAATGGATCCTGCAACACATACTTGACAAAATAGGAATAATTTTTAATTATACTGTTGGAGTGTGCTGACAAGATATTTCACTTACGAAATTTGAAAAAAGGTAAAAATAAATCATCAATTAATGAATTCAAAAGAGATTTTGGGGATTAAAAATATACTTTTAGGAATAAAATTCAAATAAAACTTTTTGAAGAAAATTTTGAAAAAAAATCCCAGAATGTAGAGGTAAATAAAAAGAAATAGAAAATACAAGAAAAACAAATGAAGGAGACATAACAAAATAGTCAGGAACTATGATATCTACCAAGAAGTTTCAGAACGAGAAAATTATGGAAAAAATTATCAAAGCAATAATAGAATCTTTTACACAGGATCTTAGCCAAAAGACTGAGAAGCAACAATAGGATATCTTATACAGATAAATGTGGACACCAGTCTTCATATTTAGAAGGTTCATAAAGTGTATAGAGAGCAAAAATGAACAAATTAATATACTGACTACCTATGCCTTACTTGGAAAAATGAAGAATAAAGGGAGAATCTTAAAATCCCAAAATCAGACAGAAAGAAAAAAAATAAAAACATACCCACAGAAGAATGAGCATGAGACTGACAGCAGGCTTCTCAATATTAGCTTTGTAAGTTAGAAGGCAGTGGAAAACACCTTCAAAGTTGTGAGGAAAGATTATATATAACAGAGTTTTACATCCTGCCAAATTGTTAGACCAGTGTTGCTATAAAATAAAGTGATTTTCAGATAAGCAACAACCCCAAAATTGTGTCTCCCATATGCTTTATATGAGCAAGTCAATTGATAACATACTCCAGAAAAACAAGCAAAAAAAGGAAAATATGGAATACAGGAAAAGAGGTTCTGATTTAGGAGCACAATGAAGCTAAGGTATGATACCCTTGCAAGTAGACATAAAAGATAAGTAGTTTCAACTATCATAGGACATGGGTGAGAGGGTTTCAAGAAAGAAAAGGAAAGAGAAGAGAAGAGAAGACAAAAGAGAGAGAAAAGAAAAGAGGAAGGGAGGGAGGGAGGGAAGGAATTCCATGCAACTGACTGACCAAAAGCCTGAACAATGTCGGAATGGGGGAAGTCATGTTACATAGTTTTCAAGAATGACAAGATGTTAGACAATATGCTAATTTTTAAAATTATTATACATAGAAAAATCATGGTATAAATGTAAAGGAAACAAGAACAGAACAAAATTTTGAGCAACTGATGAAATGTAAGAAAAGTGAACGCAGTTAACACAGATTCTAGGAAAAGTATCCACCAAACAACACAAAGGAATCATGGCATTCTATCTTTAGAAAAGGAAATTAATCTTAGAAAATGTTAGCATGCTTAGCCCTGACTGAAATGAGCAAGATTTATAAAATCACAGTAATATTATATATTTTTTGATATTCAACTTTTAAGGTCAACTTACATAAAAAGTACAAAAAGTATTTAGTTTCAGAAGATAATGCAAATGTTAACTTTAATTCATGTATAAAAGTATGGCTGACAGGAGTTGGGTGTTGGAAGGAGGAAGTGGTGTGAACATAAGGATAGGAATACAATTTTCTCATTTTACATAGTAAGGAGCTATGTCTGAAGTTGCTGAAACAAGAAATAGAGGTGTAGGAATTACATTCTTATGACCTTCAGTAGCATAACTTATATTTAAAGTTATAAGTATAATCAATGAAAGAACTAAAAATAATAAAAAAACTATTTAAATTTGGGGAAGAAAGGGGAACTTGTGTAATAATGCTAAATGGAGGGCCAATAGGTGTCACATAACATCTACAAATTTGAAGAAAATAGAGATGTAAGTGCAGATTTAGAGTTTTAGAAATAACTAGCAGATGAACTAGATTCATAAATAGTTAAATGTCCTGGACAGTATAAAATGATAATCCAGAGAAGTGCTGATTTTCCTTGGAATCCTTTTCATATGTTACTTATCATTATATGCATATATTTTATAATTATAAACATACATATATGTTAATCGTAGAAAATTTAATCTTTAATAGTTAAAAATAATTTAAAATATACCCACAACATTTACACAAGGATTTTAGTTGCAGTATATGTCACAAAGTTTCAAATTGTATTAAAAAACATATCCGTCCATCAGTCAATAAGAGAATATGGGACACTGTTGTGTGAAGTTTAATGCAGACTTCAAAATAATTACATAGGTAAAGTGTGCTGACATAAGTGGATATCTGACAAATGTTGTTTATGGCAATGAGAAAGGGAAGCTACAGAATACGTCCAATGTGATAACACACATATACAAAACCATACACTGCCATTTCTACAGGTATTAATGCACACAGAACTTTAGAGAACAGGTCTGGAAATGCCAATGGCGTTGATGGAAATGGTAAAGGAGAACTCAAACTGCACCGTAATTTTTTTTCTATGAGTTGCTTTTCTAAAAATATAATATATATTTTCCACTTTTTATTGTGGGAAAGTAGAGACCAGTATGCCAAATCTGTATGATGAATTAATACATGCATCTCCCAGCCTCAAAAATTAATTCAAAGCCAATCTTATTTCATCTATACTCCTACCCATTTTCATCCTTTATAGATAATATTGGAGAAAATTTCAGACATCAATTTATCCGTAAATATTTTAGTATAAGATAAATACGACCTTAAAAAACAATTATTTCAGATAATCAAATATCTACTCTTCAGTATTCCAACAGATTCATAAATGCATTTATTCACAATTTGTTAGTTTAAATAAATATCCAATATGTCCTGATTTTTAATGTGTTAATATTTATCATTAAATATCTCAAATATACAAATATATAAAAAATAATTAATAGACATACGCATAAATACCACTCAGATTTATATAATATTGCTATATTTTATACTGACTTCAGATTTAAAAAATAAAACTTCTTAAAATAAAAAGTACATCCTTTTAAAAATTAAATATGATTTTAAAAACATAATACTGAGAAATAAAAGGTTAATGACACAAAATCATCATACACACCCCTGAAATTCTATTACCCTTCTCAAAGATTACATGTGCCCTAATGTTAATATGCATCTTTCCCATTATGTTATATACTTGATATTTATAATATTTTGTACTAATTTTGACAAATTTTAAATGACATTAAACTATGCATTCAATTTTATTGTACTTTTCCATTCAACATTATGTGATCTGATATTTATCTATCTTGATACATGAAGAAACAGTTTATTGATTTTAATTGCTCCCTAGAATTTCACTGTGTTTATATGTTCTTTTTCCTTTGAAGGATGTTTAAATTATCCCAACTTTAGTCTTATAAACTGTCATAATGATCATTCTTATAGACATTTATTCATGTAGATACGGGAGAGATCTCCTAAGGAATATTCCTGGAAAGGAAATTTCTAAATCATAAGATGGCATTTGAAAATTTACTTGATACTGTCAAATTGTGCTCCCAAGTGATTTTTCTAATTTACCTTTCCTCTAGCAGTATATGAGCCTTTTGGCTCTATCCTCAACGGCCCTTGATATTTGCCAAGTGTTAAATTTGCATATATAATGAATGTGAATGGTATTTCTTTGTGATTTTAATAAACATTTATCTGATTGCTATTGGGACTTCATATATTTTCATATATAGTCTCTCCGATTTCCTGTTCTTTGAAATTCCTGTAACATGTGTTTATATTTATATTAGATTATTTGCCAATCTCTCATTATTTTTAGAAGTTCATTATAAATTTTAGACATAACTTTTATTATTCATTATTAATTTGTGTAGCAAGAATCTTCTTCCTCTCTTTGACTTAATTTTAGATTCACAGTGTCCTTTCATCAATAAGCTTTAAATTTTAATGAAGTCAAAATTTTTAATAATACTATTTTTTGGTTTATGATATTGGGAACTTGTGTGTGAAATCCTTCCTAAATCCTAATTCCACTAATACCTAATCCTATGTTTTTTCCTAAAATGTTTAAAGTTTTGAGTTTTGTATTTTAATTTTATAATAAAAATATATATTTACATATTACTTTTATGATTAACAATCAATATCATTTTAAATGGACCAAAAATATTCATAGTTTTAGCCCTCAGAAAATACTTATTTACTTTTATACCTATGTCTTATTATTATATGAGAGATGATAATCTACATTTTTACACACTTTTTCATTGAATAGCACTTAATATTTTCAAAAACTCGTCATAATTCACAGAAGGAACGGATGAGGCTGGAGAATCCAGACATGTAAGGTTTGGAGAGGGAACTTTCATGAAAATTCTCTTTTACCTTATATATTTGGGATGCATGCAATCCAAACAAAGAGCACCTATTAGCTCTTTTGTTTCTACATACTCTTTATATGTTCCTCCACTGTGGAAACTTATATAGTCTTCCTAATATTTGTAATTCACATCTCTCCCTCCCCCATTAAACCATGAGCTCCTTTAAGTCAGAGATAAATCTTAGTAATCTTTCCATCACTAATTGGAAGTACCAAATAATAGATGATCAAGAAATGTGAAATAGAAGATGGTGAAGTGGACATTTAACTAGGAGTGAGGATACCTAAATTCTACATCAGCAAGTAGTTACACATGTGTCTTTGGGCAAGTTCTCTCTTTCTCTCTCTCTCTCCTCCTTTTTTTAAGAGACAGGTTTCACTCTACCACCGAGGCTGAAGTGCAGTGGCATGATCGTAGTTCACTGCAGCCTTGAACTCTTGGGCTCAAGGGATCCTATAGCTTCATCCCCCTGAGTAGCTAGGATTACAGGTATATGCCATCATACCTGGCTAATTTTTTTTAATTTTTACTTTCTTTTCTTTTTGAGATGGAGATCTCACTATGTTGCCAAGGCTGAACTTGGACTCCTGGCCTCAAGCAGTCCTCCTTCTTCAGGCTCCCAAAGTGTCGGTATTACAGGTATGATCCACTATGCCTGGCCTAAATTTCTCTTAAGACTCAGACTTTTCATCTGCAAGCAGAGGGGATCAGACTAGATGATCTGTGAGTGTTCCACCTCCTCTGACATTCCAGACTCTGATTCTTTAAAAGATAGTTAATGGAACCCATAAATCTTCTTTAAATTATTTATATTTCATGATCCTATTAAGTAGCTCAGTCTTCCAACAACCTGTGACATCTAATACTAACAGGTGTTTACTTAAATACAAATGAAACTTATGGTCCCTTAAGGCTGCCAGTTTTTCAGTAGAGATATTCCTGCAGGTTTGGATGGATGAGCTGTTTTCTGGTAAGTAGCCATCAGAATACCAGAGAGTGAACTTAATATAAGCTATCCATTGGTGCTCTGTTACTACTGCAATTTCTGGCAGGATACGAGACCATGTCATTTGCTGGCTAGTCTGTCTTTCCATCTGTCCCATGGACTACGACTTAATAAAGGGAGTTTGTGATTACATCTGTCTCTAATGACTAAAGCCTTCTTGTAGTGCAAAGTCTCCCATGGCACATGAGCAAGAATATTTATTTTGAAAAATAAATTTAAAAGATACTTGGTTAGACCTTTGATTATTCAAGGAACACTCTGTCACCACTGCTTTTTGGGAGATGAAAAGTATCTCATGTGTTCCATTTTGCATTGAGCAAACTAAAGCTCAAAAGGCACTTTTAGTGTGTCCCAGAACCATATAGTCAGGAGTCTACCCCATTACTATAATGTACCAGACCAACCAACTGTCAAAGTCACCTATCAACATATCATAGCATAATCTCCAGGGCACACATACCAGAAAACAATTCCTCATCTATTTATTCTAGGTATAATTGTCCACAAAACTGGTTCTGGTTGAAACAGTCATGGATTTTTTTTATGCCAAATAAAGAAAAATATCAGGAATTCAAACTTTCAACTCAATAATCTACATTGATAAAACAAATTAATAATAATTGTTAGCCAAGATCAACTCAACAATTGGGTGAACTTAACATCTATGGCAGGTTGCTGTTGTTGGATATTGCAACTTTAAGTGAAGCAATGTACGGTATTCCCTTGAATAATGCCATTTTATTCAACATTGTTTTGTTACAATATTGATAAGGAAAAAAACTGGTTGTATTATATGTCCTTTTGCTTAATGTCACAGTTTGTTAGAACCTATAAATGACATTAAGTGAAGACTCAGTATACTTGGAAAGTAAGATAGGCCAGAGAGAAGGCATTCACTTTTTAGGACTATGACTTCCCCTAAAAAATATGGTAGAAACAGCACCATCCTTCTTTTTTTTTTTTTTTTTTCTTTTTTTTTTGGTACTTTCACTATTCCTTTTTTGGCAATAGCCCAGTGTATTTCAAGGGATAATATTAGGCAAACAAACAGTTATTTGTTTACGACTTATGACAAACAAAATAAGGAGAAAATTCCACTTGCATTGGCATAGAACTTGCTTGACGTCTCATAAGTAGGGAGCCAAGCGAGTGATATCATCTTCAGACTCTAGCCTCAGGATGTCTCACCTCTCACATCAAATACCCTAATCCTCTGTATGAAGTACAACTTCAGGTCAAGGTATTAGTGTGTCGTGGACTTTAAAGAAAGTATTTGCAGTCACATATAGCTTCATTTGAGCAGGTCTGTGTTCATTAAAACTTTTTTACCTGAAATGGAAGCTAGTAACTAGACTTTGGAGAATAGATTTTCACCAGCTCACTGGGAAGTCCCTGTGGTTTCTAAGTTCCATTTCTATTTCATTTCATGAAGGTATTAGACAGTTGGCCCTGTCATTTCAAACCAGCAGAGTCAATTTTTTTCACCATTGACCTTGCAATTGCAGAGGTCAAGTCTGCAATTTTCGTACAGTTGTACAATGTTGGATTGTCCCAGACGTTATAGACTAATTTGTCAATGTTAATTTTTTAGTACAGAAAATTAAGGACCAGAGTGAGTAAGAGAGCACCCAGGATCAACATAGAAAGTATAGAACTAGAAGCCAGACCTCAAAATTCCAAGTACAATGTCTTTTGCACCATGCTATACTGTGCATGTGTGGGTATATTTTAAGACCAGACCAGAGACATTACATCCAAGTAAATGTAGATTCGTTTTTATCCATTCAAAATAATACCCTTAGAAGTTCACAACTATTTTAATAATACTACTATTGTTTAAAACATAATTGGGGTGCTTTGGGGGCATTAACTCTAGTCTGTGGTACAATATACATACTTTATGGCACATTATTAGTGATTGCCTTTGCTGTCCAACCGTTAGCTCATTAAGGCCTAGTCTATATTTAATTTTGCCTGTATCTCCAGTACTTAGCATAACACTTGGTATAAAACACATCATTAAAAACATTTTTGAATACAATTAGTATAAGTTTACTATTTATGGAAGATTTTAATTATTGAAGATGGTCAATATCACGAAAAAGTTCAAGCTCATAAAATCAGTGACTGGGCTGGGTCATGTTTCATATGATTCTTAGAGTACTTGTCTCACTCCCACACACCAAGAGTAATTTGAGCTCAGAGACTATCTTATTCACCTTAGAGTCCCATAGCACCACTCCCAATTCTTGCACAGAATAAAAGTCTCATACATATTTAATGAACGTCTGATGAATAATGGAGCAGTAGGTAGTAATTTGGATGAAGGTACAGACCACTTGTTTACAGGTTGCTGAAACAAGAATGCAATAATATTTCTTAAGTTGGCAAATTAAAATTAACATAGGCTATTGCCAAAGTTATAATCCTCCACTAGCCACTTTGAACTGTGATCTAAAATCAAAACACATTGTCTGGACTGAGAGCTGATGTCCAAATAAATTTAGCTGCCAATATCCTAATTGCATAGTGTTCTTAAAGAGGGAGTTTTCTATTTTGCAAAGATCTCTCCTCAGGCTCTTTTCAGGAGGTGATATATATATTTAATGTCACTAACCCCTCACCAGCAGGAAATTAAACGTTAATTAAGAATCATTTATGACTATAGTAAGTTTTCTAAGTTTTCTGATACTTGCTGGTGCTGGTTACGCGTGGCATTTGGAATTGAATATATCTGCACTTTCCTGAAATGTCAAGCTATTAACAAATGCTATCTAGGAATAGTGTATCATAGGAGATGTTCTAAAATACAAACACACACAACACACTTAAGTCATTAAAGTCTGTTTGTATTAGTCCATTTTCATGCTGCTGATAAAGACACACCCAAGACTGCATAATTTATTTTTAAAAAAAGAGGTTTAATTGACTCAGAGTTCCACATGGCTGGGGAGGCCTCACAATCATGGTGGAAGATGAAGGAAGAGCAAAGGGACGTCTTACATGTCCCTTTGTGACTGGCACAATGGTGACTGGCAAAGAGAGAAAGAGACCAAGAGAAAGAGGAAACCCCTTATAAAACCATTAGATTTCGTGATACTTACTACCATGAGAACAGTATGGGGAAAACCTCCCCCATGATTCACTTACCTCCCACTGGGTCCCTCCCACAACACATGGGAATTATAGGAGCTACAGTGCAAGATGAGATTTGGCTGAGGACACAACCAAACCATATCACTGTTCAATAAATGTAGTTGGGCAAAACCACTGAGACCTAGCTACCCAGGAGGTATCCCTTTTTAAAACATTGGTACAATAATGAGACTCAGGCCCACATTCCCATCAGATCCTGTATTCCTTTGGGAATAGGAATTAATAAACTCTATCTTTTGCCACACATTGTTCAGGGCAGAGTGGGCGGTGAGGTAGATAAACTTCAGGGCTTTGAAATCTCATGAAGCTTAATAAAAAGTATAAAAAATAACTTCAATCTTGGGGGTAACTACAAGGAATAGTCAACAGTACCTTGTAAGTTTTCTAATCTAAAATGATTTTTTTTCCCATGGGAAGATATGCCCTGAACATTATGTCTTATTTCTTAAGGAGAATCTCCTCTACTTGAAATTCTTACTTGGTTCTACTTTAATATGCAGGACTTATTTTTTGTAAGGTGTGTTTTATTGCTGAACTTGTTTGTGTAGAAAATTAAGAGCTGGTTGCATTCAGTCCTGCCCATATACAAACATGGATGTTCAATGGGAAAAGGTAGGAAGTTTGTTTTCCACACTGCTTCTATCCCTCTAGTTACCCTGATGTAACTCTCCATCTAGAGGGCTTCTCAATATTGTGGGATATTAAAATGAGTCCCTACCTGAGGCAAGTCAGATAGGGACTGGGCAGGATAAGTAACACTTCCATTGGACAGCCAGTGGGGCCACTTGCTGGCTCCTGTCTTGTTGGCTAGATGCCAACATAAAAGGTAACCAAACCCCTCACTCCAGGTTATTTATCTTTCTCATTCCAGTGGAAACTGAGTGGCTGTGAGTCTGATATTACTCTCGTGTGACTTTTAAGCCCTTGCCAGCAAAGCCCAACTTGAGAATGAGCACAAGTGAGGGAGAGTTAGGGCAGAAGGGTCATCAGCTGCTAACGCTGCTTCTGTCTGTATCGTTCAAGATCAGTTTATCTATTCCTGGGATCTGTTGAGCTCTCCATTCATCACGTCATCACAGCCTTTTTTTTCCATAATCCGAAGGATCTTTCCAAGTTTTCAGAATGGAAAATAACCTCCTTTCCCCTCCCGTCCTATATGCCCTCAAATCTGTGACTTTAAGCACACGAATCCTATTTAGCCCCATGAAGTAAATAAAGGTTTTCAAAATTTAAAAGCCAAAGACTGCCTCTCCCCTTCTTTTTTATTTGTGCTATGTCATCTTTGGGTTTTTTGTTTTGTTTTGTTTTTTTTTTTTTTTTTTTGAGACAACATAGAGAATGTTTGCTTGCCTAAATGGAGGAGGAGTTAAAGAGAAAACAACAGAAGTAAAATTTACATCCTAAATGCTTCAAAAATACTATCTGACAGATCTTTTACATGCAATACAGAGAGAAAAAGGGGATATGAGCTCAAATAAGTGTATTTGTAGTTTATTTTAAGACTATAGAAATAAGCAGAGATCGCCTGGTTTAATTCTTCCGCTACAGTGAGGAAAACCAGGATCCAGAGAAAGAAAGTATGAATTTGGGGAAAAGAATGAATTCTGAGCCCACAATAGATGTTTTCTCAACTTGGTTTAAGGAAGAGTATAGACTTTAATGTTAATAAAATCCATATTTAAATTCCTATCTGAAAATATTTTTAATTAGAATTTGAAATGTATAGATTCTGCCATTTGCTAGAATGTGTGACCACAGACAACTATTAAACATTCTAGGCCGGGCGCAGTGGCTCAAGCCTGTAATCCCAGCACTTTGGGAGGCCGAGACGGGCGGATCACGAGGTCAGGAGATCAAGACCATCCTGGCTAACACGTGAAACCCCATCTCTACTAAAAAAATACAAAAATCTAGCCAGGCAAGGTGGCGGGCGCCTGTAGTCCCAGCTACTGGGGAGGCTGAGGCGGGAGAATGGCGTAAACCCGGGAGGCGGAGCTTGCAGTGAGCTGAGATCTGGCCACTGCACTCCAGCCTGGGCGACAGAGCCAGACTCCGTCTCAAAAAAAAAAAAAAAAAAAACATTCTAAGGGCTCTCTGTAAGTGTTTAGTATATAAGTGTAAAGTAATATTATACTTGTAGACTTGTTATAATGAAACCTTATGTGAAGTATCTAAATAGCTGGCACAAAGTAGATGCTCCATAATTCATTTCCATGATTTATGGTATGTTGCTATACTGTAACTCTGTATCATAAATGTAATGATAGATTGTCACATGAATTTGTATATGAAAGATACTAGTTAGATGCTGTAATAAATAAATATTGTGACTTTGAGCAAATGAATCTTATTTAGCCCCATGAAGTAAAGGCTTTCCAAATTTAAAAGCTACTAGCTAGATACTAGTATATCTCTTAAGAGGCACATCTTTTAATTTCAATTATTCACTTCTTCCAAAATTTTAAGTTTCTAACACTGAAACATTTACAATTAGAATGTACTGACATTTTTAGCTAGGACAGTTCATCCAATCAGAATACTTGTCAGTTGAAAAAGGACAGAATAAGACAGATTCAATAGCCAATATACTTTTTCACACAAGAAACCTGACCTCTACAGAGGAAAATTACGTTTCCAAGGTGGCAGAATTAGTTCCTTGTAGAACTAGGCTTAGAATTCCAACATCCAGGTATCTAGACTAGGTCATATCACTCTCTCTGCACTATTTGTAACATAAGACTTGGGAGACATACACATCAACCTTCAAAGTAATCCAGACTCTTTTTCTGCTTTCATACTACACCTCATAACATCCATCAGATGTAAAGTACCTTACAGAACTCTTTGGACTCACTTCACACCAACGAAACATAGATTGTAAGAGACAGACCTGGTTGCCTTAAACTTTTTGTTGACAGATCTTTTTTTCCCATCAGTTACTTTCTCTTATCTCCATGTATACTAAAATGTGCTATTTTAAAATATTATTAAGGCCATTGCTAATGCTTTGTTGAATTCTCATGATTCTGCGTTCTTGACATTTGCTCATTTTTATTTGCTCAGATCATCATTTAAGATTTTTTTTAAATGGCTGCTTTACCAGAGTGTCAACTTCTTTCTAAAATAAAGGAGAAATACATTTTCTCATCACTTCCTTTAAACACTTGAAAAAATAAATAAATGCAAGTGTGATTCAGGAATAACAAAGAAATCTTACCCAAACAATTCCTATCACAAAGACGGAAAAATACTAGTTAAACATAAAGGACAATGTGAAGGACAGTGAGAACTGCCTTTAACACAGACACAACTGAAATATTTTCTCAGTCCAGTCATGTTCAACTTAACAATAGCTAATGTAAGCTGATGTTAAAGAGTATTTTTATAAAGATTTTTCTTTTATGAAACCTCACCCATTTATAATCCATGTAAACAGACTTAATGAAAAAACACAAAACTCTCAGTATCAGTATCTTTGCAAAGGCACAGTAAAACAATAAGTGAAAATAGCAATAGTGAAACTTGCAAACAGGTTCAAACACCATAAACTCAGTTCAATGAGATCATAAGTTCTCTCATGGAGAACTTATGAGGAAAAGGATTTTTTTTCTTTTTTTTTTTTTTTTTACAAACGAGAAAGAATTCATTGCATGAAGCACAAATGCTTTATAACAAATGTTTTTGGTATGACACTACAAAAAATAATTTGTAGGGCAAGGAGGAATCTGTGTGGCTGATTATTTTCCTGTTTACATCTCCTAACTTTTTTAGAATACATTCCTTAGCTGTGCATATTTGATCTTAATCACTTAACCTGCTTGAGTCTCTCTAGTCTCAAAAATAAAAATGAAACAATAATATCTACTCACTTTTCATCTAATATAAATTTTTAATAAAAAGCAAATGTAATTTCTTAAAGGATAGGATGTAGAGACAAGAGAAAAAGAGGCGTTAGGAATAACTTCAAGGTATTTGGCCTGAGGTAGTGAAAGGGTAGAGTTGGGAAAGCCAATGGAGGGGAAAGGTCTAAGATACATACTCTTCCAACAGACAGTGCCCCAGTTCACCGAGCACATTGAACTGTGAAAATCTGGGAATTTGAAGGAGTCAGAGCTCTATGAATCCAGTTTTTAGCCAAGGCCTAGCAAACCTGAATTACCATTTACTGGACTCCATAGCAACATATTTCTATGTGTGGCTGTTCAAGATATTTCAATATCAAAATAACCTATTTATAGTTCTTTACCTCCAAATAAGATTACCTATAGAAAGGCGGTCACAATCATCTGAATGATAGACTCAGTTTCATGTGATACTTGCACTTCCTGATTATTTTATTATTGAATGCATTTCATGTTTGAGGAGGGAAATTTTGGTAGGTGTTAGAAGTCATACCAAAAATATTATTTTTTTAATGACGTAGATTTTTATACATAATAGTGATAAAATTCTGGCTGGAATGCAGGACACACTGATTGAAGGGCAAACGCAGTTTCAACATGATGTTTTTCTATTAATACTTGTAAGCATGCACAACTCTTTCTCTCTGGCTGATAAATTTATTCCCTTAGGCACAGTAGGGTTGCTGAATTATTCATCTTTCCTATTGGGAAGTCAATGAATACCTGAAATGTATAAATGAAAAAAAAATACGAATTGCAGTCTATTATGTAGAATTATAAAGGTATCTAGCAGGGCAATTAAAAAATTAAGATCTATAAATCTGTGAGTAGATGTTGAGAGGAAGTATAATTTTTGTAGAAGGGAATCATTAGGCATTATGTCAGTTGGAATCTGAGCAGAAAACAGATGGCACACTGTTGTTGAAGACAGTTTAATGAAAAACAATTTACAAAGCTGTGGACAATGTTTAGGTAAAACAACGAAGGATGATGAAGTACCCAGATTCTACTAAGGGGCAGAGGAAAGAGGCAATTACTAGCACTTGGCATGATACATCTATGGAGAAATGCCATTCTCAGGAGTTGGGGCTAAAACAAATTGTAGTCATAGAGGGAAGTCATCGTCCAACCATGGCCCCAAAAAAAGGCACTGAGGGGGACAAATTTTTTCCCTCTAATCTCCTGATGATGTTTCTCTTTGGCAAATCCATTTGGAGGACGGACAGCATAGGAGCATGGACAGTGCAATTCAGAGGTCAGTCTCCTTGGTCACAGTACAGGGTAGAGAATGATGGAGAATGGATTTGGAGAAGCACAAAGAATATCCAGCATAGATACTATCTAAAATGGCAAGTTTAAATAAAGCTGACTGAGAAAACACATAGAGGTCTACAGAGAAATAATTTTTAAAAATTTTATCTTGTGAATATACACACTAATAAAGTTTGTGGTAAAGAAATTTATGACAGTAAACCCATATCAGCAAATCCTTGAATTTCTAATACTATGTTGATATTTAATATTTATATTTTAAATATCTTAAATTTATCTTTCATTATATTCAAGTAGTACTCTATGAAAATTGTGATATTATTATTATTCTGTCCATCTACATATATATTTTAATTATCTACCTAGTAAGATCTGAAATGACATGTAAATAATGAATAAGCAATCATGATTTCTGAGTAGTAAGGATTCTTTTTAAACTTTATTCTTCGAATTTTTCTGTACTGCTTGAGTCATATGTAACATTTTCATGAAATTATAAATGGTAAAAACTAAGAAAATATGTACTTCCATGTGGAGAGAAAATACGCCTAATAATTTGGGGGTGACTTATTGAAATGCTGTCTTTTCTATGAGGCCTTTACAGGCCATTACAGTCATAATAACTTTCCCTCTCTTCCGGTATTCCCATTATAATGTGAAATTGACAGGGTCAAAACAAGAAAACTACGATAAATGATGTCTGCTCATTTAGCATGTGTTTCAAGACAGAAAAATCAATATTGGGGGTAAAAATAAAAACCAATTACTGAGAAGAGGTCACTGGGAGATTCCGTGAAATAAGAAGGTGCCAAAACACAATATGATAAACAAGTTAAAGAGCAGGCACCACAAAATGGCTAAAGTAACTGAGAAACAAGAGCACAGGAAATAGTCACTAAGAAAATCCAACAAGTTCTGGTGGATGGCAGTCCTATCCTCCTGGAATAATTTCTATGGGCTCCTATCCGTGCTTCCCGGTCTTTCCCTGCACTGCCGTAAGTTGCTGCCTGTTTCCTAGTGCACACTGATCCTTTAGAGCATTTGATTTGGACTTTCATTAGGTGCCTTAGCATATTTTGCTTTGTTTTAAAATGTACACTTTATGTGACTCATTAAATTTTCCAGTTAATCATTTATTTATATCTGTATGTATTCATGGATTTTTATATTATTCTATGACAATAAAATCCAATCTTATCATTATTTATGTGAATGTTTAAATTGCCACAGATTTGGCTAGTGGGGGACTCCTCCAAGCTGCCTCTCTGTCCCTTTGACATGTCCCTGTCTTTCTTTGAGCACCCCCTTACTTTCTGACATTACAGAATGTTCCAGGATCATATTGTGCTTCCCTGCTCAAGTCCTGGAGGCAGACATTTCTTCAAGGATCCCTGATTCCTGTCAGTGGAATTAATATTTAACAATATATTCTTAATTTTTTCCTGGTGCAAGTAGAATCATTATTTTTTTCCTTTTTGCTGAATTATCTGAAAAAGTCTCACCTTTTTTTTTTTTATTATTTAAGATAATCTTTTTATCATAATTTTTTTCTCAAATTTCTTTATTTCAGGGCCCCATACTGATGAAATGAAAAGGAGTCTTGGAATGTCCATGTCTATCCTCTTTACTGCGTAACTGCTGAGAATAATCACTTGGGATTCAGTCTGGCCCTAGCATCTCTCAATATTATTTCCACATTTAAATTGTCATTTAATCTTCACATCAAACTATTGCCCATTCAATCACTTTCAAAGATTTGGGGACGAGATATTTTTAATCTATATTATGAACAGCAAGATGTTACTTTACAATGAAACATCAGCTCTTAATTGATATTGAGATATTGTTAGATATTAAATTGAAAAGGTAACAGGATATTGTTAGAGATATTGATATTAAATTGGGAAGGTAACATGAGATAGTTATATTAAATTAGAATACTATTAGAATGGATATTTAACAATATATTTTGTTTTGTTTTGTTTTTCCCTAGTGCAAGTAGAAAAGGTACTTATTTTTTTCTTTTGTGCTGAATGATCTAAAAAAGTCCTGCCTGTCTCCACAACAAACAGTCTCTCTTCTTGCTACACTCTGGGATCTTGCTCTGTGCTGCTGAAAATGAGCTAAACACAGATATGACAGGGTACTGTTAGCATGATTTGCATACCGTACAGGATACTGTTACAACACTTGTCTTCCTTCCTTCTGTACATTTGTTCCAATTTTATATCAATATTCATTATAATAGTATTTGTTGAGTCTATAAGAATAGAAAAATATAAAAGCATAATTACAGTATTTGATAATTGTGTTTACAGTTTGATGAACAAAAAAATAAATATGCCAGTAACTGAAATTACAGTGAAACCAGAACTATGAAAAGATTGTACAAATTGCCAAAGGGTAAATGGATCGCGGAAGCCTGGGGAAGAGGGCAGCCAGAGATGGGTGAAAGGAGAAGAAAGTTATGAAGGAAAGGTGATAAATCAATAGCAGGGCAAGGAGAGAAAATGCATTCCAATTAAGGGATCACCATAAGCAGAAACATAGTGACTTAGAAGAGCATAGGGTGTTCAGGGAATGGCAGGTAATTTAGTATAGCTAAAGAAACGTATGGTAGACAGACACAGAATGAGGCTCAGGAGGTAAAACCTCCAGGATTTGGAATTTTATCCTGAGGTTACAGAACCATGGAAGGTTTTATACATTGGGGTAATTTATTGGTACTGCATCACTAATCCAGCCCATGTTAGGGTCAGGATGATAATTAAAAGGCTATTACAACCTTTCACAGAAAAAAAAAAAAAAAAATGATGTGAATTACACTTTGACAAAATAAGAGCAACTCTGAATTTTCTAAACGTTGACTTTCCCAAATAACAGAATGACCATTGTCAACTCTGACAATCCTAGTTTGACTCAGAGCCTGATAGGTCAATTTTCCTTGCCATGAAGACTCAGATATGTAATTTCTTTCTAAACATTGTGAATAATTCATTCTATCTGTCTGCTGACCCAAGATTGGGTAAAAGAGAAGAAGAGGAAAATTTGCCATGTAATAGATGACGTGAGGTCAAGCAAATATGTTTAATGTGAACACCTGCTGTTCCACACATAATGAGCTATTTTAGAAGTTTCAAGTTGAATGAGCACAAAAGCCCCTGCGGAAACAGAAATATCTCCACCCAAAACGGTCTTTCTTCTTGCTACACTCTGGGATCTTGCTTTGTTGCTGAAAATGAACTAAACACAGACATTACAGTGTACTGTTGGCATTATTCACATACAGTACAGAACATTATTAAAATGTGATCTCCACTCATCTTCCTTCTTTCTCTATATTTGTTCATACCCCGACCTATCTTCTGCTTCTTCCACAATTTCAACCAAACTCCAGAATTCAGCCGTATAGCCTTTGTTTGACTTGAAGGCACTGTTTTTCAGAAAGCTTCTTATACCTGGGCCACCCTGTACCGGTGAGGCATCTCAGCACAGATTGCTGGCTTACTGGGAAGGCCCAGGACTGAAGATCAAGAGATCTGAACTACCATAGTTCCAACTCACCTTATCTCAAATTTTTATTTCTTAAATTAGAAACAGTCATTACTCAGCTGCTACATCATAGTAAAAACTGAACAGAATTATATTTTAAGATGTACTTTGTAAGCTTAAAATGCTATACAAATGTGAGAGATTAAAATTGTCATCCAATCTTTCTTAGCCAGTTTATATACTTTGTCTTCATTATATTAAAGTTAACTTCAGTGTCTTCATGTGTATTATGGGGATAAAAACATTGCATTACCAGAAGTGGTTATAAGAACAAAATGAGTGTTGCACAAGTCTTGGATGTATTAAATGTTAAATAAAAGCTGGTACTCTTGGTAGAAGTATTGGTATTATTGATATTATTCTTATTGATCCATTGCAAAGCAATTGCAGGATACAAATGCCCTGGTTGCTGAAGACTCTGCAGAACAGATTGTGCCTAGGAGATGATGCAATTGCACAACGTATGGGGAGTAATAATGTTGCTCATTTAAATAATAAGTGCAGCCCAGGTCATGGCCTTTGCTTTGTACTAGTACAGCGTTACCCACTGCTAGTACGTAAAGCTTTATGAGACAGCAAGGCTAATCTTTCTTACGCTCTGAGTCTCAGTGAAATGAGGGCTAAGACAGTCTCCTGTGTGCATTTTAAGCCATCGCTGTCAGTGAACTTGAGCTGTTACTTCTGCTCCTTCCCCTGAAGATGGAGTTGCTACAGGCAAGTAAGTATCATTACCATTTCAGGTATGAGAAAGGCTTAGCCTGCCTTTGATTTTAGATCGTAGAACCTGAGAATTGAACAAAAGTCTAGAGGTCATTTGACTCAACCCATTAACTGTCCAGGTGATGAAAACAGGCCCAGAGGAAAAGTGACTGGCCAAAGGTTAAACAGCTTTTATCAATGCAGAAACCAGGCAAGATTTCCTGACTCCCATCTAGGGTTTGCTTACTTCTTTATTCTTCACTAGTTTAATTTGGTCTCCGTTGGCCAAGACCACCTCATTGCTGGCTTTCTGAGGCCAAGCACCTGGGTGGTTTCTTATCTGAGTATTGGACTGCAGCCAGGCATGTGAATGGACAGGGATGGCTGACTCAGACTTTGGAACACTTTGTGCCTAAGGGGCAAGGTACAGCCTAAAAGAAGGGTGTGGGCTCTGGGCACTTCCCCATAGCTCCTAAGTTGTGTCAGCATGACTGGCTGAGGAAGGAGGAAGGAGCATGGTCTCATCCTGCAGGGTTCCAGCCAGTAGATTCTGGGACATGGAGCAACTTTGATTACTTAGCCAACTTGGGACATGTTTAGCACAGGTAAACAGAGCAGTGAACTAGCAGGGAAGTCAGTGCAGAAAAAGTGAAAAAGCTTTATTATTATTCATGCATTTATTCACTTTTGCAAGAGGTATTTATTACACAAATATTCCAGTCTACACAACCAAATGATATGACCCATATTCTCAAAAACTTTACAGTGAAACGTGAGAGATGGCAACTAGAGAGCCAGGTTTTGGCCGGGCGTGGTAGCTCACGCTTGTAATCCTAGCATGTTGGAAGGCTGAGGCGAGTAGATCTCCTGAGGTGAGGAGTTCGAGATCAGCCTGGCCAACATGGCGAAACCCTCGTCTCTACCCAAAATGCAAAAATTAGCCAGGCATGGCAGTGGGTGCCTGTAATCCCAGCTACTCAGGAGGCTGAGGCAGGAGAATCGCTTAAACCTAGGAGGCAGAGGTTGCAGTGAACGGAGATTGCGCCACAGCACTCCAGCCTGGGTGACAAAGGGAGACTCTGTCTCTAAATAAATAAATAAATAAATAGCCAGATTGTATGCAGTGAGGTATGTGCTGTAACAGTGGTAAACACGAGGCACTGCAGAAATTCCAAGGAAGGCTATATTGGGTGTGTTTGTATTGTGCATGTGTGTGGTGTTCAGGAAGGTTTTCCTGAAAGTGACGTCTGAGCTGAATCTGTAAAGATGCAGCGGGAGTTTAATGTCAGAGGTGTGAGAAAGCATGGTTGTTCTGGAAAATGGGTAATTCAATATGGCCAGAGAATGGAATCAAAAGTAAGGATTATTACAAGATGCTTGGCATGTCACTTTCAACTCGTAAAAATGGTCCACTTCACCTTGCTACTGAGCAAACAGAAGTTTAGGGAGATTAAGCCGTTCTCCCAAGAGTGCCAAAGGTATCAAGCACCAAACCAGGATTAGTTCAGATCTTCATTTTTTAAATGCCTTTTATACTATAAACTCCGAAGAAAATATTAAAGAAAATTATCTCCAGGACTTCCTCAACTTAGAGAAGCAGTACTTTGGAACCGAAGTCGCATTTTCTTATGGAAACCATGGCATATATGTTGGTTGAGGACCCAGGTTTGTCCTGCACAAAGCTACTCAGTCCATGAAGTACCTATAATACTTTACAAAAATAATTAGCAACTGGCTGTCAAATATAACCAAGTTTGTATGAGAAAATGTGCTTCAATATGGAATGCTTGAAAAGTCTCACCCTCCCAAAATGGGAGATGGACACTTGCAGATCCTGACTGACAGGGCCCAGGAGGTCAGGCAGGATGAATGTGCATGAAGAACATGACCATGGGATCCTGAGGACCTGAAAAGTGTGGGGCCAAACATCTTTTCTAGGACAAATTCCCCAGGGACACCTTGCAGCCTGCAGTCTTTTGTCTTCTTATCCTTTCTTTTCTTCAGGAAACCCTTCCATGATGCCATCCAAGACGTGTGACTATGTTTTTCTCCTCTCTGATGTCCCACAGATCCTTCCTGCCTGCCTAACACAAGCACCAAAAAATTTGGAAGTTCCATTAAGTATAGAAACTCTGAAAAGTTAAGGAATTAAAAGATATCCGGCCAGGTGCAGTGGCTCACGACTGTAATCCCAACACTCTGGGAGGCGGATCACCCGAGGTCAGGAGTTTGAGACCAGCCTGGTCAACATGGTGAACCCCCATCTCTACTAAAAATACAAAAATTAGCCAGGCGTGGTGGTGGCGCCTGTGGTCCCAGTTACTCGCGAGTCTGAGGCAGGAGAATTGCTTGAACCCAGGAGGCGGAAAATGAAAAACAGTATGAGGGAAAGTTGGCGTGAAGGTGCTTTTCTGTGTCTGAATCCCTGAGGCCTCCTGTAACCACACTCCTGGGTACTCAGAAGCAGAAAAGGAGATCGTGGAGAGAAAATATAATTAAAAAACACATGGCAGACCCTGCTATTTCTGTCCTTTCACTAACTTTATCTTCCTGCTCTTACAATAACAACAAATACATAGCTTGTGCTTTAGCATTTCCCCCCAAATGTTTAGCCACTTAAACATTTTAAAATACAGTTCATTAAATGTGAATCATGGATTACTTCAGTGTAAATACTGGAAGGAATCTCAGAGGTGATTAGTGAAACCTTTTCATTTGACTCATGAGGTAACTGAGGCACACAGAGAGACCTGAACTTTTTTGGGGTTCACAAAGGGAGCGAGAGGCACATGCAGAACCAAAACTTTTCACTTGCCTGACCCCAGACAGCGGCACTCTGCTGCTCTGCGCTGCTACTGAAATTGACAGTCAACAGAGCATTTTCACATTTATTATTCAAAAAACTCTGGGTTTGCCACAAATCAGATGGCTTAAAGTGATTTGCCTGAAGCCACACAGTTACTGAGCCAGCTGTAAAAAGACCCCACTTTTCTTAGATTCCAAATCCAATGCCCATAAGACTGTTAAGATGGCCATGTGGAGTTTCCCCCAAAAATGTTTGACCCATGGAATAAGTTGAGAACTTAAAAACAAATGATCATGGCAGACAGTTTCTCTTTTGGGTAATCCCAGATAGCGAAAACAAAATCCCCCTGAAAAATCAAAGTTTTAAATAGTACTCTTCACAGAATGAATGTTAAATGAATCCTCGTTTTCATTTTTTAAATAGGTGATAGTTTACATGGCCCATGGCGTAGCAATTCAGAACACTTTCAAATGTGCGTATTCTTTACTAACACACATGGCCTGAGTCAAGGATGGAGAATTATTCCCTCTGTTTTATACGTGAAACTGGTTTCATAATGTTTACTTTTTCATTTACTATTAATTTGGGGTCATACCACTACAAGTTAATTAATGTGGATTTCTATGTTTTTTTAACATAGAAATGAGTTAATGTACATGAGAATAATTTTATTAATTTTTTAATTAGAAAACACTCTCATGTACATTAACTCATTTGATGTTATCATTCCTTGAAATAAATTTGCTATTGTTATTATGATGATGATGATGATCTCTTTTCACGTAAGAAACTGAAGTCCAAAACCTCAAAGTTAATAAACAATAGCAGAAACCTATGTTTTCCGATTCTAAATTTAATAGGTTAAACATTGATTCTGGCACATTTCTAACTTTTTTTGTTGTATCTGTTTCAATCTCAAGGATAAAAACATTTCACAACCACATTCCCACATAATACTTGTATATTTAATTACCTACTTGCTTCTAGGTAAACAGTAGCCCTGTAGCTTTCAGGCTGTTGGATCATTGTGTGTTGTATAATGATTGGTTTTGCTATAAACACTGCCACTGAAAAGGTTGTCAAAATGTATTCAGAAAGATTCAGCTGCCAAACACAGTAGTTGCCCCGTATGCATGGGAGATATATTTTAAGACCGCCAGTGGATGATTGAACCATGGATAGTACCAAAGCTCACATATACTATGGATTTTTTTTTTTTTTTTTTAATCTGTTAACCCAGACAACTACTAAGTGACTGATGGGCAGCTAATGTAAACAGCATGGATACACTGGACAAAGGAATGATTCATATGCTAAGCAAGATGGAGCAAGATTTTATTATGCTTTTCGGAATGGTGCACAATTAAAAACTTATGGATTTCTGGAATATTCCATTTAATGCTTTTGGACTGTGGTTAACCACTAGTAACTGAAACTATGGAAAGTGAAGCCATGGATGAGAAGTAGGTACTAGTGAACAGGTTTCCAGTTAAATGTTCAAATTCAATCTTTTCCTCAGTTAAACATATGAATTATTTTTTAAATGTAAAACTTTGTATATATGCCTCTGGACAGTGAAGATTAAACAGAAGAAAGATGGTAAAAAATAATTTTAAACTCATGGAGTACTTTAGTATCTATTTTTTATCTTTTTAAATAAATTTATTATTCTTTTATACTTGGTCAAGGTAAAGTTTTGTTAAATCTGATTTGATTCAATTAGGTCCATACTTAACCTACTTTTAGTACAAAATATGATTTTTTTCCAGGTTCCAAGCAAGTAGGTTTATTTTCAGTTGCTTGAGTAGATATATCTATGGCAAGTATATGTAATAGATAGAAGCTCAAAGTCAGAGAAGTTTCATTCTCCTGGGTCCATGTGATATGTTTGATTCAACTGATTATAAAGTACCCTGAGAAAAATATCTTGTCAATGTTGTATGCTGTAGTTTATTTCAAAGTAAGATACACACAAACACTGGGACTGAGAGTTAGGCTGGGTTGTTTTGTCAAGGTCAACATTTAACTCTATTCTGGAACTGTTCTCAGAATTATGAAAACCAGAATTGCACTCAGAACTTTTTTTTTTTTTTGTCTTGAGATGAAGTCTTGCACTGTCCCTAGACTGGAGTACAGTGGCACCATCTAGGCTCCCTGCAACCTCCGCCTCCCAGGTTCAAGCAATTCTCCTGCCTCAACCTCCCAAGTAGCTGACACAACAGGCATGTGCCATCACGCCCAGCTAATATTTGTATTTTTAGTAGAGACGGGGTTTCACCATGTTGGTCAAGCTGGTCTTGAACTCCTGACCACGTGATCCGCCCGCCTTGGCCTCCAAAAGTGTTGGGATTACAAAAGTGAGCCACTGCACCTGGCCAGAACTCATTTTTAACCATCGACAAGCAGCAATTTAAAAACAAGGATGAATAAAATTTAACTTTTATATAAAACAAAATCAACTTATAAGGTTTTTACATCTTAAATTACAAAGGAAGACTGCATTTTGATCAATAACTTTTCTAAACAAATTCTTTTTTCTTTTTAGGAAGCTTTCTTTTGCAAACAGTAAGCCCATCTAAATTAATTCATATGATAAGGGGATTCCTATCTCTATAAATCCTGAGGTCAGTTAATTCTAGGAAAATATAGCTGCCTATGGGGTTAAATTCATGATAATTTCGTAGCATTGACACCACCACCATTAAAGAGAGAGCCAGAAAAGTAGTTAATGGAATATGCTCAAGAACATGGTTTATTATAGACAATTTAATATTTTCATGGTAAAATGTAACTGTGATAAGACATTAGCTATTTATATCTTTACTAATGTACATGCCATAAAATATTTATGAAATGCCAGTAATGCATTAGACTTCTAAAATTAAACACTGGACTTAAACAAGTTAAAAGCACGTAAGTCTAATTTCAATTATTCTAATACTGATATACTTACAGTCTTTCTTTCTATTAAGTGTATCCTATATGAAGTGCAACTTTAAAAAAAAAAAACAAGAAAGTGATTATAATCTTAGCTTAAAGAGATAGAGAGTAAGAATAAATCAAAGGGTGAACTGAGGATGTATATCTACTTCCTTCTCACGTTTTACACGTTTAGAAATCACTATAGGCCGGGCGTGGTGGCTCACGCCTGTAATCCTAGCACTTTGAGAGGCAGAGGCAGGCAGATTGCTTGAGGTCAATAGTTCGAGACCACCCTGGCCAACAAGGTGAAACCCCGTCCCTATTAAAAATACAAAAAATTAGCCAGGAGGGGTGGCACACACTTGTAGTTGTAGCTACTCAGGAGAATCGGAGGCGGGAGAATCTCTTGAACCAGGAGGCGGAGGTTGCAGGGAGCCAAGATTGTGCCACTGCATTCCAGCCTGGGTGACGCAGCGAGATTCTGTCTCAAAAAAAAGAAATCGCTATATATCTGTATGCATGTATGTACACATATATGTAAAATTATAAGCATATGATATATAAGGTACTTATCTTTATTACATGTATAAAGTTTTAATCAATATGAATGAGTTACACTGCTGAAAAACAGGGAAACTTCACTTCTGTTGAGAAGTTATAATAGAACATAATTGTAATATATACATATATTACAAAACAGGATTTGGTTATTGCGATCATAGCTCTATAATTATAAAAGGAAGCACAGTTGTAAAAGGAAGAAATGACTCTGTAGGTGTGTTTGCCAAGTTCAAATGTAAGAGAGCCTTAAGCAGGGAAGTGTCCTAGGGCAACCTTTAGGGTAATTTGTAGAGAGATCTTCTCTCCACATCTTACTCTGTTGTCAGACAATGAACCGTCAGGTAAAATGGGCTTCTTTTCCAAGAAAAAAGCAGTAACTGACTGCTAAGTCCTGAGACACAGGGTGGGCTTTGGATAACGGGTTACATTTAAAAGGATAAAGAAACCCTCATATTTGCAATGCTATTAGGATAATCCGACATATATCACATTTCTTTCTCTTTTACAAATTTAAAGATACTCCGAGGAAGACAAAAATGATACTGTTCGAAAGGGTAATCATTCTTAAATACAGAGATAAAAAGACAAGTTGGATTCATCAAACACTTGAAGAAAACCAGTAACATGCAAGAGAGAGAGAGAGAATCACCAACTTCAATAAACATATGAACTATCATCCTAGGAACCAGAGTTCCTAATGTGAAAAGATACTTTGAAATATATTAGTATCTTCAGAGTAATAAGAGAGTTTAACATATTTATGTATCAATAACTCGGTTGTAAAAATTATTACCAACTAGAGATCTTGAAAACGATTGCCAAAAGTAAAATCACAATAAATGAATGGGATAGTAGAATAGCTGCAGCTGAAGATGAATCTGATCAATTTTTCCAAAATGCAGGGGAAAGGTACAAAATAAAGTACATAAGAAAAATTAAAAGACAAAATGGATCCAAATTTTAATACTCATTTCAAAGGAAGAAAAATAATGTAACAGAGGCAATAACCCAATAATGATACTACTATTGCTACTACAACTAACAACATAAATACACATAACTGACGACATCATTCTTTACATTGAAAAGTCTACCAATTATGGGCCAGGCACAATGGCTCACACCTGTAATCTCAGCACTTTCAGAGGCCAAAGCAGGCGAATTGCTTGAGCTTAGGAATTCAATACCATCCTGGGGAACATGGTGAAACTCCCTCTCTTCAAAATACAAAAAAAATTAGCCAGGCATGGTGGCACATGTCTACAGTTCCAGGTACACAGGAAGCTGAGGTGGGAGAATCGCTTGAGCCTGGGAGGTCGAGGCTGCAGTGAGCCAGCCCTGTTTGTGCCACTGCACTGCAGCTTGGGTGACAAAGCGAGATTCTATCTCAAAAAAAAAAAAGAAATGAAAAGAAAAAAAGTCAACTGATTATCAAGCAAGATGGAGAAGGTAGTCTCCAATCTAAATGCATCAAAAGCCAGAGTAAGAGAAACAATCTTAAAATCTTTCAGAGAGAAGCAACGAGCAAAGATGCAGGAACAAGGAATACTGAACACAGACAGCAATCAATTCAGAATCTAAGTAATTATGTATTATAGAAAAGACTAATACATATTTAAAAGCAAAACCTGAGATCTTTTCAATAAGAGATGTGTTAGGAAGTTGAGGGAAGAAAAAGTGGTAGGAAATTAAAGTTATTGACTAGTTCAAGGGGACAACAGAGATACTGATTAAGTTAATTTCTTAATAGAAACAATAATATTGTTTCTATAATATTAATGGTGTTTTATTTTTATTATTACTCAGTAAAGTAGAAAAATAATAAAATAATTACCTTAGATCCTATGACATCACATCATGATCGAAGAAAATAACTTCAGAGGGCAGGTGCGGTGGCTCTCGCCTGTAATCCCAGCTCTTTGGGAGGCCTTGGGGGGCGGATCACGAGGTCAGGAGTTGGAGACCAGCCCTAGCCAATGTGGTGAAACCCTGTCTCTACTAAAAAAAAAAAAAAAAAAAATTAGCCAGGCATAGTGGCGGGCACCTGTAATCCCAGCTCCTTGGGAGGCTGAGGCAGGAGAATTGCTTGAACCTGGGAGGTGGAGGTTGCAGTGAGCCAAGATCACACCATTGCACTCCAGCCTGGGCAAAAAGAGCAAGACTCTGTCTCCAAAAAAAAAAAAAAAAAAAAAAGGAAAAAAAGAAAAAAAACTTCAGACATCAGACATCATTTTACTTATATATCTTGACCAAAATAGAGTGCTAGAGGTATATAACACAGAGAAATAGAAGAAGAAGAGCATTTTTAAGGAAAAAAAATGTAGTTTATACATCTATATCTATTGATATATATATAAATTATTTTAAGTAACAAACTGTACTTTAGCAGCAGCAACACAAAGTAAAATAAACTCAAAGTTGCTGATATTTTTAGAAAATGCTTCTTTGGTACAAAAAATATTTTCATAAAAGTTTCTCTGGCTGTAAAAATCAGTTATGTAGAAAAGTGGTGCACTTCCAGTTTCTTGTCCAGCATGTAAGGAGCTTAGCAGTCTTTACTCCATCCCAGCAAGTAAAAAGTTAAACAAACTGAAAAATTAATAACTCTTCTTAGAGTATGAGAAAAATGAAGTCACTGACTATGTCACTGCCCCCAAAATTGGAGAGAGAGAATGGCAGAGAATCACAACTTTACCCAAACAGAAATCCAGGAACAGAAACTTCCATAGAAACCAGTAACACGGTAGGAAAACCTAAATTGTAATTGATGAATCACTGAAGGCTGATTATGGACAAGCCTGAGAGAGAAAAACTCCAGGGGAACTGAGCCATAGCGCGGGGCATGTAGCAGGGGACCTTTGTGAGTTTTACCACCAGAAATTCTACCGAGTTCTCACAGTGACTAATGGAGAAAATTTTTCTCATGCTTCCAGCAGGAGGAGGACAAACAGAATTATTTTGTAATACTCTAGAGCATTTTGTTCTAACAAGGCTCGTCTTCAGGAGAAATTATTTTACCAGACCCTCACCTGCTAGGTTAGATCCAGGTCTAATCTACCTGGGGGAAGGGAAATAGTCAACTCCAGCTCGCTCTAGACTCACCTAGGCAAATGGAAATATGTAATTTCAGCGCCCCCCAGTCGTTCTATCCCATCTGCTGGGGGAGAAACCAAAAACAAAACAAAACAGACTTACCTGTGACGTTCACAGTTCAGGATTGCAGGCTCACCAAAAGACTGAGGCTTGATCATAGAACTATAGAATGTTTCTCCTCTTCCAACAACTAACCACTACATTACTAAAGGCCTACTGACCACAGTTACTTTACCCAGTGTATCATCGGCCTCCCCCCAAAAAATTACAAGACACACCAAAACACAAAAAACACGGTTTGAAGAGACTGAACAAGCATCAGAACCAGAGTCAAATATGGCAGGAGTGTTGGAATTATCAGATAAGAAATTTAAAAATTAACTATAATTAATATGCTAACGGATTTATTGAAAAAGAAAGGAGACAATATTGTTAGAGTAGGTAGTTAGGCAGACACGAGCAGGACAGGTGAGGCCCCTCCCCAACCAGGAAGGTCAGGCAACCATTAGGTGATGGGCAGGTGGTTGTTAAACTGTCTCTCTAAAGCAGTAATTGGTTGCAGCCAGCACCAGGGAAGGGCGGTCTCCCAGTAGATAGGAAACATCTGAAGCTGGGGTCAGCAACTTCCTGATACTATCTCAGGGGTTGGGCAAGTGGGCTAAAGTATGCACGCTAAGAGGCAAAATGACAAAGTTTAACTGGTATATGACCTTCCTCTAGGAACACTTGACAGGTAAGGGAAAAATGACTCAAATGAGCATGTGTGCAACTTCAGTAAATACGTTGCCCCTTCCAAGTGCTGGCAGGCCACTGTGCATGCAGACAGCCCACCCCAAAGGAAGAATCAGGGGAGAAGAGATGCAAAACGCAGAAGCATGCTAACAAAACCCCAAGTCAAAAGTCAAACTGTGCACTTAGATGTCTCAAGTTACCCCCTCAGCCCTCTTCTAAGTAAAGGTAAAATAACAACTTAACTTCCTTTTGTTCCTGCTCTAAAACTTTTTAATAAACTTTCACACCTGCTCTAAAATTTGCTTCAGTCTCTGCCTCTGCCTTGTGCTCCTCAGCCGAATTCATTTTTCTTAGGGGGCAAGTATTGAGGTTGTTGCAGACCCATTCAGAGTCGCTGCTGCTAACAATATGAAATAACAGATGAATAATGTAAGCAGAAAGATGTAAATTCTTAGAAAGAATAAAAAGATGATTAGGATAAAAAAATTCTGAAACACATGAGGAATCCCATTGCTGGGCTCGTTAGTGGGATTAACATAGCTGGGGAAACAATCTCTGAGCTTGAGGATGTGACAACAGAAACATCTAAAACTGAAAAGAATGAAAAACTAAAAACACAAAACCAAAACAGAACAGAATATCCAAGAACTGTGGGAAAACCACAAAAGATGTGACATATACAAACAAAAATACCAGGAGAGAAAACGGAGAAATAAACAGAAGCAATACATATTTGCAGCACCAATGCCTGATAATTTTCATGAATTACTGTCAGACACCAAACCACAGATGCAGGAGATCGGAAAATTCCAAGCAAAATAAATGCCCAAAGAAAGCAAAACCACACCTAGGCGTGTCATATTCAGATTTTAGAAAACCAGAGATAAAGAAAAAAATCTTTAAAGAAGCCAGAGAAAAATCACCTTATCTATAGAGAAATGAGGACAAGAATTACATTAAACTTCTTCTCAGAAACTACGAAAACATAAAGTTGAGTTAAATATTTGAACAGTTGATATATTTGAAAAACAAAAACGCCAACCAGCCAACTAGAATTCTGTCTGTTAAATTATTCTTCAAAAGTGAAGGAGGCATATACATTTTCTTAGCCAAAAATTGATGGGATTTGTTACCAGTGTATCTGCCTTGCAAGAAATGTTAAAAGACATTTTTTTTTAACATCAAGGAGAGGAAGAAGAAGAAAGGTTCCAAACTCAGATCTATAGAAAGAAAGGAAGAGCATTTAAGAATAACTAAGTGAAGGTAAAATTACAACTTTTATTTTTTTAATTCTTGATTGATTTAATAATAGTGTTCAAAATAATAATATCAACAATGTATTGAATTATATATACATATTTATATATGTATATGCAGATATATATAGTATCAGTCTGTTCTCACACTGGTAATAAAGACATACCCAAGATTGGGTAATTTATAAAGGAAAGAGGTTTAATTGACTCATGGTTCAGCATAGCTGGGGAGGCCTCAGGAAATTGACAATCATGGTGGAAGGGGAAGCAAACACATCTTTCTTCACGGAACGGCAGAATGGAGAAGTGTCGAGCAATAGGGGGTTACGAAACCGTCAGATCTCGTGAGAATTCGTTCACGATCACAAGAACAGCATGGAGGTAAGCACCCCCATGATTCAATTACCTCCCACTGGATTCCTCCCATGACATGTGGGGATTATGAGAAATACAATTCAAGGTGAGATTTGGGTTGGGACATAGCCAAACCATATCAGATATGTGTATGCACATATATACATATGTATCATATAAGCATGAAATGAATGACACCAATGATATAAAGAACAGTAAGGAAGAATTAAAGATAGGTTTTTTTTATTATAAGATTCTTGTACAACCACTTATAGTGGTATAGTGTTATTGAAAGTATATGTGGATTACTTTTTAATGTATATTGCAAAATCCAAGGAAACCACTGAACACAGTAAAAAAAATTATAATTGATATTGTAAAAAAGAAAAATAGAATCATATAAACTGTTCAATTAAAACAATAACATGCAGACAAAGTATGTACAAAAAAGAAAAAACATAGAACAAGGGCAAGAAATAAAAACCAGTAACAAATATGGTGGATATTAATCCAACTATGTCAATAATCACCTTTAATTTTTTATCTAAGTACACAAATTAAAAGACAGATTTTGTTAGAGTGGATTATAAAACAAGATGTTGCCCACAAGAAACCCACTTTAAATTTAAAAACGTGTATAGATTAAAAGTGAAGAGATGTTTTGCTGTAAACCTAAAATTGCTCTTAAAATATAGTTTATTATTTATTTTAAAAGAATAAATGGATGGAGAAAGTATTATACATTCTAACAGTAACCTATTAAAAAGCACAAAATAAGACATTAGATCAGGAAACATTATTTGGGATACAAAATACTCTTACATAATGATAAAAGGTTCAATACTCCAAAGAGACATAATCCTTAATATATACACACCCAACAAGAGAACATGAAAATATGTGAGGTGCAAATTGATTTTGTGCCTGTTGAATCTGTTCTTTCAAAATCAGTAAGGACATGGCCATACTCAACAGTATCACTGATCAACTAAATATTATCGACAGCTATAGCCCAGTTCATCTAACACCAGCAGAATACACGTTCTTCTCAAGCTTACCTAAAACATTCATCAATATAGACCACATTTTGGGTCACCAAATACAGCATAACAAAATTAAAACAATACAAATTATTCAATGTCTGCTCTGACTACCATGGAATTAAACTAGAAATTAATAACAAAAAATAGCTGGAAAATTCTAAAATACTTGGGGATTAAACCACACACTTCTAAGTAACACATGGGTGGAAAACAAAATTTAAAGAACATTTAGAAAATATTTAGAATTACATAAAAATTAAAAATACTTTATCAAAATTTGTGTGATACGGTAAGAGCAGTGCTGTGGAGAAAATTTATAGCATTGAATGCATATATTAGAAAGGAAGAAATTTACAAAATCAGTAATTCAAGCTTCTACACTAGGAAATTAGAAAAATAAGTGCAAGTTAAATCCAATGCAGGCAGAATAAAATGAATACTAAAAATTAGTGTAGAAATCAATACAATTGCAAACAGGGAATCAATAGAGGACATCAACAAAACCAAAAGCTAGTTCTTTGAAGAGATCAGTAAGGTGAATACATTTCTAGCAAAGTCAATAAAATAATAATAAAAAAAAAAGAGAAGACACAAAATACTAATATCAGAAATGGTAGTAGGGACATCACTACAGATTCCATGGACATTGAAATGAAAATAAATACTATGAATAATTGTATGACCACAAATTTGACAATCTAAATGAAATAGACCAAATTTCTTGAAAGACAGAATCTGCCAAAACTCACACCAGACAAAATAGATCATCTGAACTGGTTCATATCTATTAAAGAAACTGAATCAAAAATTAATAATTTTCAATCACTGAAACCATCAGTAATAGGTGAGTTCACTGGTGAATTCCACCAAACATTTAAAGAATAAATTATATAGATGATCTACAATCTCTTTCAGAAGACAGAATCAGAGAAACACTTCCTAACTCATTCCATGAGGCCAGTATTTCCCTAGAATCAAAACCAGACAAAATATACTGCAAGAAAATAAAACTACAAACCAGTATCTCTCAGGAACATAAATGCAAAAACCCTCAAAAATATTAGCAAATCAAATTAGACAATGTATAAAAAGAATTCTATAACACAACCAAGTGGGATTTATCCCAGGTATGCAAGGTAAGTTTATTGTTTGAAAATCAATAAATGTAATCAATTTCATCAACAAGCTAAAGAAGAAAAATCACATTATAGCAATAGGTGCAGATAAATTATTTGACAAAATCAAACGCCAATTTATGATAAAAATTCTTTTCAAGCTAGGAGTAGAGTAGAACTTCCCCGATTTGATTTTTAAAAATCTACAAAATCCTATAGCTAACTTTGTATTTAATGGTGAGAAAATTTCTGTTAACATCAGGAATGAAGCAAGGGTGTTCTCTCTCACTACCTCACTACTGCTTTTCTTTCTTTCTTTTTTTCTTTAAGACAGAATCTCACTTTGTCACCCAGGCTAGAGTGCAGTGGTGTGGTCTCAGCTCACTGCAACTTGCAACTTCCACTTCTCAGGTTCAAGTAATTCTTCTGCCTCAGCCTCTCAAGTATCTGGGATGACAGGCAGGTACTACCATGCCGTGCTAACTTTTCTATTTTTAGTAGACACGAAGTTTCACTATGTTGGCCAAGCTGGTCTCGAACTCCTGACCTCAAGTGATCCACCCGCTTTGGCCTCCCAAAGTGCTGGGATTACAGACGTGAGCCACCATGCTCAGCCCTTCACCGCTGCTTTTCAACATCTTACTAGAAATGCATAATGCAATAAGACAAGATAAAGAAATAAAGAGTATATAAATTGGAAAAGAAGAGATCAAATTTTCTTTATTCACAGATGACATAATTAGCTATGTAGAAAATCTGAAAAAACTGACAAAAAAAATTGCTTGCACGAATAAGTAATTCTATCAAGGCTACAGGATACAAAGCTAGAATACAAAAGTCAATCACTTTCTTATATACAAGCCATAAAAAAAGTGGAATTTGAAATTAAAAACACATTACCATTTACATTAGCACTTAAAAATGAAAAACTTAGGTATAAATCTAACAAGATGTATACAATATCTATATAAGGAAAATTACAAAACTCTGATAAAAGAAATTAAAGAAGAACGAAATAAACAAAGAAATAGTCCATGTTTATGTGTAGGAAAACTCAATATTGTCAAGACATCAGTTCTTCCCAACTTAATCTATGGATTCAACACAAACTTAACCAAAATCCTAGCAAGTTATTTTGTGGATATAAAAAGCTGATTCTAAAACTGATTCTAAAGTTTATATGGAGAGGCAGAAACTCAGAAGGGCCAACTCAGTAATAAAAGAGAAGAAGAATATAGGATAGCTGACACTACCTAACTACAAGTCTTGCTATGAAACTACAGTAATCAAGATACTACGGTATTGGTGAAAGAACAAACAAATAGATCAATCAATGGAACAGAATACAGAGCCCAGAAACAGATCCATATAAATGTAGTCAAACTGATCTTTGGCATACTAGCAATCTTTTCAACAAATGGGGCTGGAAAAATTGTCCATCCACATGCAAAAAAAGAAATAAAAGAATTTATATACAGACCTTATGCCCTTAACAAAAATTAACTCGGCCGGGCACGGTGGCTCACGCCTGTAATCCCAGCACTTTGGGAGGCCGAGGCGGGTGGATCACAAGGTCAGGAGATCGAGACCATCCTGGCTAAGACGGTGAAACTTCGTCTCTGCTAAAAATACAAAAAAAAAAAATTAACCGGGCGCGTTGGCAGGTGCCTGTAGTCCCAGCTACTCGGGAGGCTGAGGCAGGAGAATGGCATGAACCCGGGAGGCGGAGCTTGCAGTGAGCCGAGATCGCGCCACTGCACTCCAGCCTGGGTGATGAGCAAGACTCCATCTCAAAAAAAAAAAAAAAAAAAAAATTAACTCAAAATGGATCAGAAAACTAAATGTAAAACACAAAAACATAAAATTTATAGAACATAACATAAGGGAAAGCTTAGCTGACCTTGAGGGTGTCAATGACTTTTTGAAAACAACATCAAAAGCATGATCTGAAAATGACGTAATCAATAAGACGTACTTCATTAAAATTGAAAACCTCTGCTCTGAGAAAGACAATGTCAAGAGAATGAGAAGACAAGTCATGGAGAGAAGAAATATTTGCAAAAGACACATCAGATAAATAACTTTTATCCAAAGCACACAAATAACTCATGAAGCTAAGCAATAAGAAAATGAAAAACCCAATGAAAAAATAAACCAAAAAACTTAATAGACACCTTACAAAGAAGATAAGGAGATGGCAAGTAAGCATATATAAATGTTCAGCATCATATGTCATTAGGGAATTTCAAATTAACACAATGAGATACCACTACATATTGTTTACAACGCTCACAATCCAAACCATGGATGATACCAAAAATTTGGCAGGATGTGGAGCAACAGGAACTCATTCGTTGCTGGTGGGAGTGCAAAATGGTACAGCCACTTTGGAAGACAATGTGGCGGTTTTTTATAAAACTAAACATATTTCTATGATATGCAATCACATTCCTTGGTACTCACTAAAGGAATTGAAAACTTATGGCCACACACAAACAATTGTGCACATGGATGTTTAAAGAAGGTTTATTCCTAATTGTCAAAACTTAGAAGCAACTAAGACGTCCTTCAGGAGGTGAGTGCCTAAATAAACAGTGGTAAATCTAAACACAAAAATAATATTCAGTTCTAGAAAGAAATGAGCGATCAAGGCAAGTAAAGAACTTAAAAATATACCACTCTGTCATATTGATGATTTAAGTTAAAGCCACTTGAAAAACAGCAGGTGCAAAAAGATCACTCTGACTTTAGTGCTTTCTTTAAAGCAGAAGATGAAATTTTTATGTGGCAGATGTCCTCCCTATACTAGAGGAAAAGAAACATTCTTATCGTCACAGATGAGGAAATTGATGAGGAAGTCATAGGAATTCTGTACGAACAAGCCGTGTTAAACTAACTCTTACCTTCCTAGATACATCTCTACTCAATTAACTACCCTAGCCTAATCTCCTTTGCCTTATCATATTTCCACACTTTACTATTCTTTGTCTAATTAAATAAATATGTATCTGACTCTAATGCTTTGTTGGGTCTTCATTTTCTTATGCTATGTAAAACCTGTGTTAAATTAATCCGTATGCTTTTTCTCCCATTAATCTACTAAATCCTATTTTTAAAAATCTACAAAATCCTATAGCTAACTTTGTATTTAATGATAAGAAACATTCTGTTAACATCAGGAATTAAGTAAGGTTGTTCTGTCTCACTACATCACTACTGTTTTTCTTTCTACTAATCTACTAATTCTCAGACACAGCCAGGACCTTAAAATGGTGAAGGCAGAATTTTGCCTCCCCTACACATGAAAAGACATAGAGGAATCTTGAATCATATTACTAAGTGGAAAAAGCTGATCTTAAAAGGCTACATACTTATGATTTCGATGCTATAACATTTTGGAAAAGGCAAAACTCTCGAGATAGTAAACATATCAGTGGTTGCCAAGAGTTAGAAGAGAGAAAGAGATGAATAGATGGAGCAAAGAGGGTTTTTAGGACAGTGAAACTGTTCTGTATAACACTGCAATAGTGAGTGCATGTCATTATACATTTGTCAAAACCCAAAGATTTCACACCAAAAATGAACCCTAATGTAAACCATGGACTTTTGGTGAAAATGTGTCAATGTATGTTCATTAACTGGAACAAATGTGCTCCTCTGGTGAGATATGTTGACAATGGGAGATTATGTATGGAGGTAGTGGCTACATGGAAATTCAGTATTTTGTGCTTAATTTTGCTGTAAACTCAAACCTGCTCTAAAAAATGAAGTTTATAATAAAAAACGAGGTGAAATAATTATGTTTTAACTACATTTTTTGAATGTAGATAGAACTGTGAATCACTTGGCCAAAAAGATGAATATATGGCTACTCTAGCAATTACACATCACCCCTACTCCTAGCTTTTAGTTTTTATTCATTTTATGTTGATTACACTTATAAAATGTACATTTTGTTCTGTTATCGTAATTAACAAAATTGTCTAATATTTGTTCTCTTCTTAAGTGAAGTTACCAGTTATCAGCCTTTTTTTGCTATGCTTCATTTTAATATTTTTTAATTCCTGAGTTCTCTATTTTGATTCATCCTTTAATTGGTTAGATTTTCTTGACAGAAAATGCTTTGCAAAGGGTCAGTGTGTGATATATTCCCCTACTTTTTCATGTGTGAGAATGTCTGCCTGATGCTGTCTTTATACGTGAATGGTATCTCGGCTTGTACGATATTCTTGAGTCACAGATTCTTTCCTTAGAAACCTAGAAAAGACACTTGTATTAGTCCAGTCTCACATCGCTATAAAGAAATACCTGAGACTGGGTAATTTATAAAGAAAAGAGGTTTAATTAGTTCACATTTCTGCAGGCTGTACAAGAAACATGGTAGGATGAGCTTCTAGGGAGGCCTCAGAGAACATACAACCATGGTGGAAGGCAAAGTGGGGGCAGAACTTCACATAGCTGGGGCAGGAAGAAGAGAGGGCAGCGGGAGGTGCTACACACTTTCAAATGACCAGATCTCATGAGAACTCTATAATTAGAACAGCACCAAGGGGATGGTACTATACAATTAAGGAAGGATTTACCCCCATGATTCAATTACCTCCCACCAGGTCCTACCTATGACACTGGGGATTACAATAAAACATGAGATTTGGGTGGGGACACAGATCTAAGCCATATCAATACTGGTCCATTATAATTCACAATTGAATGTTACTGAAGCAATGGCTGATACTGACCCTCGTAGGTTTGCTTTCTCTACCTGGATGCTGGGACAATTTCTATATTATTTTTCTTCAGGTTTTTTTTTGGTCTTTATTTTTTCAGGTGATAAAACATCACAGATATGATTCAAGCTACTTACGGCTTTCTTCCAAATTCTAATCCACCCCCTTCCTCCACAGAACCTCTACATTGACTTGTTATTCATCAATTTTCTACCAGCTGCCGTACTTTTAATTCACAAATTCCACATTCTATTTTTGAGATGAGTCCATATTTATATATGCAGCTTTTGTTTATAAGTATTAACTGTATATTCTTTTGGTAGCTATTAGTTTGTTTCCAATTTTACATTGATATGGTTTTGCAATGAACACTCCAGTACTTGTTTCTTAGGGCACAAATACAAAAGCATCTCTTGTTGAGGAATTGATGGTTCCAGGAATTTTATGTTCAGCTTTATTAGATATATCTAAAATGGTTATATAATATTATTTTTCTATCAGCAGTGTAAAAGAATTCCCATTTTGCAACTTACTCTTAAATATGTGACACACAACAAAGTGCCATACAAAATTAACTGTTATTGAAGTTGAGGTAATATCTACCTCATAACATGAGTTAAGTGGTTTTCTTTAAATATACTAGTTAATATATTTATGATATATTCCTTAAAGTTTTAATAGAAATAAAAATAAAAACACCTGGATTCTATATATCCTAGAGGGTACATTGAATTATTAACTAAATTTTTATAATTGGTATTCATTTAATTCAAGGTTTTTATTAAAATTTATAATTCTTTCTGGGAAACAGTCATCTCTTTTAATTCCTAGTATTTATTAATAACAGTATTACTTATTAAATATTTAACATTTATTATTATTTAGAACATTTTTTCATGCCATTTCTTTTCTTGATTAGATAGTGTGTCTTTTATACAAGTTCTCTGCATTTTTTTAAAGAGTCAGTTTTTGATTTTACTGTTTAGCTCCTTGTTTTAAATTATTATTGGTGCCTGTATTTGTGTTTACTTCCTCCAGATTTCTTTGGTTTTATGTAATTTTTTAATAATTTCTTGAGTTGAATGTGGTTTGCTTGTTAACTCATGGCTTATCTCAAAATATACTTTTTCATTTGCAAATATATATTATCATTGAGTGAGGGGTGTACTTTTTCTTATGTGGATGATTTCTAAATTAATCCTACTTTGGTTTACAATTTCATGTTATTCATTATTTCCAAAACTTGGAATTGACAAAAGCATGTTCTATGTGATACTCATTTTTTGAAACTTAGTTCAACTTTTTTGTGACTGCCTTTTTTAGTTGCAAAAGGTAGATTAAACTAGTTAATTTTGTTTTCAAATCTTTTATCTTTATAGCTAAATTTTGTCTGATAGATGATACATGTGTGTTAAAAATCGCCCGTCATGATTATGAATTTGTTCAATTCGCCTAGAGAATTGTTTATTTTCAGGCAATATTGTTTAGTAACTACAAGCTTACCATTGTAATCTGTCTTTGCTAGGTTATTGCACTTATCATTATAATTTTTATTATGGTATGCCTGTGTGTTTCTTAATTCCATTGAACTAAAATAATTGCTAATTGGCATTTTTATAGAGTATATATCTACAAAATTATCTAACATATTTTAGGTTGTATATTCATCTGCATTTTATGTATTCCCAAGGGTGTTAAGAAAATGTTTTATGTTGCTCAGCAATCTCGAATCCGTCAAAATGGTTAACTGAGAAAATTAATGAGATGTTGCATTGCATTCGTGGGAAAGTGACAGTGGTGTTGATGTGTGTAACCATGTGTGTGAGTATATATATAGGACTGTGTAAAGGGCTTGAGACTAGATAAACAATACTTGTTAGGCTAAAAGCTTTTGAAGTATGGTGAGAATATCATGCTATAAATCTTCATAATTTTAGAAAAACTTAATTGTGACAGTTGTGGAGGAAACCATGAAATAATTATTTTCATACTCAAAAAAGATGTGGGCACTAATAACCATAAAAGTAACACTTATTCTTGAAACATCTCTTCTTATCAAAGCTAAACCTTTCTGTTACAATCCTGCATGCTTATTAATTTACTAAAATTCTTGTTTTTATACAGCTGGGCAAACTTCAGTGCTATCTTTATTGGAATTCTCATAATTTTTCATAGTTTTTCTTTTTCTGGCATCACTATATACAGTGACCATATAATTAATTAATTCCATAAATACAAATATGCTGTTTATTTGGAACAAGATCCTATCTAAATCTGTGGAAAGAGAGAGACCAAGGGACAACATTTTGTGCATTCAAGGAGCTCACATTTTTAGTGGTGAAGACCAACAAATAATATTGATGCAATATTGACAAACGTTATGGGAGCACAGAAGAGAATTTAGTTCACTCTGTCAAAGGTTTCTGGAAGAGGGCTTGGTGTGAGAATACTGTACAAATGACATATCACAAGATCCAAACTTTAAAGCATAAAACAATTTTAATAAGAGGTTTAGTAAGGGAAGCTCATTTCATCAGAATGAACTATGTGAGCAGGAGTGGGAACGCACCTTGCTTAATTGGGAAGAACAGTCTAGTGTAGCTGGAATAGGGGCAGGGCAAAAACAGTGGCTGATGCAAATAAGTTAATTAATGAACAAGAATAATTATTATTGTGATTATAATTATAGCCAACCCTTTCATGATGCTTATGATCTGCCAGGCAGCATTCTGTGTCTGTCTGTCCATCCGTCCGTCCGTCCTTCCTTCCTTCCTTCCTCTCTCTCTCTCTCTCCCCCCCCCTTTCTCTCTTTCTCTCTCTCTTTCATTCTCTCGTTCTTTCTTTCTTTCTTCTCTTTTTCTTTCTGACAGAGTCTCGCTCTGTCACCCAGGCCAGAATGCAGTCGCACGATCTAGGCTCACTGCAACCTCCACCTCCCAGGTTCAAGCAATTTTTCTGCCTTGGCCTCCCAAGTAGCTGGGATTACAGGCACACACCACCACGCCCGGCTAATTTTTTGTATTCTTAGTAGAGATGGGGTTTTGCCATGTTGGCCAGGCTAATCTCGAACTCCTGACCTCAGGTGATCCACCTGCCTCGGCCTCCCAAAGTTCTAGGATTACAAGCATGAGAGTCATCACACCAGCCCATTCTATGTTCTTTATACATAACCACTCATTTAAGCCTGAAAACATCTTTGTGAGATAACTAGTATTATTACCTCCATATTATAGACAAAGAAACTACAGTACAGAGAAGTTAAAAGTTTGTCAAAATCTCAGAAAGTAGTAGAACTGGAGTTAAAATTTAGGTGTTGGATTCCAGAGCCAAAGCTCTTAAAAACTTACACAGTATTTCAAGTAACTACATACAGAAGAAATTTTTACAAGATCAGTTGCTCTCATGGAAAGGCATACACATTTAATCTGTTTTTCTACTTCCTTGGCGTAATGATTCCCCCAGGAAAATAGTTATTTGCAAGTACCATCCCATCACAAAGGCAGAGGCAACACAGATGGAAACTGACAAAAGCCCTGAAACTTGATGAACCTGTTGTCCTTTTTTTCTTTTTAGAATTGGTTATTGGTTTTCATTACAAGAAGCTGTAACTCACATGCTGTGAAAGTAAGACAATGTTAAACTAAGCCCTCTGTTGGGTGTTGGGGGGTGGGGAGAAACATAGTTGACAATGTCAGCTGCTCCTGTCACTGTGAAAATGCAAAATTGTTAATATTTCAGGCTTCTACACAACCATAAAGCTCTCAAGGGCAAATAGTTTTATTTAAAACTATTTAAACCACTTTAAGTTCAATTACCAGGGTATTTCTGAGCTCTGGCCTGAAGCCAGTATCTTCTGGTCCTTATTTAGTCCCTAGTAGAATACAAACTTTAAATTTAATGTTCTCAATTAAGCTAACCCCAGTTACATCTGCCTCTTTAGGGACTTAAAGAAAGTGCTTCTCCATTTTTTTTTTTTTTTCTTCACAGCTAGGTGTGCTGTACTGAGACGTGCACATGTGTCTTTCCAAACAGGGATGTAGCTAACCTTGCCAACCTAAAGCCTCTTCAAAACTCTGAAATTGAGTTTAAGAGACTGTATTCACAACACCTTCATCGTTGCTTGTGTCCTTTAGCTACTTGCATAATTATTTAACTATTCCTTCTTGCCTGAGAAAGTCCAAACCTGAGGTCTAAATTTCTAGCCTTACCATGACTTTAAGCACATCAGTCTAATGGAGGTTTCTCTTGAACACTGTACATTATCTTTTTATCGGGTTTCATTTATGCTCTTCTTTTTATCTGTAATATCGTTCCTCATTTCTCCCACCACAAGTTTGACAAAATTGTAAACAAATTGCAGGGCCCAGCTCAAATAACACTCTTCTCCCAGAAGGCTCTTTCTCAACTTTATACTCAAAGCATTTTTTTAAAAACCTGAAGAAAGCCCTCATCGAAGCCCAGCTGGAATTACATCACCTGGTACAATTAATTAACATCGGCGCTTCTTCCCTCTCAACTGTTACCCACCCTCTGTGGTGACTCACATTGCTTGTACAGAAGCTTTCTCTGTGCTCTGTATACAGCAGATGCTTCGTAATGGTATTCAGTATTGAATAACAATAATAGATATATTGAAATCTACTGCTTTATATTTGAGGCCGGAAGGAATAAGCAAAAGATAACAGAACCCTAAGTCAAAAAACACTCAAGTTCAGTGTGTGGCTCTACCACTAATACCGTGTAATGTCAGACAAATACTATTGTCTCTGGGGCACAGGAGAATGCACTAGGTAATCTGTGGGATTCCTTATGAATTTAGCATTTGTCATTTTAGGATTTCCCCAGCAATATCATGTACAGGGAGTACTGATTACTTCAATCCTCAGCTCCAAATCCAGCTTGAGAAAATTCCATTCTAGATGATGATCAATGAAGCCTCATATATGGGGTCAACTAGTACAGCTACACAATATAGCCTGACATTTTCTGATACTCCTGGAACCACATATGCACACAAAAACTCATTCTACAAAAGAATTTGAGTGTAGATTGGGAATAAAAACTTTATTTCACTGACAAAGAAAATGATGTCCAAAGAGTTCCATTATTTTCTCAAGTCATGCAAATAGCTACTAGCAGAATCCAGGCACTAACCCAGAGTTTTCATCTCCCAGGAAGAGCTTTTCTAAATGAACTCAGAATTTAAATATTTAACTGAGTTAAAAAGCTGAGATAAAGGTAATGAAGAGGAAAAATAAAGGGAGAGAGACTGTGTTTAGAGCTTTAGCTAGGATATTTAAATGTAGTGGAAGTAATCACTGGGTTTTTTGAGAGGCATTGTAATTGTGTAAGAATTGCAGTTCAAACACACAGGTGGGAAAACATTTTAAATTTTTGTATTTGTATATGATTCAACCTAATGTATATGTTGGAATCCCATTTCAGTAAGTAGTGGAAACTTAATCTTGATCACTTTAGGGTGCTTCTCCTTTCCTAGGTTTTTTTTGCAAGCTCCAAAGGCTTTATTTCGTGCCAAGACACCAGTGAGCATCTGAGCATCTGAGTCTCTATTGCTCTCTAATTATGCACCGAAATATCCACCACGACTTTGACTGATGACCGTAGGTTCATGCAAATCACTGCTCAGTCATCCCTTATTCTCATAGTCAGTGAATCCTTTCTCTGTGTCTCCTTTGTTTCCTTCTGCATCTCCTGGCCCACACGGGGCCATAGGAGACTCTGAGCTAAGTCCTGATTTGCATAAACCACACAGTTATTTCTGAACTGGGTTTTGCTTCCTGCTCAGGCTTTCCTGGAAAGCAAGGCACAGGCCTCTCAGCTCCCTCATTTTTAAACTTATATGAGGATTTGATTGTCTTCCCCAAAATTTTGGTCTACAGTGGAGAAAGCATGAGAGAAACTTCTCCATTGCTCTGGGACTCAGTACTCTTCTCAACCCAGGAATTTTTTAAAAATTTTAACTATAGAAAATTTCAAACATGCACAAATATAGAGAAAGAATACTATAATAAACCCCGTGTACTGATCTCCCAGCTTCAGCAATCATCTACTCAACGCTAATCTTGTTTTAATTACACTCCCACCCATTCCCTGCCAATGTACTTTTGAAACAAATCTCAGACATTATTTCTTTCAATTTGAAAGCATTAAATAATCTATAAATGATAGGGTTTAAAAAAATTACACAGTACTGTTATCAGAAAAAACATTAATTCCTTAATATCATCAAATGGCTACTTAGTATTCACATATTTCACACTTGAGTGTCTAATAAATATTTTGCTTTTAAAACAATGTGTTTGCTTGAATTAGGATCCAAATAAGAATGATTTATAGCTATAATTGATGTACCTTTTAAGTCTGTTTTCAGTAGGTTAGGTTCTTATCAATCTTTGTGCTCCACCCTAACCCCTAAGATCTTTCCTTGAAGAGACCAGGTCATTTGTCTGGTAGATTTTCAGGAAATCCTCATCTGGACTGTGGACTCTTGTATAAACATACCTGTCAGATATCCTCCCAGATTTTTCAAATTCCTTTTTGTTTGGGTGAGGGACAAAGGACAAGATGGAGGAAGGTGAACAACAAGGCACAATCCATGTTGCTTCCGGGTTCTTCCTCACCAACTTTCCTGCGCGCCGGAAAATGGAGCCCGCGCCGGGGAAGATGCAGATCAACCGAGCATGCGCCAGGTGACGTCACTCCGAAGAGATGGAAACTTACCGGGCCACGCCTATGGAGACGCCCCTATCGCGCCCTTATCCCGCCCACTGCCCTCCCCCTTCCAGTACCAATGCATAGAAGTCCACTGCAGGCAGGAGCCGGCGTGACTTCTTCGGCCCCCGCATTCCTGGACCGGAGAACATCACGGGATCGCCCCTGGGACTTCCCTGGCCCCCACCACACCTGAAGACCAGAGAACCTCGCCGGAGAGTGTGTGCATATTTGCAATAAAAGACTGCCCCTTTCTTATGTACTTTGGCCTCATGTTTAATTACTTAGCTCTCCTAAATTAAGTTACATTAAATTAAATTAAGACACTTTTCATTGTCATCTACGATAGTGTGTGACACAAAACCTCAACTCGGACTGTCTTAACGCAATAGAAACATATTTCTTCACAGGAAAGTTTAAAACCAGTGTTACGGATCCACTCTGAACAGTGACTGTCCTCCATACAATGATCCAGGGACCCAGGATCTTTACCTTTGTTGATTCCCCTGTGTCTAATATATGCCTTTTAGTGATTACCTAGCAGGTCCTCTCATCCCAGTCAGCCAGCAGGGGAAGAGAAAGGATAATTCATAATTATCCCATGTGGGAGGTGTTTATTTTCTTTAATACACAAGAGCTGGATAGGGATCTGAATAGGGAGGGAGCATATCACTTCTACACATATTCTTGGGCCACACTCCACTGCAAAGGAAGCTGGAAAGTAACATTTAGCTGTGTGCCAAGAGGAAGAAGAAATGGGGTTCGTGTAAAATCGGCCAGTCTCTGACCCTCTCCAAGGGTTACGTTTTTGAAACTCAAAAGCCAAAAATAAAAAGTAGAAAGTTAAAACTCATCCTGCTCTATTACGTCTTTTCTTAATTAATAAATCTACATTTACCTAATTTGTCAGGGCAACATAGGTTTAAAAAAGAAAAATGTCAGTTACAATTTCAATTGTTTTTTTCTGCCATGTAATGTAGTAGTTTATAAAACAGGCCTATAGTTAAGTGGATTGAGTTTGGATCATTCATCTACCACTATCTAGTTGTATAAACTAGGTTAATACAGTTTCTCTGAACTTTGCATCCTACATTCATATGACACTAATAATGTCTTACTCCAAAATGTTACAGTAAGGATTAAATGAGATAATATCACAATGCCTTATAAAATGCAGAGTCTCAATAAGTGTTAAGTAATAATATCAAGCAAATATGACTTCTCTAACTGCTAAGTCATTTGCCATTACTTTAATCCTGGTGTTACATACCAAGCCTCTACATAGAATTAGCTAATTTTCTTAATGTAGTTGTCAAAATCTATCTGCAAAGTTTTGGATACCTGTCTCCTCATCCTGAATCTTGAAAAACTAATACATTCAGAAGCAGTTGAGTTAAGAAAACAATAGAAAGATATAAAATGTGTGTCACTGAAAATAGTACAGAATACACTGTGTGTATTATTCACATTTTTAAATGGATTATTTCTTTTAAAAATTTAGGTTGAAATCCTTTTTATTATTGTTTTGATTCTTGTTTTCTGTTTTGTTCTGCTTTGAACTTGTCAGCCTTTTGCCTTAAGCAATATGTACAGTTGATCTCCAGATGCCTGGAAATGAGAATCTGTCAAGGTAACTCTCGCCTTCATTGCCAAGCTGAGGGATCCAGCTGGAAGTAAGAGCAGCTGCTCTTGGTGCCCTAGTTTGGGTCACTTCAAACACAGCTTTAACTTTATCCTGTTTTAAATGCAGACATTTCAAGATCCCATGGAATGGAACACGACCCATCTATTTTATATTTGGATGCTACTTTTACTGAGGATACACTGCAGGGGTGGGGGTAGGAGGAAGGGAAAGATAGGATAAGAGCCTATTGGTGCCAGGTCAATGATATCTATATTTTTAGAGTACCTTTCCACATCCAAGAATGTGTCTGCTATATCTCAGTATTCTTAGTCATAGAAGGCCCTCAAAAGTTAGGTGGCTTAAAAAAAAAAAAAAAAAAAAGTTGGATGGTGCTTCCCTTGTGTTGAAAAAAGGTGAGCCTGGTTGGGAATTGGACCCGTCCACCTTACCGAAAAAAAAACCTTTCTTCCTAGGGTGGAAGAGAGCCACCATTTCTCTGCTCTGCTTACAGCCTATTTTTACATTCAGGAAGTAGAGTTATTGCAGAATCATGAGAATTGGAGATGGAAAGAATTTACAAAGCAATTCATTCCAACTAGAGGCCACTTGAGAATTTTTAGTCTGCTCTCCAGTGGAGGTTTGGGCCACTACATTCCTCTCATTGTGTGCTGATTTCACCCAAAGCTAAAATTTTATCAATTTCATAAACAAAACCAAATAGGTATTTAACAGTCTATTCACAGTTAGATTTAAATGAATTATTTCCCATGAATTAAACTACCTTTCTACAGTTATTTTCTTTTACAGGACAAAAACCTTTTGGTAAACAAGGTCCAAAACCACTATATATTGATAAGACTATATAAACGTTCAAAATTAAAACAAAACAAAAATTTGATATGAAGTGAATAATAAATAATGAGACAAATCAAAATTTCTGTCACACAGATTACTCACCCTTTAAGATAATAGGATTCATCTTGTCATTATCATTCTGAATATCTGTAAAATAACCAAATTTGAGTCATGCTGTCTCAAAGTCAGAAAAAAAATGAAATCTCGAAAAAGGTCTCATAATTTTACTAATGATAAAATAAAGATCCAGAGAAATTAAGGGACTTGCTTAAGGACTGCCAGAAAATTATTGGTAAAAGTTTATTCCTCACTGACTCATAAACCAAAGCGCTCTGCACTTGAGGATACTATTGTCAATGAATTGCTTAGGAACTCTACAAATATCTGATTAAAACTTCGAAGCATTATTGTTACCAAATTGCTTCAGTAGGATTTGGTACAATATCTGGTGAATTATAAGTCTCTAAAGAATCTATGATTGAGTTGTTTATGGTGAAATAGTTGAGATCAAGAAAATTACATGCTTGAAAATACCATTGACCTTACGTGAGTTACAGGGAGATAGCGTCTGAAGGTAGAAACCAGCACTGTAATGTTTTAGTGCAATCCTCTGACTGAACTGTTGGGTGAATTACGGTCATTACTGGACTTCTCTAAGATAAAGACATTTAATTAAATCATTTCTAAGGTCCCTCTGAGAGCTCCACTAGTTTGCCCAGCATAGCTATTGTTGCTCAGTAAGCACTTACCGAAGGAATTTTGCACATATGTTCACTGAAAGATTTTTTCATATTAAATTTAGAGCACATCTTCCATTGGAAGAAATTCATGAGGAAATGGTAACCAGGCATATTGATTTATTTTACAAATGACTATTTTCTATATAACTTTTGTGAGGTTGTGTCCTCATGCTCTAGAATAATAAATGCACATATTTAGTTTTAAATAAGAGTTGAAGACTTGAAAAAGAATATAACAAATAAGTAAATTCTCTGCATTTGCCACAGTTCTCATGTGAAACAGAACCAAGAGGATATGTGTGCATGCGTGTGTTTGTGTGTTTGTGTGCATAAATAATAAAGAAATGTATTATAAGAAATTGACCCACACAATTGTAGAAGCTAGCAAGTCAAAGGACCTGCAGGGTAAGTCAGCAAGCTGGAGACCAGGAGAGTCAGTGGTGTAGTTTCAATTCAAAAGTTGGCAGACTCAAACCCAGGAAGAGCCAATGTTTCCGTTTTAGTCTGAAGACAGAAAAAAAAGCCAAAAGCCAATATCCCAGTTCCAGGACCCCCAGGTAGAAAGAATTCTGTCTTACCTGGTTGGGGGGGGGAGGTCAGCCTTTATGTTCTATGCAGACCTTCAATTGATTGGACGAGGCCCACCCACGTTAGAGAAGGCAGTTTGCTTTATTCACTCTACCAATTTAAATGTTAATCTCATCCAAAAACGTCCTCACAGAAACACCCAGAGTCATGTTTGACAAAATATCTAGGCTCCCCATGACCGAGGCTTCTGACTCCCCAAAAACGTAAGTAATACTGAAGCCTTATTGATAACACAATTAACACATATTTTGTCTGTTATGTGTATTATTTACTGTATTCTTAAAATAAGCTAGATAAAAGAAAATGTTCTTAAGAAAATAGATCTACTATTCATTAAGTGGAAGTGAATTATCATAAAGTTTGTCATGTAGAGTAGGCTGAGGAGGAGGCGGAAGAGAAGGGCTCCATCTTGCTGTCTCGGGGGCAGAGATGGAACAGGTAGGGGAGCTGGAAGAGGAAGCAGAAGAGGAAGGCACACTTTGTGTAAGTTTTATTGAAAAACATCCACATGTAAGTTGTCCTGTGCAGTTCAAGCCTGTGTTGTTCAATGACCAACTGTAATTAATAAAAATTAAAATCTGTGTTTTGGTGACATTACCACACAGTATCTGTGTGAGCTTAGCAAATAACTTAGCAAGCTTCATATTTTCATATGAAGAATGGAAATAACAATGATTACTTGGCCACCTCATAGAGTTATTGTTTTAAACAAATGAAATGACATAAATTAGGCTTACGGTTGTGGAGTAAATAAATAAAAACAGAGTATTTTGATCCTAACGGTGGGGTGAGGGGGCAGTGGGGTGAGAGATTAGGGACAAGAAGAGAGAGAGAGGCAGATAAATGAAATAAAGGGTATGACTATGTATTATAAACTGTAATTGGCTCTAAAAAGTGAATTGTTATCTAATGCAATTTTTTATCTTTTTTTTCTTTTGGTAGTTACCACTTGGTAAGAGAAAATATTATGGCTCTACAAAGAAAAATAAATTAGGCTTACAGGAGTGCCCTTCAGGCATTAAGAAGGAATTTTTCTTTAACAAAATATGACACTAACCACTTCCCAGAAAGATTATCTAGTAATGTGAGAAATCAGTATGATTGAATGGAAAATTTCACCAAGCAGTTCATTAATTTCACACATTCTGTCATTTCCCCACTACTGTCTGCATGACTCTGCTATTCACACTGAAGGTTGATTTTGCTCAGAACATGGATATGAAGGAAAGAAGACAGCATAGGGTCTAATTGCTTTCATTCTGTTTCACATTAATTCTTCTTTCATACTGATTCTCTTTCCTGTACCAGTTCCCAGTTGAGTGTCTTTTCCACCGCTGGCGAAATTAATCCTGTTTCAGGCTGCCTCCCTCAAATCTCCTTTAGACATGTCCCCTGCTGAATACATCCTCATTGGTTGATGTATTAATGGATATTGCTTTCGTTATCCTAGTTTCTGACTCAAAATCCTACATTTCCTGTTTTTACAGTTACTGCAGTGAAAACTCCCTAGAACCCAACCTGAGATCACCATGTGTATGTGAAACTACCATATAGGAATCAAACATTCAATGACATTTTCACATATCTATAACTTAGATCCACTGAAAATAGGACATTGGGAATCATCAAGTCTACTATTTTCAATTTAAAGATAAGTGAGAAAGGAGAAAGAGAGTGAGTGAGAAGAGAGAGAGAAGGGAAAAGACAAGGATAAATATTGAGAGAAAGGATGTTCTTCAAGGTCATTCAGCTTATTAGTGGCAATGCTGAAATTAGAACTTCAGTTTCTTGACTCTGAATTTAGAGTTCTTTCCACTGAACTATTCTGTCTCCTTTGCTAGTGCTAACATTTTAAATACTCAGAATTGTTCAATACCTTTAAATGGCTTGGTGCAAATTCCGAGGACCATTAGGCTTCTTCATTCCTCCTGGGGTCACCCTGACACACAGCCCCAAGCCTCCCATTTTCAGACAAACCCAGGGACCATGGAAGGTGTCTGTGTTATTGACTATGTGTCCATTGGTTACTACAAGTATCTGTAGTTTTAAGGACTCACCATGGATCGCATTTCCCTGCAAGCTGCACTGCAGTAACCCAGACACAACACTGACAGCTGTGGAGTAAATAAATAAAAACAGAGTATTTTGATCCTAAGGGAGGGGTTGGTGGGGGCAGTGGGGTGAGAGGTTGGGGACAAGAAGAGAGAGAGGCAGACAGAATGAAACAGCCACAGCTGTGAAAAGAACAGATGCCAGCCAGGAGAGAGGCAAAGAGTGAGAAGGGGAGGGGAGAAAAGATCAGGGTTCCACCAATGTCAGAAATGTTGAAGCTCTTGGAAAGGGATACACATACTTGGGACAGGTGGGAAGTGTTTACATTAAAACCAGAATATCAAATGCCTTCCTAAATGCTGGCCAGATCATTCAAGACCCAAGTTGACCCAAAGGAAAAAGCTGAATTCCTTGCCCAGAAAGCCCATTACAGAGAGAGCTTCCAGAATTCTTTATATTCCATTCAAATTACTGGATATCAGCTGTGTGTTGCCGGCTATCAGCTGTGTGCATCAACACATCATGCTGTATTCCAGTGGCTCTTAAAGTGCAATCTCCTGACCAGTAGTGTCAGCATCATCAAGGAAATTTTGACAGAAATGCAAATTTTCACGCCCCATTCAGATGTACTGAACCAGAAACCCTGAGGGTGGGACCTGAATTCTGTTTTAACAAACTTTTCAGGAGCCTCTGATGCATGTTTAAGATGGAGGCCCTCAGCTTTCTGTGCATGATACTGCTTAGGTTCCTCAGGATTCTCCATAAACCTGTCACCCCCAGTCCAACAGGCCTCCATTTGACTTTATACCTTGGTCTGCCAGGGTTCTGTGGTATCCATTCCCTGATATTACCAAGCATCAGTCTCCAAACAGGGGCAACAGAGGCAAGAGAGACTGTGCAGTGTCTCCAATAGCTGGGGCAACAGAGCAGCTGAGCCTACAGCACAAAAGTCCATGAGCCCAACACATAACGCTGACCAAAGATTGACCTCATGTAAGGGGAATGGCCTCAGTCTCAAGGCCCTTTAAAATAGCCTTCTGCAGTGCCTTTTATTTAAGGAATGCAAAACACTTTCCAAACCATTAAGCTATTGAACTCGAGCACATCAGTGTCTAGAGAAGATCTGGAAAATTTGGCTTGAAGGAAATTCAGTTTAACGTGAAGAAACACTTATTCTCTCTCCCTTGACGTTATTTTTAGGCATTGGTCATACAAGAGCTAGGCATCCGGAGACCCAGCTTCCAATCACACCTCTTCTACTGATCCTTGGCTCCTGGATAGTTACTTTTACTGTCTCATATCTTCATAAAATGAAGAACTTGATTAGAGAGGATACTTAAGGTCCTTTTTTTTTTTTTTTCTTAGCTCTAACAGCTAATATCTTTGTAGGGGAGCTGGCTTGTTAGTAGAGCCAATTTGAGCAATGAATTGCATGAGAGTGCTAAATTCAATTCTCTGTGTGATCTGCAGAGCTTGGTTCAGTAGTCTCCTTTTACAAACATGCACGCTGGTTTCCGGAGGGCTCTGGCGGCTCACTCTGCATGACATGGCACCAACATATCAATCACCACCTTGAGGAAAAACTACTCAATCCTTACTGCTTTGTACCCAATAGTGTTATGACTCCAATTGCAAAAAAAAAGTCACAACATTATTATTAAGGAAGTTGTTTCAGAGGTCGACTAGAAAAGAGTTTCCAAGTTCAGTAAACCATCTTTTGATTTCCTGGTACTTTTCCCACTACATTCTGCCCTTATGTTAAATATCTCAACACATCTAAATCAAGTCTTAGTTTGCCAACGGATGCAACTCTTAAATTACAGAACATCATATGGGAGAAATAGAATAATTATTTATTTAGTAATAACTCTGTGCCAGAATCTGTATTAGATGTTTTACTATGACTATTATTTTATTTCAGTTTTTTACATTGAGGAACTCTAGTCATGCTCTTCTCATTTCTTTTTTTTTTTTTATTTTTATTTTTTTTGAGACAGAGTCTTGCTCTGTCGCCCAGGCTGGAGTGCAGTGGCCGGATCTCAGCTCACTGCAAGCTCCGCCTCCCGGGTTCACGCCATTCTCCTGCCTCAGCCTCCCAAGTAGCTGGGACTATAGGCGCCCGCCACCTCGCCCCGCTAGTTTTTTTTTTTTTGTATTTTTTTAGTAGAGACGGGGTTTCACCATGTTGGCCAGGATGGTCTCGATCTCCTGACCTCATGATCCGCCCATCTCGGCCTCCCAAAGTGCTGGGATTACAGGCTTGAGCCACCGCACCCGGCCGTCTCTTCTCATTTCATCAATGGAAAACCAGAATTCTCAAGAAAGAGACCTAAGGTGACAGATTACATCTTGAGTTCGGAGCATATGTAGGACCAGACATCCAGTCTAGTGATCTTTCCAATCTGCTTTTCTCCTTTTCCTGATATATGTTTATTTTCTTAAAGCCTCCTTATACTCCCTGAAAAGTTGAAAGATAATGCATAAATAGGAAAACATTTGAAAGGAAAAAAGTTCTTCGGATTTTTTTATTTCTACTGCCCACTATAAAAATAACTGCATTTTAAACCTTGGGAACAATGAAATTCCCCAAGATAATTAAGATGTAGCTCAGAAAATTACCAAAGCAATTACTCCACTGTAAGGAATTCCTGCTTGAACTCCCAGAAAGGCCATGCTCTTTCAGACTTTCAGAATCACAGCGGCCAGTTGGTACAGAGTAATAGCATGAGTAAAATGTGTCCGTTGCTTACTGCATCTCAGCCACTGTGACACTGCTTAATTTAACCCCCAAAATAATCCACTGTGAGAAGGTAGGAACTATTATTATTGCCGTTGAAGAATAAAGAAACTGAGACATAGCAAGGTTACACAACACACCTGAATTCAAACAGCTTATAAGTGGAAAATGTAGCCTAATTAGAGTAAGCTTAGTTTAATTGTGGATCTTGAGTTTCTAATCTTCGTTCTTTACTCCCTCTGGGAACAGAAGGTGATAATTAATACCTACACTGTCCTTCAGAGTTTGTCAATCTTAGTGCCCTCTATCTTATTTAATCCTCATAAAAATGTGAGAAGGTGTCATGGTAAGAACTGTTACACCCCATGTGAGGGATGAAAAAACTGAGGCCACGTGAGGCTAGGGAACTGGTCTGGATCTTACAGGTGGAAAGTGCAGAAACAGAACTCAGTTCTAGTACGTTGCATTTTGGGTTACAGCACAATAACAGACCATAGCTACTAGGTTGGGCATAGAGATGTGTCATAAAGCCTCAGTCCACGTCATGGAACAGGAGGCTGTGGGAGATTTTTCAGCTTGCTCTGGGAAAGATGAAAAGGGGATGGGACAGTTCCTCAGGTCATTGCAGTAGTATAATACTCATGCACTCTCCTCTTACCCCTGAGTCCTAGGTGGATCGGAACAAGTAGTGGGACCCCAGTCACTCTTCCAAATAAGGGAGGAGGGGAGAACAAAACACAGAAGACAGTAGTTTATCCTGGTATCTGAAATTCTTTTTTCTTCTTTGGCTCCTTTTTTTCCTGTTTATAAGTGGACCATGGAATCGCTAAGCACTGACTGCTGCTCATTCCACTGGCCCTGGGCAGTCAGTTTTAAAGGAGGAGTCACGGCTCTCCCCTTCACCTTTATTACAGCCTCCTCAGTGACAGGGGCCATCGCTGCCTTCCCTACTCATTCCGCACCACCAAGTGCCATACCATCCTTCTAGCTGTCTATACTAACTGAGTTCTCATCACATTCTTCTGTCAAAGCATAACTCATGGTCTCATAAGTACACACCACGTTTTTCTCATGGTCTAATGAGTCCACATTGCTTTCTTTTTCTTTTTTGAGACAGGGTCTTACTCTGTTGCCCAGGCTGGAGTGCAGTGGCACGATCGCTACTCACTGTAACCTCAACTTCCCTGGGTCAGGCGATTCTTCCACCTCAACCACCCAGGTAGCTGGGACTACAGGCGCATGCCACCATGGCAGGATAATTTTTTTGTATTTTTGTGGACACAGGGTTTAGCCATGTTGCATAGGCTGATCTTGAACTCTTGGGCTCAAGTGATCCACCTGCCTCAGCCTTCCAAAATGCTAGGATTGCATCCATGTCACCTTTTAAAATACATTTCAAAAATGCAATATAAATAACTATGTTAAATTTAACCCTTAATGGACACTGATTTTTTCTATAATGACAAAAGTCCTCTTTTCATAAGCAAATTTTACAAATGCTGGGACTTCATATTCTTAATAATGAAACAAACAAAACATTTTTAAATAGTCAAAAGAGAAAGGAAGAATTTATAGTAACACAGTGCTTGAATTATTCAAATGCTAGTTGAATTGAAAAGTTTGCATTGATTTTCAATAGAAAGCAAAATTATTTTGCAATTATTCCACTGGTGCCTTAAGATGTCAAAGATCCATTATTTTCCTTTTTTTCATATGTCCATATTTATTGGCCATCAAAACTCTATATTTCATGTGTTTTATACACATGCATACACACACACACACTTGCCCTTGGACATGCATACTATCATAAAATGCCAAGATATAAATGCACAAGCACTAATCAAAAGCTAAAAATGCAGGAGCTGATTATCAACTTCTCTTTTCTATTTATATAACTTTGGGCTTTTAACTTTTAACTCTTAACACATCTGGTGCTTGGTTTCCATGCCAATACAATGGATACAATAATCTTAACTCTGCTTCCTTTACTACATCACAGAATTTTTGAAAAGATGAAAAGGCATTATTTATATTGAATAGCTTTGAAAACTATATGGCATTTTACATCAGCATTTTTATTACGGTTATGGTTATTTCTCTTTTTGATATTTTCCTGTTTCATATAATGTAAATCTGCCATCGTATTAGAGATGTTGCTCTCTTTAACTGTTTTTATGACTAATAAATCTATGACTATTTAGCTTCAATGAATACAAAAACTTTTGTTATTATTATTTATTTTCTCAGTTTCTTGTACTTTGTTACTTTTGTGTCATTGTTTCAACAATTAAGCATGCCAAGCAATAATCTTATTAAGAAGATTCAGTTACAATTGTCTATTAATTTGTTAATGATTTAAAAAGTCCATTTTTCTTTTTGTTCATTTTTCTATTATGCTGTGAATTTTTGTTTTTCATTGAAAACATTATATCCAATATTTTAATCTGTATTTTTTGTTCCAGTTATCCCATGCTGCAGCTTCCAGCACCTGATAGTAAACGTAACACAGATATATATATACACACACACACACACACACACATATATATATATCTATATGTATAGAGAGAGAGAGAGAGTAAAGGAAGCAGGAACCACTAGGGGCCATCTTAGATGTCAGCCTGACACTCATCTTAACCCACTAAATTAGTAATCAGACATATACACATACAGAGGGTGAACTAATACCCAATGCCAAAAAAAATTAAAATCGTTTACTTAGACAATGGTAGCAACTGGGGAAGTCATTTCATCTCTCTGAGCCTCAGTTTCTTCTTAAAATGAGATTCATCTTATCATTTATATATGTAAAATATCATTGATCTTATTAAAATAGCTCCTTTGTATGCCTTACAGGTTGCTGTGGGGAATGATTATGACGGAAACTATGAGTGCAATTGACAAACTGTAAAAAATGAGAGAATTTGTTTCATGAATTTGTTGGCCCTGATGGTGTTCGCAGGTAGACCTAAGCCAGGGACTGGGGCTGGCATTCACAGTCCATGAATCATCATTCAAACCCTCAGCCATAAAGCAAAGACAAGCCTGAGCTACTCTTTGATTTGTTGTGGTTTTGTGCTCTTTAAAGCCACACCCACCACATAAAGAAACCAACAACTTACGAGAAATTTATTTAAAATGCTTGTTCTATTGAGTATAGCAACCTTAGGTCCAACCCTTTGATGATTCGCCCAGGTTGATTTTGTTAACAGCTCGCCTTGGGTTTGCAAAATTGCCCTTACATGACCCCAGTGAGTCTTAATTCAGCCTCAAAGTTTAATGAAGACAGAAACCTTACACATTAGGGCAAAGAGCCCTTGTTCTCACCACCTCCAATCAGCACAGCTTGGGCTTCCAAAGCTACACAAAAGATGATAGTGTTTCATCAGTTTAACAACCAGGCAGAGGCACCCAGATCTCACCCTGGATTCATTACCATAACCCAGCTTAAGAGCACAGAGACCACAAAGCTAATGCTGTGTGTGCTGCAGCAGGTACTGCAGTAATCCTCAGCTCCTGGATCACTGTAGGGCCAGGGAAATGTTAAAAAGCACAAGGCCTCGGGTAGCTCTAGGGGAACTGCTGGAATGTTGTTTATCTTCAGAGGGCAACAACTGGTCCAGTATTTCACAACAGGAAGGTCTGTCCTGGAGCTCAGACATTGAAGGCTTAGAGAAGCAAGGCCTGAAATAACCCCCCTTCCCCTCTAACTTCTATCTCCCCTGCTGAACCCCCTCTCCTCCCAACACTTCAGATTTAAAAAAATAAGAGGCACAGCCAAGGCTACAACCTTGAAATAGATGTAGCTTTCTGAGTAGCTTGCAGTTAACTTAGTACTCTAGCTGAGATGGGAGACTGCCTGATGCAACAGGACTTTAGGTGATAGGAAAGCCAGAAACGATGGCCTTCTTTTGTTATCTTAACCCCGGCTTCATAAAAATTATCCATTCTTATTCCTCTGTGTTTTTAGTTCCAAAATTTTCTCTCTGAGCTCTTGTATGAAAGAAGGAACTGATTATGATTTAAATTCTAAAATAAGAGGCAATGCCTAGTAGCTTTAATTTAGCTCCATGTGATTTGAGGGTGTTCATTCTACAAAGTCCTAATAAATAGCCCTATGATCTTGCATAATCAATTTACCTCCCCAAGACTCTGTGCAAACAGTCAGAGAAATGACAACAGCCTATATTCGGGCCCATAAAATGAGGTAGTTCTATGATCTGTGGGGATCCTCTCAATCTCCTTGGCAGAGAGCACAGAACAGGGAAAAATCTCAATAGTTGTATTCCTTAATGTGATGGAATAAAATTGTTGTTGAGAAAGAAACATTTATATACCAGACTATGGGGACGTTTCTGGGCTTTTGGGAGGTTATAATAGGGAAACAGGCTGGGCTCACGCCTATAATCTCAGCACTTTGGGAGGCAGAAGTGGGAGGATTGCTTAAGACCAGCCTGGACAACACAGGAAGACCCCATCTCTACAAAAAATAAAAAATTAGCCAGGTGTGGTACCACGCACCTATAGTCCCAGCTACTCAGGAGGCTGAGGTGGAAGGATCACTTGAGTCCAGGAGGTTGAGGCTGCAGTGAGCTATGATTCTGCCACGGCACTCCAACATGGGTCACAGAGTGAGACCCTGTCTCAAAAAAGAGAAATAGGTAAACATTGGTCTGTAACATTTATGATCAGTTCTCGTCATCTCAACTGCTTTTGTGCAACCAGCCTCAAGCTGGCTCTTTTTTCCTATAAAGAAGGGAGAAGGAAGAAAACTGGATCCAATAAAAAATTTCTTTTTTCAGGACATGTCAGGATGAGAAAGCAGTTTACCTGAAGATAATGATTCTTCAAGAAAAATGTAACTCCTTCCTTCCAGACTCTGTCTTGGAAATATTTAACCCTTAGTGAGCACTCTAGCAGGTCATAGTACACCTACTTCTGCACAAACTGACAAAGGAGGTTATTCACTTACTCAGCAAGCAACTACCATGCCCTGTATTCATAAGAGATGAACAATACTCAGTTTGCACTCAGAAAGGCACAGAAAAATAAATGTGTAAAAAGTCAACTCTAATATTTGGCAAAATAAACTGTGGCTACAAGTAACTGGTGATACTGATAGAATGCAGAGAAAAAACAAATAATTCTGACTGTAGGTTTCAAGAAGAATTTCATGAAACCAACACCATTTGACCTCCACTTTAATGGACAAGTAGAATTTGATAAGGAGACTACAGATGTGAATTCATTTCAGCTAAAGTTGACGCAGCAAAAGCAGAAAAGTGTGAAAGAATTTGTGATACGTGTAGAAAACAATGAATAATCATTTGAGACCACACTGGATTGCTGGCAACACCCTTACCAAAGCCTCTAGAAAGACTTTTACTTTCAAACTGCCCAGCACACCTATGAAATTCCAACATTCTTTTCAGGAACAGCAGAGTGGGAAGGTTAAAAACCTTGGTCCTTGGGTCCATTTGTCTGGGTTTAAGTCCTAGCTCTGCCTCTTACTGGTTGTGTTACTTTGAGCAAGTTGACTAACTTCTCTAGATCTCAGGTTTCTCTTCTATAAAATAGTGAGAATCATATTACCTGCTGTGCGGATTAAATCATAAAAGTAATCTGAAATACTTGGCATGATTCCCAATACATAATAAGGATTCAGTATTACCGTTGTTATTACTCGCCTATTTTATTTCTCTTATTAGACAGGTGATTCCTAAAGGTCAAAGAATGATCCATTCCTATTTTACTCTCATGGCCCAGAATCTAGAAGTGCTTTTGCATAAAAGTAGAACTTATAAACACATGCATGAATGTATGTATGTATGAATGAATGAATAAGTAGAATACCAAATTTCAGATCTAAACTTCCCTAATGGTAGGGTTTGACTTTGATTCATCTCATTGAGCTGGGCATCTGCCTTAAAGCTTTTGTGTTTTATAGATTCAGCCAACATTGTGATTCTGGCCATGTGAGCTCCAGTGGACATCTGGAGAGTCCAATCCATAGACAGAGCATCCTTGGACCCAGTGCTCTGCTATGGCTTAGGCTTTCTCTGTGAAGGACATTTGCTTGGCCTATGACTAAATTCCATCAAAATGAAACAAAAATGACTTCAATGACCACTTAATTGTCATTAATAGTGAACTCATTAGATGTCTCCAAAACCCTTTCTGAGAGGGCATTTGGCTAAAGCCCTGCTTGACAATGAAGTGTCCAGGATGCCCAAGAGAATTGCAAGAAACAATGGCATTTTAAATGAGTCATCAAGTGATGTCTTACATTCTGTTCAAGCTCAGAATTATAAATGGAAAAGAAAGGCCAAAGGTAGCAACTCTGAAATAATCAAAACATTCAGATAAATTCAAATACATATATAAATAACTAGTTTTTTGGATAATAAATGGGGATTATTCAATTTATTATATTGAAAACATGCACTCCTTCCTAAATTTTCATACAGGACAGCTAATAAAGTTTATCACCAGAAAAGAATAAAAGGTAAGGACACAGAAGATCAACCCTGTATAGAATAAATGAAACTTTTCAGAGGCAAAAATATAGATAATTCTAAAAATATATTGACGCAAATACATTTGTACCAATGGCCTTACATACTTGTTGGGATGTTTCGTATGATAGATTCTAAAGGGTAGAATAACTAAGTAAAGAGAGAATAGGCCGGGCACGGTGGCTCACGCCTGTAATCCCAACACTTTGGGAGGTCAAGGTGGGAAGATCATGAAGTCAAGAGATAGAGACCATCCTGGCCTACATGGTGAAACCCCTTCTCTACTAAAAATACAAACATTAGCTGGGCATGGTAGCATATGCCTGCAGTCCCAGCTACTCAGGATTCAAGTCAGGAGACTCACTTGAACCCGGGAGGCAGAGGTTGTAGTGAGCTAATATCACGCTACTGCACTCCAGCCTGGCAACAGAGTGAGACTCCATCTCAAAAAAAAAGAGAGAGTGAGAGAGAATAAACATTTTAAAGATTTAATAGGTATTGCCAAATTGTCCTTCAAAAGTGCAGTAAGTTACACTTACTACTTTGTGTATAAGGGACCTGACACTCAACTCAACAGAGTCTACTAGATTTTAAAGAATTCCCTTAAAATAATAAAAAAAAGAATATGACACAAATTGGAAATAATCTACCTTCATTAGCAGGTTATGGATCAACAAATTTCAGTATAACTGTGTGATGGACTATCACTCCTCAATATAACAGAAAAAAATGCTGATACACAAAACAATATGGATACACCTCAAAAAAATATACAGAGCAAAAGAATCCAGACAAAAAGATAATATATGCTATATGATTCCATTCATAGGAAATTCTGGAAGAGACAAAACTATTCATGGTGACAGAAATCTTTGGCTGGAAATGAGTATAGACTGTCTACAAAGGAGTATGGGGAAATGTTTTACAGGGATAAAAATGTTCTAGATCTTGACTGGGGAGGTGGTTACATGAACAAATGTGTTTTTTTCAAAACTCCAATTGTATCCACATAAAGTCAGCTGGAGCAAAGTGGAACAAAACGAGAGAGGGGAGGACATAATCACCAGGATTCAAATGTGGTTTGGATTGTAGCTGACCCTGGATTCTAGTGTTTTGTTTTGTTTTTTTTCTCATCGCAGCAATTTCTTCTAGATTATTTTTATTTCTCACTTTTCTAAAAGCTGAAGTCTGTATGATCACTTCCATACTTTAAAATATTTTAATATCTCTCCCAACTTTCAGGATAGAATGCTATCTCTTGGGTTAGCACACAAGATTTCTTGTGCTCTGACTGTATCCTACCTATCTAGCCCCATCTATAACCCCTGACCCCCTATATCCAACCAATCTTTCCCCCAGCCAGCCTGAAACACAAACTCTTCCTACTAGTTCATGTTTTAGACCTTAATACGTGTGTCTTTTTCTGCCAGACACAGTCTTCCAGCTTTACTTCTTTGTCTAATACCTCATTGCCTCTGAAATTTGGCCTATGTCAACTCTCTGAAATCTACCATTACCAGCATATCCTATCACACATCTATTCCAGCATGTAACATACAACATCCTTTGTGTATAAGGGACCTGACACTCAACTTATTGTTGGAGTCTTAGACTTTCCCTCCTACTAGGAGCTCCTTGAAAATAGGACATTGTCCTCATTAACTTATTATCCCATAGTGACTAATATAGCACCTGATATATAGTGAAGAGTAAAAAAGCATTTGCTACGTGAATGGGTATGAAATATTAAATTTCTGGGAGAAAAAAAAATGACTGTGCAAATTGTAAACTCTGAGCTGCAAACTCAAAAGAGGACGATATGCAACCGTGGTAAGATCCTGTTTCTAAGTCCCGTATAGACCGTCATGACATGACTGTAGTTTTTTAGTTTGTCCAAAAGTGTCTGAGGCCAACTTAAGGGCACAGAGACTGTAATTGTGCTGTGTGGATCTCAGCTGAAATCCCGATACATTTGCATGAGACAGTAATCACCGCGCTGTCTTGCTGGTAAGAGCACTGATATTTTGGTCCTTCCAGACAGACTCAGCAATGTGATTAGGAGCCATTTGAAAAATGACACCCCACAGTAAAATGAAGCTTTGTGGCCTCTTCTTTAATCCCAGCTTCTGATCCTTTAAAACTTCCTTTAAGAACATTTATTTTCTTCCCTTTAGTATGTTTATAAAAAGTAAGAATAAGAACTCTCTTCTGAAACTACCCCTAGCTGCCAAATTATTCATTATTTATTTAGGCAATATTCAAGTCCCTGCATCTAGAAAAAAAATCAAAAATCTTTCGATCAAGTCAGCCAATGAAAGTCTATACTAAGTGATGTGGGCAGTCATTATTCTTCTTTGCCAAATGCAGAAAATGACTTCATAGTTTTGTCTTCATTTTTGGTCTTCGCCATTTCCTATGGAGCCTTTACATGTGGCATTTGTCTCAATCAGTGTTTTCAGTCTGCCATTTTTGCCTAATAGAATCCCAGGTTTGGGCAGGAGCCAGACACCGAACCCTTTTTATATAGTTCCCTGCCAAATGGCTATGGGATTTCTGTTTCAACACTCCCTTGACAGAGAGCTCACTAACTCCGAGGGGCAGCTCATCCTGTCTTTGAACCATGCTGGCTATTTCACCTTGTGAAATCATTTTTACTAGAGCTTCCGTAACACTGGTCTGAATCTATCCTTTAGGACCACAGAGCAGAAGTAGAACCTCTCCTCCATGCCAGGTCTTCAGTTATATACAGATGATAAAGATAAGCTCCAAGATACTACCTTATAGAGTATCTCTATAAGGTTAATTGAGTATGCTCCAAGATACTCCCTTATGGAAAGTGGTTTGGGCCTTGGCCCTCTGCAGATTTCTTTGATCGTCAATATCACTCAAAAGTCTGGTCCCTGGATGCAAGAGTTGCTATCCAGATGCATTCTGATGCAACAAAAAAGGGCAGGATCATTATATACCTCCCCTCTCCATTGAAATGAGCTCCATATCTCTTTCTTTTATCTCACATTTTCCATTCTGCTTTCAAATTTATCTTTCCATATATTCTTTCATTAAACTCATACACTCACTTTACTGTCTTTCCATTACTCATACCAATAAAAAGTATACCACATATGATATTTCCAGTACATGACACACAGATATAAAAAGAAAATTGTAATAGATTTGCATATAATATTTATTTAAGCCTCATTCTGTGTGGAGGCAGAAAAATAACTTAATTTTTGCATTTCTTGGTAAACTTAGTCATTTTAAAATTTAAGTCTGCCAGTTTATGATTTCCCTTCTGTCTTCTTTGCAAGAGCACATGTAAGCTCTGAGAGACTTACATTACATTGCAGGGAAAACATCTGGGCCCTAGCTGCATCAATACAAGCTGATACTCACCAATGTGTTTGCCTTTCTACTTACCAAAATCAATGCCCATGTGCTCCACTGCCTTCTTTCCTCTCCAGTGCCTTCAGTTATATATAAGATCCCACCTCCTCTTGAAAATAAAATAGACATCCAACTCTCAACATGTCCTAGACCAATTCCTGATATCCCGTAACACCAAACCTTCACCTTTCTTAGTCTTCCGAACTTTGTAAATGGCAACTCTATTCTTCCAGTTGCTCAGGCCTAGATTGTCAAGTTATCTTTGATTTTTCTCTTTTTTGTCATAACCTTTATTTATTCTCTCATAAAGTGATGTTCATTCTAGCTTCCAAAATCATCCAGAGTCCAAGCATGTATATTAACCTACACTGTAGCACACTGATCCAAGCCACCATTGTATCTCACTTGGATTATTGCAATAGCCTCTTGACTACTGTCTCTGCTTCTACCTTGACTCCTACATGCTATTTTACTCAGAGTGCTTAAAATGACCCTGCTGAAAAATAAGTCAGACTGTGTTACTCTTCTGTTCAAAATAGTTAAAGGCTTCCCATCTCATTGTAACAAGAGCCAAAGCCTGCAATGACTGGCATGTCTCTGCATGGTCTAGATGCATATGACCTGTCTGACTTCAACTGCCTCTACTCACTCCTAATTCACCACATTGCAGCTATACTAGCCTCTTTGGTTTATCCAACACTTTAAGCACACACCTGCCTCAGGGTCTTTGCACTGGTTGTTCCCAGGGATTCCCGTGGTTCTTTCTTTCACTCTCTTCAGTCTTTGCTCAGTGAGACCCTCCCTGATTACCATATTTAAAATTGACCACCTTCCTCCAGCAGTCTCCTCCCAATCTCTGTTTTTTCCATGCCACTTATCAGCTTCTTGAGTATTCCTTGATTGTGTATATTTTTCATTCCTCTCCCTCCACTCTCCATCAGCAAAATGCTTCATGAAGGCAGAGATTTTTTAATCTCTTTTCTTCCCATTACTGTATCTCACATGACTAGAATTGTGACTGACTAGTGTCATGTATCTGGCACAGAGTCAGCACTAAATATTTTTTGTTCTTTGAAATCCCACAAGTCTTTTGTCATATGTTCCACATCACTTTCTGCCTTGACATTGCCTTTTCCTGACTGCGAGACTTTTCCTGGCTCACAAACTGCCATCTCTGAGCCTTCTAAAGGGATTCATAGACAATTTCTGGACACCTTCCATGCTACTCTGGGGCTGCAGTCACTTCTGAGACAAGTCTTTGGTCTTCTTGGCCCAGACATGATGCAGCAGCATTTGTTGTTCAGTGCTGTTCTCCTGTGACATGGGGTACCTTAGGACCCTAGCGGAATCCACTCAAGATTCCGGGACCAGCTCAGCGATAGTCTCAGACTACCTATGGTAGGGACATGTAATTAGGATTGGATTTACTTCTTTCTCATTACAGTAAAACAACACCTCCCTCTCTAGAAACTGTACACTTTGACCCACAATGTCATCATTTGAAGGCGTAACAATCATAACGATGATAATAACAGCCAGTAGTGTTGTGTTTACATGTTACTGGCACTACGTTAAGCACCATGCCTAGATTGTATCATCGAATCCTTAATGCTATCCTTAACCGCTCACCCCATCACTCCTGTAAATCAGTCACTGAGTGAGAAGAGTCACTTTCTCAAAAGTCTTCAGCAGCTCTTCATAAGCTCATCCGCCCTTGTTTCCCAACTCCATATTTTTACCTAGTCATGGTCAATATGAAAATCATTCTATGTCTATCCCTTCTATGCCAAATTCAATCTGTCAGACAGATGCACAGAACTATTTCTACAGTATTAATTTTATATCTTAATAAATAGAGTTCTATATTGTTAATCTCCTGTTTAGGTGAAATCACAGGACTCATTATTCCAGTATGACTTATTGCCTAAGATAATCGTGTGTAAGTTATAAGAACTCCTTTTTGGCCGGGCACGGTGGCTCACGCCTGTAATTCCAGCACTTTGGGAGGCTGAGGCGGGCGGATCACGAGGTCAGGAGATCGAGACCATCTTGGCTAACACGGTGAAACCCCGTCTCTACTAAAAAAGAAAAAAAAAACTCCTTTTTGCCCCTAGGATCTCACACAGTGGCTAGTTGCCACTTGGGAAACATGAGGGAGGTCTCAGGAGCTAAGGATTCGAGAACAGAATGGGAAAGACAATATCATGTGCATACGAGAGGGTTCACTGATGCAACTGGTGACCAGGAAAATTCCCAGGGTCTGGGAGAGACAAGAGGCATCAAGGAGAAAATTTTAACCTGGTGTGTTTCTCTTATTGCATTTCCAGCACATCTCTGCGTCCCAATTCTACCATAATCCACTGTGAGCTCAGGTAATGCAAACTCATTTCCATATCAGCAAAAGGGATTAGGAAGGTAAATCTTCAGAGGAAAAAAATTATCCATGCTGTATTTTAAAGCTGAATGCAGGATAAATGATTTTTTATCCTCTCTTTTGTATTATTCATGCCTCAACTCTCTGCCATGGCCATGAATAAATAAAATTTAACAAATGTTGTTTGGTCCATGGTGGCCTAGAGTCACCCTAGAAGCTGAAGGTCAGCTACAGGGTATTCCGGGGGCTGGTAAAGTATAAATGTGACGACCTTGGAGATAATAATAATTTTAAAAATTCCTAAATGTTTTAAAACTCCTTTTGATAAACAAAAAATCACATGCCCACATTAAATTGCATTTGAAATTCAAAGTGAATTAACTATTGTGACAAGATGGAAAAGCAGATCAATGGAGCAAAGTGTGTTGCTCCAAGGTCTATAGACCTTCCTTTGAGAACCACTGTGTAGATTAGGGATTGGCAAAATAGGGCATGCCACCTATTTTTTGATGGCTCGGGAGCTAAGAATGGTTTTTATGTGTTTAAATAGTTGGAAAAAAATCCAAAGAAGACATGACATGTAAAACCTACATGAAATTTTAAATTTGTGTCCACAAATAAAGTTTCATTAAAACACAGTCATGCTTACCCATACTATCTGGGGTTGCTTTTGTGCTATAGCAGCAGAACAAAGTAAGTGTGGCAAACAGCATTTTGCTGGCAAAGCCTGAAATATTTACTATTTGACTCTTTACAGGAAAAAAAAAAATTCATCAATACCTGGTGAAAATTAATGCCCTCTTTAAAGATGAGCAAATTAAAATCCAAGAAGTAATAGCTCAAAATCTCACAGGCAGTATGCATCAGAGACAACTCTAGAACCCAGTCATCATGATTCTATGTAGGGTCTTTTCTCATTGTGCTATATCACCTGAGGGTCCCAGGGATTGTAGGCAGGGTGGGAGGCAGTTACTAAGCACTGGCTCTAGCTGTAAGAACCAGAGCCACTGTTCAAAGGGCATCAGGAATATCAATAAATAATGCATTTTATTTCCTAAGGAGAGATGAGTTAAAAAAAAAAAAAAAAAAACACTGAAACTAATTATGAAGGTGTGTATGGCAAATTCATTTCATCCTAGCACACGCCCTACTGTGTGATGGGATGCTGTACCCTTCTGGTCTGAACTGAACACTGCACACCTTTTGATCAGGGTGCTCATCTGCCGTTTGTACTTCTTATTTCACCACTGCAATTTTTGAAAGCCCACAGAAACAAGGAATGTGGAACATTTTATGTGATCAAGGGTATTAGGAAAAAATAAAATAAAAATAAAAAAACAGAAAAAGGGAATCTGAGGGTGGGGGAGGGAGTTTAGCTCCATTTTCTGCTAGAGGCTACATTTTTATTTTTGTTTTTTTTTCCCCCACTGGCACGCGTCTCCTTTGTTTTGAATAATGGAGATAATTATACATTCAAGGGATCATACTCTAAACCCCCTGAACAATTAAGAAATCTTATTGCAGGCAATCATGAGAAAATGTAAGGGAGGATTATCCAGTGAGACAATGGAAATCATACTTCTTCGAGTCCCTTGCTGAGTAGAGAGACCTAATCACCATTCTCCTCTTTCCCATGGCTTAATTGCTGATTTTCCAAGCCTCTTTCAGGGCAACGCAATGTATTCTCCTAAACCCTGATCATGTGAAGTCAGATGTTTGGATGTGTCCCTCTTGGGAAATTGCTGCTTCAGTGATTTTGACACCGACCTGTAGGTGCAGCTCTGGGTGTAGAGGCTCCCATTTACCAGCAATTAGGAGTGGGAAAAAAACAAGCAAAAAAAAAAAAAAAAAACAAAACAAACTTTTACTCTCTTAGGGGTAAAAGAGTGGGAAGAGTCACTTTCTCAGAAGTCTTCAGCAGTTTCTCACAAGCTTATCAAGATTCCTTCTATAGGGAGAAATTTACTCCATGGATCATTCGCTCAATTCACCAAATATTTGTTTAGCAGCTACTACGCGGCAATCATTATTCCAGAACTAGAAATAGAGCAGTGAACAGAATATAGGCCCTGACTTTAAAGGTGTATGTCTAGTCAAGCCAGGAGATACACAAGAAAATACGAAACTCAAATTTGTGTCTTATGGGATATGAAAAAAGTAAGTACAGATTTTCAGGCGACTGCATAGGCAGAGCTATGTGACTTAAAGAATAAGTGGAATTAATCAGAAGAAGAGGTTGGAGAAGGCATTTGTCAGGCAGAGGGAATGCATATGAAGCCTTAGAGGCGAGGAAGAACACGGGTTGTTCAGAAAACTAAGATGAGGCTAATCAAACCTCGGAGAGGGTAGCAGCAGGCAGGTAAGTCAGAAGGGAAAATGACAAAGAATGAGGCTAGAAATGTCTGTTAGCACCAATCAAGGAGCATCTTTTAAGCCATATCCTGAAGAGAAGGAATGTAGTCTTAATCTGAGTGCAATGCACAACCTCAAAAGGTTCTTAATCATGACAGTGTGTGATAGGATTGAATTTATTTCTTGCTTATTACTGTAAAACAATACGCCCCTCTCTAGAAACTGTACATTTTGACCTATGATGCTATAATTTCCAAGGCGTAATGACAATAATAGCCAGTAGTATTGTGTTAACATGTTACTGGCACTATGTTAAGCATTATGCCTATATTATATCACTGAATCTTTAACACTATCCTATTAAGTAGATATTAGCATCTCTGACAGATGAGGAAACTGAGGTGCAGAGGTTAAGTAGCATGCCCAAGAATGTACAAGACTTACAAAGAAGAGCTAAAATTTAAATCCACTGTAGATTGAATCTGAAGGTCAAACTGAGCATGAGCTTTGTGGAAAAATCAAATTTAGCTTCCAAATCTGATTCTCAATGAATGGGTGATCATGGGCTTTCACAGGCTCAATTTTTCCTTGTATTTAAACAATACAGATGGGCTACATAATTCCCTTTATCAAGAAATAAAATACAATGTATTTTATTTCTCAAAGATGTCGACAGAAATATAGTTCATTTTATTCATTTAACGCATAGTATTTGAAAGGCAAGAGATAGAGTTACATGAAATCAAGCCTTATAGAAGATGTGAGCTCTTTCAGAGACCATTCCAAATGTCTCCTCTTCTCTCCTTACCATCTCAATCTTCTTTTCCAAGACTTGAGATGGAAATCCAGCAATAGAAGATGATTTCCATAAACACGTATTGACTGTCAATGGATCAGAAAATACACTATCACTGGAACCTCTCTCCCACATATTGCTGTCATCAGGTTTTTTTCTTCTTTATGGTCCGTCTACAGTGACAATAATCCAGGCTCTGTTTTCTCCCCGTCAATTACACTTTAAGCTCATCAGGCTGAGACGTTTTATTAAAGAAAAACAAACAAATCTAAAAAGATAGCTGCTTAAAGCTAACAAAAAGATTCAATGTGGAAAGTGGCTAAATTGCATTTGCTAGATTTCAAGTAGCCAAAAGGTACCTTTTTGTGTATTTTACACCACTATCTATAAGAAAGAATGAAAGTCATTACACAAAACAGCTAAAGAAGGATAGAGAGCCATCACATTTTACTCCCTTCAGGTTGGCTTTTGATACTGGAAACATAATTCATTGGTCTCAGCTTCAGAATTTTTAGACTTCCTGGAACCACAGGTTTAAAGACTTGGCAAGCTCGAGTCGTGGCTTCAGTCTGTGTCTCCTTAGAGAAAAAAATATGAAGACCAAGTGATTTACGGTATGTTCTTCTCAAAAAAACTCCCCAACCCCTGACCACTAAATGGACTTGGAAATATGCCCATGGGGTTTCTTTATGGAAGGACAATCTCTGAGTGCTTATTATTCACTTTACTAGTATAGAATCTCTTTAATCATTGTCTCTATATTTGCTTTAATCTAGAAACTGTCAATTTATTAGTCCATAATGTGCCTAAAGCTTCTCACCATATTACCAGGAGAAAAGCTAGTATAAATTTAGAGGATGAGGCTGGATGAGTTAAATTGGTGTGGGATGGGAATATGAAGAGACAAAGAAGATAATCATAATTCAGAATTAAAGTTTATTTATAAAAATAGGCATTTCATATTTTGCATTTAGTGTAACGTAAGACTTAATTCCAGCCCATAATAACAATTGGTGAGTGAGTAAAAGGGTTACTTATTATAAACCTGAAGTTATCTATTCCCACTTTCCTCTGAATGTGGAAATGCTGTAGGTGATTCTCAAATACTAAATTTTAAAATTAGCATTTGGCAACTATGTATCTATGTGGAATTACTAGAAATTGGGAGAAAGACAAAACCAACACACTTATTTTGAAGAGGGTCCCAACACAATCTTCCAGCCTGCTGACTTACAATAATAGGTCCTGCCTTCCCTGTCAACCAACCATTCCTGTTTTTATTTTCTTACCAGAAATAGAATTTGGGAATTCAAAGAAACTTAGATGTAATCTATACCTACCTTCTTATGAATGAGAAAGCTGAGGTTCAAAAAGGGTATCTTACAAAATCACAAAATATCAGAATTTGAAGGGACAATGAACGTTTAGTCAACTTTATTATAAATTAAGAGGAACAGAAGTACAAAAAGTACTTAACTGTTATCACACCTATTTCCCACCACCCATAACTGAAAAGCTGTTTACATTTTGTCATATTTACTTCCATACATTTTTATATAAGAAATTAAATTACGCAGATACATTTGAACTTCTTTCAATCTCTAGTCTCCCTTATCAACCCAGGGACAGTCACTATTACATATTTTCTGAATCTTTGCAGTCCATTTTGTATCATTTCATATATACACATATATATCGATGGATAATAAATGTTCTCTACTAGTTCCAGTCGTTAGGGACCCTTCAACAAACAGTATTCTGATTTTGTGTGATTATATATTACTTTTCCTAGAAAGATGCAGTACAAAACCAGTGGAAGACAACACAATTGTAAACAATTTCAATATAACACACTCATTTAATAGATGGATCAGAGAAGTTAAGTGACCTCCTCGAGTGACATGGTGTCACCACCTGGTGATAACTCAGATATCTTGCCCCAAATCCATCCTCACATTACTTTTTCACTGGAAAACCCCACCTGATTATCTTGTTCCTCCTATTTTAAGTGCTGACCTGTTTAAGAACTGAGATTTTAAGTGGATGTTTTCCTACTTCATTTTTAGAAAGGCTCCTTTTTTCCTCCCCCACACCTTCATTCAGAAAAGAAACAATTCTGGGGTTGAGAAATTTCATACCAGAAACAATATACTCTTTAACTTCACACTTTGTTCTGAACAGCAGGGCCAGCCAGGCAGACACCAAGCCTCACACACCATTATGAATCTGTCAGCAATTACAATTCTAAACCCTATTCGGTTTTTACTTGCTTCAATCAACTTGTCACTGCAGTGAGGATTATCTACTTTCTCAACATAAACATCAACAGAAGTGAGTGCAATGGCTTGCGTCCTTTGCGAAGGCACTGCCAGGGAGAATGTTAAATAGCATATTCTGCAGACAGGAGGGATCTGAGGCCTTAATGGGCCGTAATTAGAGGGAGCAGAGACTAAACAACCCTTTGTGTGATACTTCAGAATTCTCGTTAGGATTGTAAAAAATTTGGGGAGATGCAAGGAGACTGCTTCTGCTTCTCTCTTCTGCATTTCTTGAGCTAGAGAGAAACACGAAAATGTGTCTGGTGTGATGTTTCCACTCAGAATCAAAGGGCCATGGGGTATCTTGTTGCACAACCCCCACATTTTAAAGGATTAGGAAACTGAGATCCAGAGACAGAGAGGCCATGGCCAAGGTCAATGAGACAGAGCTGTGTCCTCTCAGTCCATGCTCTTCCTACACTGCCCCCTGCAGGAGGGGTGGAAAGGACTTGAGTAAGAAACCACATTTCCCTCCACGTTCTCACACAGCTTTCCACCACACCCAATGGTGCAAAGATCAGGCAGCACACAGAATTTGAGGACAGGGAAAGCCCAGGGCTCCAGGGGCACTCGAAGGAGAGTTTCATTCCACCTCAAGTCCCTTGTAAAGATAAGAGAATGTGTAAGCACACAGGTGGAAATTAATTTAATTCCTTCTAATAAGTTATTTTTTAGATAATTGGCTAAGGAAGTAGTGGTAGGTGAATGAAGACAAAGCTTGGAATCTTCTACTGCTACTGACAGCTAACATTACATATATTACTTTATGTAATCCTCATATAACTTTACAAGGTTGGCACTATTATTATCATCTTTATTTTTTGGAAGAAGGAACTGAGGCACAGGGTGTTAGGTAACTTGCTCAAGGTTATACCCATGGTAATGGCAAAACTCAGATATGAACCTGGATGGTCTGGCTGTAGAGGCTCCACTCTTAACCACGTAAGTAGGCTGACAATCATCCTGGGTCCCTGGGACTGTCCCAGTTTTCGTAATGAAAGTCTCAAATCCCAGGAAACCCTTCAGTCCTACAAATACCAGGACAATTGATTACCCTCACATAGCCATACTGACTCTTTTATTTGCCAACAACTAAACCCAAGCCTCAAGAAGTGATCCGGCTAATGAAGTCGACGTGCCTTTTTTCATGCCTTTGGAAGACAGTAGTTGTGGGGAAGAACTTAAATATTTACAGGTGCCAAGTGCTGTAACTGAGAAATTTTCATGCTTTACATCATTTTGATTTTCACATGCACCTTAGATGAGCTGTATAGTCATGAAAAGGGAGGCTTGGAGAGGATCAGGTCAGTTGTCTAACGTCCCAGAGTTATCAGGTGGCAAAGCCAGGATTTAAAACCCAACAAGCAGAAAGATCTTGAGATTTCTTGATAGGGATATGGCTAAAACGAGGAAGTCTCTGATTTTGAAGATCTTACCTGTTTGGTGTGTTTGCCTCTATTATGGAAATGTATATCTGGAAATGCAGGTATAACTCTTTGAGAGTGTCCCCTGAGTAGAGTTTTATGCTTCCTTCTTTTCACCCAGCTACGGGATACAGCTGCTCACAGCATGGAGCCCACACTCTCAATGCCTCCCTCATCTTCAGGCTATGTTCACACTGATCTCTCTGTGTAGATTATTACTCTCCTGCCCTTTTGTACATGTAAAATCCCTTCCCATTCTTTAAGACTAGTTCAAATGCTATCTTCCCTTAAAGACATCCCTATACATCCCACTTTAAATTAACCATTCTCTCTTCTTCCTTCCCTCTACAAGCTTATACCTTTTTAAAACAGGTATTCTAATCTGCCTTATCTTAGAGTTATAGCATGCAGAGGTGCGGAGGGGGCTTGCTTGACCCTCTCAGTATGCTGGGATCCCCACCTGGGCAGGGTATCTGTCATATTTTTTTTCTTGGTACTCCACTGTGCCAGAGATTGCACCTGCACGAGTGTGTATGTGTCGATGTATTTAGATATGGACTTTGATGTTTGTACATGGATATTTGGATTATAAAAACAAATATATAAGATATTTGTGTATATCAGGGAATAATTTCTTTGGCACTTCTAGGCCAGGCTGTACTCTAAAATGAAAGCAAAAGATAAGGTCAATAAGCTAGATGACTATATTAGATGCCTATTTCTACAAATCTTAAGTACACTCACAAAGCTATTTGATGTTAGAATAATAATTTTTAAATAACTTAGTAGAAATAAAAACAGTGGAGAAAATCAGTTTCTATTTTTTTGGCTATGAGCCAGCTCACCATATAACCTTTGGTCCTCTTTTTACCCAAACTGTAGGATGATGGTGATAAAACTACATGATTTTTAGTAACCTATCCAGTTCTACATGCCTATAATTCAGTAATTCTAATAATCAGAGCGATTCTTCCCTCCATAGGAACATTCTGTTCCCCACTGGTAAAGTCATGGCATTTAGAAAATTTTGGATAAATAGTAATATCAATAAGAAATTGGTAAAGAACCAATTAAGCCACCTGAGGAAGAAAAGAGTATTCTATTTGAATGAAGGAAGCCAGAAATTCTGGAAGGATGTGATGTGTGAAATGCAGGCTGGGGGTTTAATGAGTTTGAGGCGTGAAAAACCCAAGCTTCAGGGCTGCATTCCCTGGCAGCCTTGAGCACGGCATGTTTCCATGCCCTCTGCGGCTGAGTTCTATTTTAGAATGTACTCCATGCCTGAATCCTCTAACACAGCTGTGACTGTCTGTTAACTTTTAGGCACAGCCCTCCATTCAAGCAAATGGCTCTTGTTTTTATATTGACAAGCCTGGAGAAAAGGCAACATGAGAACGGACCCAGAAACAGACAGAGAATTGATTGGCAGCAGAGACGCAGCAGTTATTGAGATTGAGGTATAGCAAACTTAGCCCAAGGGGCCAGGGAAGATAAAAGATTACTCTATAAAGATCAGAAGCAAATAGCATTGGGAAGTCTCACTGGACAGCCCTATCCACTAAGAAATGGTTCATTCAGTATCCAAGAGCTCTTCAAGACTCCTTTGCTATCAAGGTTCCTTTCTAGCTGGGGCATAGCATTTGAGACTTTAACCTGCGGAAAAAAATGAGAGCATAGATGAGTGGTTTCACCATGCTCCCACCCTTCGTTTCTTCTGGAATCCTATCCATGGCCCAGAGTTCAGAGCTGTCAAGTCCTGCCCTTGAATGCTTTGGTTAAGTGGATGCCCAGCCCAACTGAGGAAGCTGTGTCAGGGTTGGGTTAAGCTCTCCAGCTGCTAGATAGGACAGAAGTGGTCACTATGGAAACAAGCCCCCCATCAATCATTTAGTGACTCACAAAATCACTGGGAAGCAAAGGGGACTAAAGTCCCTGGAAAGACTACACCTTTTTCTTTAAAAAAAAAAAAAAGCTGTCTGACTGCATTCTTGAAAGACAAGGCGGCTGCTTCCAAAACGGAGTGGAAATGGCTAGGGTTGCCTCTGTCTCCTGAATTTAGGCCTAGAAGCTCTGCCCTGAGCCTATGAAGGTGGGGAGGCCCCCATCTGTGCGTATTTTGCTATTGCAGCCAGTTCTGTCTGCTATGACAATGTCAGAGATAGAAGAGATTTTTTTTCCAGGGGGTGGGGTGTGGGTGTTATCTATTCAAAACTCTCATTTGTAAAGGAATAAGTGAGGGCTAGGGTGTGAATAACTTGCCCAAGGTCCACAAGGGTAATCAGTGGAAGAGCCAAAACTAGATTCAAGGTCCTACACCACAAATTTGTTGCTCCTTCCACAATCCTAGAGTCTGAGTGGATTTTATTCTGAAGTTAATGATTCATACAATAAAGGATTGATATCCAGAATATACATGGAACTCAAACATCTCAACAGCAAAAAATAAAAAATAAAATAAAATAAACGATCGATGAGAAAATGGGCAAGGGATCTGAACAGATGTTTTTTGAAAGAAGACATACAAATGGCCAACAAATACATTCCAAAATTCTCAACATCACTAATGATCAGAAAAATGCAAATCAAAAGGACAAAGAGATATCATCTTCACCCCAGTTAGAATGGCTATTATCAAAAAGACAAAAAATATCAAATGCTAGTGAAGATGTAAAGGAAAGGGAACACACTGTTGCTGAGAATGTAAACTAGTATAGCCATGATGGAAACCAGTATGGAGATTTCTGGAAAAGACAAACAACAACAACAACAAAAAACACGTAAAATTAGAAGGACCATATGATCCAGCAATCCCATTACTGGGCTTTTATCCAAAGGAAAGAAAGTCAGTGTAAAGAAAAGACATCTGCACCCCCTGTTTATTGCAGCATTGTTCACAATAACCAAGATACGGAATGAACCCAGGTGTCCAACAACAGACAATTAGATAAAGAAAATGTGGTATATACACACAATAGAATACTATTTGACCATAAAGAATGAAATCCTGTCATCCACGGCAATATGGATGAAACTGGAAGACATTATGTTCAGTGAAATAAGCCAGGAACAGAAAGTTGAACACTGTATGTGCTCATTCATATGTGGGAACTAGAAAAAAGTTGACTCATCAAAGTAAAACATACAACAGAGGATACACTACAGACTGAGAAGGGCAGGGGGACGGAAGGGCTGGGGAGAGATTTGTTAAAGGAAATAAAATTACGGTTAGGTAGGAAGAATAAGTTCTAGTGTTCTATAGCACTGCAGGATGACTACAATTAACAATAATGTATTACATAGCTTCAAATAGCTAGAAGGAGGATATTGCATGTTCCCAACATAAATAATAAATATTTGAGATATAGATATGCTAATTACCCTGATCTGATCACTTACATTACATATATGACCATATCATGATGAACCCTGCAGATATGTATAACTGTTTTGTGTCCATTTAAAAAATTTTTAAAGTTTTCAGAATATCTCTGTTTGACAGTTCCTTCTAAGGCCCTGGAAAAAGCCTTAGCAATGTGTTTCCATGGCCATTTTTCTTTCTGTACTTTTTTTTCAGTTTTTAAAAAGTAATTATTTTAACTGCAATCAGTTAAGAATCCTGTTTCTTTCCATTCGGTTTCCCTTCCATGACTCTTCCTCTCCTGTTGGGCATTAAAATGGACGTCGTCGGCATTTGTGAGATCGGATTTAGAAGCAGCTAAGGTAGCTTTACGTTCAGTTGGGGTTTAGTAGGGTGTACTTCTGTGGTTTACAGTCACTTTCACGATGAATTAAATTATTGCTTACACTATGTAGGACTGGCCTCCAAGAATACTACAACCAGCTAATAGCATGATTCGAAGGAAGCGCAGGGCCAAAGTTCAGGTCCCGTGGAAACAATGAATGCGCCCCAAGGTAGACAGCACAGGAAGCATGAAGGTAACAAAACAAAATGAGATTAGAAATATACAAACCAGGAGGTAGTCTGAAAATTTTTCCAAATCTCAAATCTCATGTGTGAAAGAAACTTCATAAATATTTTCCTAAATTTGAAAAGCATGTTTAAAATGTATAAAATCATTATCAGTTATGAAGCTGAATAAAACTTTTCTAAACTACCAATAATTTTATAAAAATACATTTCAATCAACTGAAATAACATGAAATTATCTTTCTATTCCCTTTACAGAAAAAGAAAATTTTTAAACTCTATTTTTATATGAAGAGGTGACCCAGCAATATGTAGTCAAGAATGAGTATGAATAAATAATTACTGAGATTCATTCATTAATAAAGGTATCAAGGTTTTAGATGTTTGTTTTTTTAAATATCTATCAGGTTTGTAATGTCTATAATGAGATTTATTTTTCTTTCAAAATATGCATTTTTGTGTCTGATTTTGATTTTGTGTTTATAATATTGCATTCTTTTTTCTTTAAAAAAAAAGAAAGAGTCTACTCTCAGCCAGGCCCAGTGGCTCATGCCTGTAATCCCAACCCTTTGAAACACCGAGGCAGGAGGAATGCTTGAGCCCAGGAGTTCAAGACCAGCCTGGGCAACATAGTGAGACCTTGCCTCAACAAAAAATAGATAAACATTAGCTGGGTATGGTGGTGTGCACCTATAGTCCTAGGTGCTCAGGAGGCTGAGGTGGAAGGATCACTTGAACCCAGGAGTTCTGGGCTTCAGTGAGCTATGATTGTGCCACTACATTCCAGACAGGGCAACAGAACAAGAGTTGAGAGTCTTTTCTTTCAAGGAATTTTAGAATTGCATCTTTAAATACACACACACACACACACACACAGCCCCCTTCAAATTAATAAAAGCTTCAGTTTCTGTGAAATTGTAATCTGTCCTTTGCCTGGAATACGTCTTTAGTGGTTTTATATTAATCACAGGATTACTGAGAATAACAGGAAGCTTCCTGGTTGCTTTAGGTGGTCAGGAACCATCCTTGTTGTATAGTCACTCCAGCACCATCTTCACTGGAATTTAGAAATTTACAAGAGTGTTTGGAGTCTTTCGCTTTGTATCCAGAAACCGTTCCCTAATGCCAATCCCTTTGGGTCAATTGCATTACGGGTAACAAGAACAAAGCACTATAATACTTCACTATTACTCATCAGTGTTATGTTTGTATACTGCTTATCTCCCGAGCAACCAAACCACTTAGTCTCATTTAATTTTATCAAATTCAATTTGTCTTTTGAAAATCTGAGGCACAGATTATTCTACCCCATTTTAAAGATGGAGAGGACTAAATATACAGTGCTAAATTGTTGAAATTCAAACTTTTCAATTACACCTCTATTTACTTACAGAGGTTGCTGCAGGAATTAAATAAGATAATGTATATGAAATATCCTAGCTTAGATGCCAACACCTAAGTGCTTGGTAAATGTTAGTTTAATGTTAGATGATTCTTTACCCATAGGTAAGCGTTTGTCGACTTGGGCTCATGAAGCACCTGGATGCCTGGAGACATTTCTAGAGTTCCTTGAAAGAAAATTTGGTTACAGCACACAAGCTTCAAATGTCTTTGCTCCAGCCTGCACTATGGATTGTAAATCTAAATAAAAAATCCCAACCCATAATTTTTTTTGCAAACTTTATTCGTTAGGAAATGTTAGTGAGAACAGATTTGTGAGGTAACGTGTCATCAGAACTGATCTCAACTTTCCAACCCCGAGTAATATGGCCTTAGTCAAGTCATTCTATTTCTCTGTGTTTTGATTGGAAGCAGAGAGAAATAGAATGATTTGACTAAGTCACTGGAAAACCAAAGATATTAATAATGTGTAGGCTTGAAAGAGAATCTCAAAAAAGTATGATAGATCTTTGAAACTGAAGACATATAGACCATGAGTTATGCTTTTGCACCAGTAAAATAAGATGGGGAACTAAAGCTACCTGGTAGCTCATTGATACTTCATCTGCCTCCTTCCACCAGCCCACCACCAACTCCCTCAGAACCACTAGATATAGACAAGCATGAATCATTTAATATGGTCACAGAACAAAATGTAAAAGCTTACACCCTGAACCATGCAGAAGTAAATGCATATTTGAAAGAAGGCAAAAAATAAAATTTGCTGGAAAAGAAAGCTTGGGTTATCTCACTAATATTTTTATTTTCATAGAGGAAAGGTGAGATAGAAACTAAAGGTGATAAAAAAACAGAAGTAAACCATATTATTTAAGTAACAAGTGTACTCAGTGGTGAAAATAATAAGTGTTTAAGGAAAAAGGGAAAGAAGATGTGGAATATAGTGTACATAAACTAAGTCTGTCACCAAGCATAAGGGGCTCACTGCCCTATATGCTAGAAGCCAATTCTATAAACAGGGTTTGGAGAAAAGAAAAGCTTTTTTTTTTTTTTTTTTTTTTGAGACATAGTTTGGCTCTGTTACCCAGCCTGGAGTGCAGTGGCATGACCTCGGCTCACTGCAACCTCTGCCTCCGGGGTTCAAGTGATTCTCCTGCCTCAGCCTCTTGAGTAGCTGGGATTACAGGCACCCGCTATCATGCACAGCTAATTTTTGTGTTTTTATTAGAGACGGGGTTTCACTTGTTGTCTAAGCTGGTCTTGAACTCCTGACCTCGTGATCCGCCCGCCTCGGCCTCCCAAAGTTCTGGGATTACAAGCATGAGCCACTGCACCCGGCCAAGAAAAGCTTTTTATTGCTAGTGGACGAACAAGGAGACCGGAGTCCAGCTCAAATCTGTCTCCCTGAGCTGGCTTTAAGGCAGTAATTTTATTAGAAAAGTTCTAGGAGTGGATTCTGAGATGAGTAGGTGATTGATGGGAAGAAAGGGGAGGTCTGGAAGTTCCTAGGGCATGTGCAGTTATCTTTTCATGCTACTTCATTGATTGCATGTACAAATTGTTGGGGAACTGGTATGAAACATTAGGTGGACATTCAAGCTGTAACATCAGCAGACTGCTGCACAAACTCCAGTCAGCCATATTGGTTCCAGCTGATTTCAGTCAGTTTAGTTATCTTACAAGGGGAGTTTCAGCTCTTAAGAAGTTTTGGCCGGACGCAGTGGCTCAGGTCTGTAATCCCAGCACTTTGGGAGGCCAAGGCGGGGGGATCACCTGAGGCGGGGGGATCACCTGAGGTCAGGCGTTCGAGATCAGCCTGGCCAACATGGCAAAACCCCATCTCTACTAAAAATACAAAAATTAGCCGGGGGTGGTGGCGGGTGCCTATAATCCCAGCTACTCGGGAGGTTGAGGCAGGGAGAATCGCTTGAACCCGGGAGACAGAGGTTGCAGTGAGCCGAGATCGCGCCATTGCACTCCAGCGAGATTCTGCCTCAAAAAAAAAAAAAAAAGAAAAGAAAAAGTTCTTTAATTTTTTATCGGCCCTCCTGCAAACTCAAGAATTTCGGTTAGTCATTGGTATCTTTAACTCTTTGGGGCATGGTTTCAAGTTTTAGTCTTTCATAGATGGAAATTAATAGATAATATTTGAAGTTGATTAATTAATACATAACAATCTGAACTTTTTTTTAGAGTTTTGGATTTATAGCAGCAGAACTAGAAAGAAAGGTCCTCGGCCGGGCGCGGTGGCTCAAGCCTGTAATCCCAGCACTTTGGGAGGCCGAGACGGGTGGATCACGAGGTCAGGAGATCGAGACCATCCTGGCTAACACGGTGAAACCCCGTCTCTACTAAAAATACAAAAACTAGCTGGGAGAGGTGGCGGGCGCCTGTAGTCCCAGCTACTCGGGAGGCTGAGGCAGGAGAATGGCGTAAACCCAGAAGGTGGAGCTTGCAGTGAGCTGAGATCCGGCCACTGCACTCCAGTCTGGGCGACAGAGTGAGACTCTGCCTCAAAAAAAAAAAAAAAAAAAAAAAAAGAAAGAAAGAAAGGTCCTCAAAATGAATTATTACTAAGTTGGAAGTAGGAAGAGGTGGGTTGGGAAGCTGCTGGTTTTCAACATAAGCTCGTCTATATAATTTTAATGTATTTACCATTTGATTAAACATAAAAGAAAATAAACCACTCATAAGGCATGTGTTATTTCCTATCTTTGGTAGCATCAAAATAACATCAGACATGCGATATTGCTATTATTAAGGATTTTATTCTCAGTCATCTCTGTTCTTCATTCTACACCTGTGCGGTCCAATAGGATAGCCTCTAGATACACGCAGCTGTACACATTTAATTAATTAATTTCCGTTCCTAATATTCACCTCTCTTATTTCATGGCTAGTGGCTACTGTGCCAGATAGTATAGAATGAATTATGATTCTATAACGAATTATGGAATTTTCCATTATTGCAGAAAGTTTTTGAATAGTTATACCTTCACACTGAGCAATTTCATCCACTCTTACAATTCTAACTACCACTCATTCTTGGATGAATCCCTGACCTTTATATCCAAGCAAAGACCCTGTCTCCTGAGCAACTTGCCTTCATATGGACCTGCTAATTGTTTTCACTTGATCTCCCCTACCCTTTCAAACTCAACTTATCCAAATCTGAACACATTATATTTCCCATGAAAGTCATTATTTTTTCTTTTTACATTCCCCACTTCTATTGTTGATGCATCATCTTAAAAATCCCTAGAGTCAGATGCCTGGTCTCTACTGCTTGCAGTTCCCTCTTCTTCAAGCTGTTAGCAGGCCAGGAGAGCCTCGACTTATTACTTCTTCCTGATCTTCCTACTCTTCTTGCCAGAGTATCTATCAGGTCATCATATGCTGCTTACTTTAGGTGTGGCCTATGGTTCTGCTAACTGAGCTCTGCTCTGAAACTGACAGGCTTACGCCAGGCACTCTGTATATCACTCAGCTCGTTGTCTACATGTTTTTCCACATAGTAAAATGTCATTCCACACTTTCTTTAGCTATGCACATTCTGATTGTTGCTAGGTGCTGTTGATGTAACCACAACAAAGTATTTGAGGAATAAAAAGGCGTTTGGTAAAAACAAAAAAAAAAAATTCTTTCTAAAATTCGGGAGAAGTCCTAACCTGGGCTGCTGCTCTGTAAAACCAGACCACAAAAAAGGCAGTGGTTTCACAGAAGTTTAAGCATGTGCTACCGAAATGAGTTGAAACCAAAACGTCTGGGGGCATCCACATCATAAGACCCATTTATTGATTGCCTAATATAAGTACAAGGCTGTGCTAGAGAACAAACTGAGATATCTTCAAGGGGCTCACGGTCAATCAGGGGAGAAAGAGTTTAATAATTATCTTTAATATAAGTCAGCTTGTGAATCTAGTGGAATGGAATGACAAGCTCAATCTGTTCCAACCTGATTCTAGCAGGTCTTCCACAGAGGTCAGAAAGCTAAATATTAAAACTTTCAGATTCCGTTGTAGCTAGGTTCTGGATAGGAGTAAGTTCTAATTTAACGCAGATCTTCTTCCAAGGAGTACACAACGCTTGCCAGCTTTCTTAGCCTCTTCTTACTTCACTTTCCTCATCTCAAAATTGAAGTGGTGATGTTAATATTATATCCTTGAGAAAGTGATTTGAAGATTCATTGATGTAATTAATGTAAAGATCATAGCACGCTGTCTGGGACACATTAAACACTCAATAATTTTTTGCAATTATTATTAAAAGATAGAAATGAAATGCTCTCCCCAGGTTCTGCTTCAGGATACATAAGGAGGAAGGAGGCAGAATGTGTCACATCCATTTTCTGGGGCAAATCTAGCAGACACAATGTGGTCTGAAACCAGCAGTTATTAGATTGTATCTAAGGTGATGAGATCCTGCTGTTAGAATAGCAGGTTCTGGCTGGGTCCTTCTTCCTGATCTTCCTACTATTCTGGCCAGAGTACCTATCAGGTCATCAAATTCTGCTTACTTTAGATGTGGCCTATGATTCTGCTAACTGAGCTCTGTGCTGAAACTGACAAGCTTATGCCAGGCACTGTGTACATCACTCAACTCTTTGTCTATATGTTTTTTCCCCCATAGTAAAATGTCATTCCACACTTTCTTTAGCAGCTGAAAGTGTGCTGTGGCTCACGCCTATAATCCCAGCACTTTGGGAGGCCACGGAAGGAGGATCACCTGAGATCAGGAGTTCAAGACCAGCCTGGTGAAACCCCATCTCTACAAAAAACACAAAACTTAGCTGGGCATGGTGGCGTGCGCCTATAACCCCAGCTACTAGGACAGCTGAGACAGGAAACAAGCTTGAACCCAGGGTGGAGGTTGCAGTGAGCCAAGATTGTGCCCCTGAACTCCAGCCTGGGCAACAGAGCAAGACTCTATAATAAATAAATAAATAAATAAATAAATAAATAAATAAATAAATAAATAAATAAGAATAGCAGGTTCCTGGTTGTGTAGCTTTCTGCATATGGCAGAGAAAACCAATAGCTTGGTAAGTCAAATTTTCTGTGCTGTTCTGGAGTCACTTCTGGAATCCCAGCCCTAGAGCTTGTGTCTCCAGCTTTTCTAATGATATTGTAAGTACTTTATTCCATACTTTAAAAGATTTTCTGTTTAAAATAGTGAAATTGTTTATGTTACGTGAAACTGAATCCAGTTTGAAATAGGCAAAATGGAAGAAGCAGTATCATGTCTCTGCCACTAGCAAGCTGTGGTGGCTTTCTTGAGTATGTCTGACAATAACTGGGTCATGTTATTATTTCAGAACTCTGTTTCTTCACTTATAAAATGGAAGGCAGTCCCGAGGCAGAACATGGAAATGGTAGCTAATTTATTTGGTCCACTAAGAGAAATTTCTCTCACTACTGTCTTCCGAGATCACCATGGAGTACAATACTGTAGTTGTTCATTTTCAGGTGATATAGCAGAAGTATCTGTAAATCAAGTTCATTTTGTTTTCCTCAGTCCATTGGTCACAAGGAGCTTCCCAGAAAGCCATAGGTGTGGATTAGGTGGGAGAAGAATCAGCTTAACAATAACTCACAACACTCATATGCATGTTTATTGCAGCACTATTTACAATAGCAAAGACATGGAACCAACTCAAATGCCCATCAATGATGGACCGTATGAAGGAAATGTGGTACATATACACCATGGAATACTATGCAGCCATAAAAAGGAATGAGATCATGTCCTTTGCAGGAACATGGATGAAGCTGAAAACCATCATCCTCATCTAACTAACACAGGAACAGAAAACCAAATACCACATGTTCTCACTCATAGTGGGAGTTGAACATTAAGAACACATGGACACAGAGAGGGGAACAACACACATCATGGCCTGTTGTGGGGTGAGGGGTGAGGGGAGGGAACTTACAGAAGGGGTCAATAGGTGCAGCAAACCATCATGGCACATGCATACCTATTTAACAAACCTGCACATTCTGCACATGTATTCCATTTGTATTTCAGAAGAAATAAAGAGAAAACAAAAAATAGAAAAAAAGTGAGAAGAAAATTTAGTAGGAACAGGCATTACGGTCCTCTGGGACACTTGCTCATGCAACTTATTTGTGCCTTCAGGACCTGCTTAAGCCTTATCTTGTCTATATCATCTCTAATATAATATAATGCCATTGTGCTTGCCCAGCTTTATGGTTTGATGGGTCAGACAACACCTAGTACATTCTTAGGCTGCATGGCAACTTGACAGCGTATAGCCAAATGGCCAACTATTAAGTTTCTTGCTTTCTTTCCTTTTTTTTTTTTTTTTTTTTGATACAGAGTCTTGCTCTGTCGTCCAGGTTGGAGTACAGTGGTGCAATCTAGGTTCACCACAACCTCTGCCTCCCAGATTCAAGCAATTATCTTGTCTCAACCTTCCTAGTAGCTGGGATTACAGATGCCCACCACCACGCCCAGATAATTTTTGTATTTTTAGTAGAGACGGAGATTGGCCATGTTGTCCAGGCTGGTCACGAACTCCTGACCTCAGGTGATCCACCTGCCTCAGCCTCCCAAAGAGTCTTAAGTTTCTAATGGAGCTCAGTCACAAGCCAACAGCTGTTTCTCAAAAAAAAAAAAAAAAAAATTATCTGGGAGGATGGCATATCTGTGCTTAAAATTCTGAGGTCTACCCAGTGATTCACCTAGAGGGACTGAACAAAGGATCCACACATCGTCTATATCTGCCACAGATACTTTGAGCCCCTTTAGATCTGCTGGGGTATACAGCCCAAGTGGTAAGGCAGATTGAATGGTAGCCTGGACCTGTTTCAGATTCTTCTCTTATTCGGTGCCCCACTCAAAACTGGCAACTTTTTGGATTACTTGGTCAATATATTCAAGTAGCAGACCCAAATGAGGCATATGTTACTTTCACATCTAAAGAACCCCATTAAGTATTGAGGGGTTAACTAAGAAATTTAGTCACATGGGGCAGCAATTTACCATTTACCTTAGGATGCATATATTGACATGCCCCAGACCACTGATCCTTTACAAAGGTTACTGCTGTGACTTTCTGGTGACAAAGAAAAGAATTTTGAGGTGATACGTTTTCATGCATATGTTTTATATATGTGTTAGAACAGTTACTACTTCCTGCTTTCCTGGTTTAATCAACATGATATCATCAATGAAATGGACCAGCATGATGTCTGGGAGAACAGAGAGGTGATCAAGATCCCTGTTGACTAGAATATGACATAAGGTGAGAAGGTTGATATAATAACCCTGAGTATATTGCTGGCTCTACCAGCTGAAAGCAAACTACTTTTCATAATCTTAATAATAGATTAGAAAAGAAAAGAAAAAGAAATTCCAGATCAAGTTGGCTCAAGCAACAAAACTACATCTAGATCAATAGCTGTAGTTGGAGTCAGCATCTGATTAAATGTATGATAATTCATTCTCATTCTGCATTGTTTCTAAACCTATAAACAGATATGACTCCTAAAAAGTAAGTGAACAAGTGTGATTCATGAGACAGTAAAATAAATTCCAAAATAATTGTAAGGTTTTGCCAACTTATATCTATAGAGGGAGAACATGTATGGGCACTGATTCCAAGGTTATCAGATCAGAAGCATAATGTTGGAACACAAAGAATTCATGGATTAGAGTAGACCAGGCCAAGATTCTTGATCCAATGTATTTGAGACACTAAGAGTGGCTCTAATAGTTTGCTTTGTTAACTAAACCATCGACCTAAAGAAAGTATACATTAATGAACTTGAAATGCCAGAGGAAGGCATCTAAAGGTTTGGGGAGCTTGGGATGTGAAAGCAGTTTTACTATGTACAATCTTTTCACTTAGCCTCTATGTCCCCTAAGAAGTTCCAAAAATGCTTTCAACCCCAAAGCCAGAAATACATTTCTGAGGGAAATCCTACCATTCTTGAATAGTTGCATGGTGGCCATTCTCTGTGGGCAAGCATGACAGTGGAAACTGCTGCCATTTAAATGGGATCCCTGAATTCAGTCAGGATGGTGGTATCCTGGAGTGGCAGCTGCTGATTCAAGTCAGACTTCAAATCACTTCTGTTTCCACAGGTTAAATAAGACTTCAGTAGGCTGTCCATCTATTTTTGTTCTAGGGACACCATGATCAACTAACTAATTCCAGAGAACTCTGCGGATCAAAACATGTGTTTACTGCTTTGACTCTGCCGTCCATCACAATGATCATGCCCACCTTGTCCTCTAGACGGAAGACAGAAAAAAACTCATTTAAAAACAATGGTGGTTGCCAGATGCTAGACAGGAGTAAGTTTAACAGTGACTTAGGCAAATTTATAGGATAAAGTGTTAAACAAATAATTTAGAAAATAAATTAAAAAGTTGGAAAACAGTAATTACTCAGAACTAACACAATTTCAGTAAAAGTAATCTATGCTAAAGTGGTCTCATTTGTGCCTTCAATGAATTTACCCAATCAGGAAAATAGTTATATATTATATTATAGTATGAAGTTATTCATACATTTCATGTGAACAAACAGCATGATAGAGGAAACCTGGATTTTATTAATAACAGTACAGTGGCAAATAAAGAACAACTCCATTCTAATCTGCACTGATTAATCTATACATGAACTGCCAAGACAAGTGTTGAATATAATATTTTAAAAGAAGTGTTAACCAAACAGAATAGTCTATAAGCAAGAGACAAGCTCGATAAGGACTCTGGATAATGCATCATATTTAGAAATGATTGTGGTCACTGGAGTTTTGTCTCTAAATACAAAATAATGCAAAAATAAAACTACCACCTTTTAGGAAAGCACCTGCCTTTATTTGAAGTGTGAATATGTGAACTAGAAAATTAATTTATTTGGGATTCCTTCAAAGGAAGATCTAGCACCAAATCCATAAATTTCTAAGGAGAGAGGTTTGGGTGCAATGCCCAGAAAAACCTTCTACTTGCTGTTGCCCAGTGGTGGAATTAACTGCTTTAGAAAGCAAGGAGTTCTGGGCTCTTGGAATGCTCACACAGAAGCTGATTTTCCATCTGCTGTGCATGTTTTGGTTGAGGGCATTCCTGCTACCTCAACCAAAGGAGGCTAAACTACATGACCTTTAAGATCCTTTCTATCTCAGATTCCATGAAGAGTGAGCAGAGAATATTAAAGAAAGGAAAAGGAATTTCTGAGATGCATGGGGTAAGCATTGTGGGCAGCACACGACAGACAAGTTGGTGGTTCAGAAAAGTTGATCTCAACGCATCCATAATATATCATGATCTGTCATATCTACCATAAAACATAGGAGTTAATTAAACTGGGCTTGCAAATTCCATTTGGCTTCACTGAAAAGGGGACTGAGATGTTTACTAAGAATTTTTTAAAATTGAGTGTAAAATAGCGCACGAGATACGAGATCTAGGTTGAGAAGCAGTCTCATAACTTTATTCCTCATATTTCACATTGGCTGCAGGCCTGCAATGAAATATGGCTCTCTTTTTTTGGTTTTGGGCTTTGAGGCTAAAGAGAGAGTTTAGCAGAGGATATCATAATTCCTTTTTGTGGATACAGAATTATCCTAAGCAGTTGCCAAAATCAGGTAGAATAAGGCAAGTATTGGTCAACTCTCAGTAACTCCAAGGCCTCAAACAGAGTTTTTCCTTAGCTTCTGGGGAACTGGTATCTACAAGGAAATCAAGAGGCCTAGTCCCCTAACTGCTTTCGGAGCACGTTGTGGGAGGTGCAGACCAAAGGTGAGTTTACACATCAGTGACTAAAGTTTCCTGCCACTAAGCATAAGAAGTCACTCATGAGCAGCGTCCCTAAACCACAGCTACAGGATGTGGGCACAAGCCCTTGTATAATTGTTGGCCAAGAGCCAATGAGCATTCATCCCTGTGCAAATACCTTGGCTTTTTTATGTTGTTGTTAACCTTTGAAAACCACAGGCATTAGTCTCTCTCTTTCTTCCCCTTGGCACAAGTCATCTTCTTTTCTCCAACTTGGTCTCTTGTGTGTAAAGAATTTCTGAGGAGCTTTTAAGCCTAAATTTAATACTTTTGCCCTCCCCCTCTCCTGCCCCACAAAATGCCAGCAGAGGTGAAGCTGCCTTACAAAATATCTGCTGGCTCTGCCAGCTTCCGCAGCTTTGTTTGGGCTTTTTTTTTTTTTTTTTTATCAGATAGGAAACCAGAGAGCTCTGTGAGTGTCCTTAGCCTTTAAGAAAATGATGGCAATTTCTGGAAATTCCTCCCAAACGACTGTGCCCTATTGTTTTCTCCCTTCAAAATTATCTCCACAACTACGATACATCAATTCAGATGGCAAGTCTTTCCCAGGGAATACAGATATTATATTAGAAAGAGCAGTGGGCTAGGGATAGAAATTGGAAGATGTAGTCTAATCTCAGTATTTCCAAAAATTCACCATCTTCTTTTTGAGAAATATCTTTCTAGTTTCTAGGCCTTTGCTTCACGTTCTGTGAAATAAAAGCACTGAATTTACATGGTTTTTCTGTCTTCTTATCACCAGAACTCTATAAATTGGCTTCCTCAGGATGTTTCAACAAAGGCTCAATAAAAAATGGACCTCAAGGCAAATGATTCAAAAGTAGCCAACTTATAAGTGAGCTTCTCTTTTCTGCCTTAGATGACCGTAAGATGACCAAAGGTCAAGCCTCCAAAGAGGCCAAATTGACCACCAAGGAGTGAGTCCTGGTGATTGTTTAAAACTCCTCCTGTTATGTTAAAATATCTATCTCCTTTGAACTTTCTCACCTTCAGACCTGCCCGCAATATATCAGAAGACAGTGAGGCATTTGTCAATGGAGCTGTTCAAGCAGTTTCTGAAATAAAGCTTATCAGAGATTTTTCTAGTGGAAATTCCTGAATGAGATAAAGATCAAATAATGAAGACCTCCAACCATGACATTTTGGTTATGAAATGCTTTGTACTGTACTTAACATATCTTGTGTCTACTCCTATTATCAATCAAATTCATGATGCCATTTGCTAAACTGTAGTGGTAAGTTCAAATGATAGTCTGATAAAAACTCCAAGTGTACATATAGGTCCCCTGGGTTGTGGCTCCCTGTTGAGCTTAAAGACAAAGAGCCCAAGTAAGAACACCAAGTGCAAAATGAGAAAACCATGATCAGTAGGTCCATGGTAATGAAGAAACAATTTCTGGAGGAAATTTAGTTCCCTTGGATATTTTCCCACCTTCTCCTGCAAAAGTCCCATCACTGTCTAGGCAAATACTCAAAACTTTCTGTTTAATAAAAGAATTTAACCTCATTTCATTGAATCCTCATGAAATAAGCAAAAGTAATATAATTGTCTCCATTTTGCAGAAGAAGACATTAAACCTTAGGAAAGTTAAGGAAATTTTTTAGGGTCTCCCATGATTGAGCCAACTTTTTCCTAAGGAAAAAAATGGGTCTAATTAACTAAGTACTAGCAACAATTATTTGGAAAATGATAGGGTCACTGGCCTTAAAAGATTATGTCAATCATTTCTCCAAATGGTATCACACAGCACTTCTTCTCACAATATCTACTTTATCTAGTCTTTCCTTGAACATACCAAGTGATGGTGGGTTCACTGTTTAAAGCAACCCGTTCCATCATTGAAAATGTATAACTGTAAGAAGTCCTTTCTTATATTGAACTGCTATCCAAATTCCTAAATCTTCTCACCCTCTGGTCATAATACTGCTTTCTAGATCCCCTTTTTCCATTAATGGGATATCCTATATATGACAGCTTTTACAAAATGTGAAGGAAATTCATAAAGACCCTGATGTCATCTCTCAGTTCACTCCTTATGCAAAACAGCTTTGATTCCATTAAATGCTTATCCCATTGTTACAGACTGGCTCTCAGAACTAAGAAACATCTCCCTCCTGTCATCCTTTCTGAACTGTTTCCATTGATGATGGTGCACTGTGTCCTTTAGAAGGTCATTTGGGAACAGTCTGGCTTAGGTTACAAAGGGGACAAATGTGCAGAGAGAAGTCGATTGTCAGGCTGATCCTTAAATGGTAACTCAAAAGAATGTGTTGGACATTTCAGAGGCTTCTGCCAATAAATGCCACTATCTTGAGGCAAATGGGGATTTTCGGGCAGCAGTATTATAATAATTTGCCAATTATGCCTGCTTCAGAACCAGTGCCAAAACAATCCAACGTCTTTTCATTCCACTACTGTTGACAGGACAGCTATGGATTTCAACATTTCCTTTTACAGTCTCAATAGAAGTTCCCTGCCTTGGGGACTGTAACAATATTTGCCATCATGGGGGGAAGAAAAAGTGGGTGCTGTAAAGGCGGAAGAGAGGGAAATAAAAAAATATTAATAGAAGTAAACAAAGACAAAATAAAATGAGAGTTATTCAAGGTTTGGGGTTGAATGCCTGCATTAAATTGATGTTTATAAATATATCAGAGGACAAATCTTCTTTGAAAAGCAAGCTTTTCAACTTCACATAAAAGTCAAAAAAAAGTTGGCTGGAATTTTCTACTTAAATATAAACCAAGATGTGTCAATTCTGAGTCTTGGGAAAGGCAAAAAGCTTATTGTAGTAATGTCTATGTAGTCAACATTCAAAGCTTTTTTTCCTAAATAAATTTAGATAAAATAAGATTCTGAAATAAAAAAGAAAAGAAACTTGAGAGATGCAAACATATGAGATAATTTCCTGGGTTGTTGAAAATTAGATCTAAGTCGGGAAGGGACAAAGAGGAAATTAGAGGGAAAAGAGCAATGAGAATAGAGTGTTAGGACAGTGTTTTTGGAAACATGGTCTTCAAAACCGATCCATGGACATTCCATATGGAGCACCTCTGAGGCCTACAAAGAAAGATGCCTGTGGCATTCTCATCTTCATTCCAACTACAGTGATCCTACTTTTATCTGCTTTGTATATACTGCTTCTACAAAAGATTTCATTAGAAGAAAAAGGTCTGCTATTAAGAAAATATATTTGAACAAAAGATGGCAAAAGTAAATGAGCTAGAAACCAAATGTAGGATAGATTGAAACAGTTAGCCTTGGAGTAGGGATTCCATTTAACAGGCTGTGGTAATAATTTGTTGAGCAGAATTAAAAACCTGATCTAATAATACAGCTGTAAGCATGGAAAGGAGGAATGGATGAACAATTTTGATAAAAGAATGAGCTTCCAGTTTGACATTTGGGCATTGGAATACAACGCAGCCATATAGAGGTGGGATCGTATATAGGATGTCATTGGCAAGGAATCTAGAGAAATCAGAATTGACGGACTTCAGGAATGGATAACTGGGACCATATAAATACCACCGAGAAATCCAGGATTCTGATGATGCTCAATGTAAAAGGTCATTGGGACACTGATATTTAGATGATTAGCAGACAGAAATGCAAAACTGAATCTTGGAATAAATATTGGGAATGGGAATATACATTTGGAAGTCATCCTTATAAAGTGGTAGCTAAAATACTAGAGACAGTGAGACCCCAATGAGAGAATAAATCAGGATAAGAGGGCTGAAGACCAAGACCTCAAAAAAAAAAAAAAAAAAAAAGCCTACATTTAAAGAGCTGAAGCAACAGGACCTAAAGAGTCTTCTTTCCTAAGTTGATGATCGGGCACTCATTTGATAACAGTACTTGATAGGCTCAGCAGAATTTATTTTCTAGTTTTAAGAAAATTTGGTTATTCTGTGTGAGGTCTAAAGTGTGTATCTATCAGTCCAATCAAGCTTTTAAATTTTTGGAAATACTAAATATTCAAAATCATAAAGTATTACTTAAAAATAATTGGTTCAGTCTAAAAATAGGGTGGGTCAAAATGAAATTTTCAAGTGGCATATCTTTGGATGATATACAGATGGTACCAAAAAGACTCTCAAAAACCTATACTCCCACGGGCGAGGGAATAGCCAAGTTTGTTGCGGTTTCCAATGAATGACATCAGCCCTGTGTAGGTCTCAATCAAAATGGGTTCGGTTACCACCATCAGTTTCTTTCTGCTTCCAGATCCAGATGAATTCTTGTGGGCATTCTGGATAGCTGGAACAAGCTTAGACAGGAACCCAGACAACTGAAGAAGAAATAAAGAAGGCACAAAGTTAGTTACTGTAGATTAAGTTGAGAGATACTCACCTCCCCAGCCAGTCTTCACAGAAGTTGACTCCTGTCCTGGGGCTGCAGTTATTCTTACTTCTTAAACAGAAATGGTTAAATGTATCTCTATTAAGTTAATACAGTTAATAACTGTGCTTAACTCTATGAAGACTAACTTTCCTCAGGCCCAATTTTACTTCTTAATGTCAGAAATAATATGTGTGATTTTTCAGTTTGTTTATCATCCACGTAAGTCTACCAAGTACCATGTTAGTTTTAGCTGATTTAAGATTTTGTTAGTATACAAATAATTTGCGTCGGTATTAGTACTGTAAACTAACTCTCTTTGTCACTGATATATGAAAGGGCATCTGAAATTACTTAAGAAATACCGATGAAGCGCCTACAACACGTTCCAGAGACATTTTAAGTTGAACAGACAGGCAAAAAAACCCACTGTCATGGAGCTCACATTCTCGTGATTGCAGACAAAAAATATTAATAAAAATTTGGAGGGTGATAAATTCTAGAAGGAAAATAGAATGTGGCAAAGGGATAAAAAGTAAGGAAAGTTCGAGTTACTTCACATACTGTATTCAGGGCAAGTCTTTCTGGGAAGGTAAAACTTCAACTGAGACCCACATAATGAAAAAGAGCTAGCTATGGGAAGAAGAAATTCCAAGCAGAAAACACAGCACCTGCAAAAGCTGTAAGGGAGGCATGAGTTTAGCTTCTTCGAGGGACACAGAAAAGACCTGTTAGACAGAAGTCTAGGGATCAAAGGAAAGAGGTTGAAGCACTAGGCATGAAGAGTCTTTAGGGCCACATTAAGGGCTTTGGATTGATGTGATTTTAAGAAGAAGTTCAATGTTGTATAATGTTACTTTGAAAATAATAATAATTCTAGCTACTGTGTGGAGTCAAAAATAGAATGCTGTTAGGGCTAAGAATAGAAGCAGGAAGGCAAGATGAGTTTGGAATTCACTTCGGGAGTCCAGACAAGATATGATGGTGGCTTGGACAGTGTAGCAGTGGAGACCATCAGAACTGGTTAAATTAGGGATTTCGGGGGCAGTGGGGTCGAGCCAAAGAATTTGTTGGTGTGACTGAATTTAGGGATGAAGAGAAGGATAAAAATGACACCCAGATTTTTGGCCTGATCAACTGAGTGATATTATTACTGAGTTGAGAAAGCCTAGGAGAGGTACAGATTGGAAATAGTAAGATAAAGAGATGGAGGATTTTGTTGCAGACATGTGGTTTGAGTTATCTTACCAGGAATCCTCTTAGAGACTTTCAATAGGCAACTGGATGTAGAATCTGGGACCATGAAGAAAAATCAGATAAAAAGTCCATGTATGTAAATTTTTCATAGTAATCATCGCAGACCCAGAAGTCAAGAATGATATTCATAAAGTGAAGCTAATAGCCTAAATGCGATAGGTTATGGGACAGAGAGTAGGAATTAAATTCAGGAAATTCTTACTGGATAAGATACTAGGCATTGTGGGCAAAGTAGAGGGGATCTGGTAGGTAAACTGAGGATCTAAATGTTACAGGGATCTGCCCAGTACCAAGTAACTAGTAAATGATTGAGCAAGGGCTTGGACTCAGGTTGTTCTCTGGGGGCGGGGGGGGGGGGGGGGGGGGGGGGGGGGGGAGTCACAAGGTGCTCAGTAGGGGAGCTTTTGAGCCAGGATGAGCCAGGAAAAGGAATCTCACAAGGTAATGTCATCAGTTAAGGCAGGAACTCGCCATCTGGATGTGTACGTGCAGGTCACAGGGGATACAATGGCTTAGCTTTGGCTCAGAGGCCTGACACAGGTTTCCTGACTTAACTCCTGAAGTCCTGTCTTTATAACATTGCGGTTATGAGCAGGATTATAAAATTCTAATTTTTAGAAAATTTAGTTTTAAAATTCTGATATTTAGGGAAGAATTCTTGTTCCTCACTTGCAAAATGGAGATAATATTACATTCATTAATTTTTAAACCATGTTCTTTAGAACACTAGATCTCCTCATAGATTGGGTGACTACATATAATTTATCATCCAGATCTAAATTCTTTTGAAAAGAAAGGAAGTGCTATTGTGAATAATGTTGGGACAACAGGTACCTGAGGGTTTGAGGAGAGGATGTCAACAAAAAGTCAAAAGTCAAGCAGGTAACTTGTTTTAGTCTCTTCAATCACATCAGAGCTGTTCTATTTTTATCATCAGTTTTATATATTTGAGTTCCAAGTAAGATTTTATTTCCAAAAGGCTTCTTTTTAAATGAAAATCACTTGCCTAGGAAACTTTTGCTCTGGCAATCAATGATTTAATTCAAAAAGATCTATAGTGCCCACTCTCCAACACGTCTCTCAAAACCAGGCTTAAATCCTGTATCTTCTACAATGCCTTCCCACAGACTCAAGGGAAAAGTCAACCTTTTTCTTTCTCTTATGTTTTTCCTTTACCTATACCTTCATTCAAGTATCTCATCTGGTTTTCTATGAAGTAGAGTCACAAATGTGGCTGTCTGTACAGCTAAAACAAAGTTTCTTCACCTTGGGACTATTGCTATTTTAGGCCAGACAATTTTTTGCTATGGGAGAGAATGTCTTCTGCATGTTAGGATGTTAATCAGCCTCCCTATCCTTCACCCCCCAGATACTAGACAGGCTTCCACCCCAGATGTGACAACCAGTAATATCTCACTGGGACACTGGGACATTGTTAAATGTCCCCCATGGGCAAAATCACCCTCTCTTGAAAACCACTGAGCTAAAGGAAGTATAGGATCAGGCCGAGCTGGTCTTAAGTTGGAACTATGGCACTCACATAGCTGTGTGACTTCAGGCAAGTTATTCAACTTTGCTGAATTTTATAGTTCCTTTGCCATAAAATAAGAATATTAATACCATCAAATTTATCAGGTAGTTGAAAAGATTAAGTGAAATAAAGGGTTTGTATACATGCTGTGAATAGAGGTGTGCACACACATGCACTTGTGTGCTCATATATTATATAAAGGATTAGGAAAGCAGAATGAGATGAGCCTGAAATTTGGAGTTATATTGCAAAGGCCATAAAGGAAGTTTGTTGCCAGGAATCAATAAATAATAACTGCTTAATCATTACTGACATCATCCTCATCATCCTTATCAAACCATGATCTCTTAAAAATCAAAGTATAATTCATCTCAACAATTCTATTGCAACACTCTGGATTATCAAGATCCCTTTTCATAGATCAGTAAATCTTGTCCAGTTGGATTATTGAATGCTTCCTCAGGCTTCATCATAAACTTCATTTCTTGGAATCCTCTGTGGAACTCAAAATCAAAGTGCTAGAAAGTAAAAGTTGGCACTATTTCATGCTCAGTGGATTTGGCATTTCACTGGAGTCAGATGGACTTCATTTCCAGTCATTTCTAGGATCCCCTTCAAACCCAGGGGAGGGCATGGTTATAGAGAGACAAGCAGGGTGACAAGCAGTGCACTGAAGGAGAGGCAGACAAAAGGCCAAGTCCCCGAGCTGGCTCTTGAGCATTTCAAGCACCCGAACTAAATCTATGTGACAGGAACGCTGTGTCATCTGATATGAATACCACCAGCCACATACTTTTCCCTAAAAGCTTTTATGCACCCACCTCTGGCTCTCTCTTTTATTTCAGTCCCAAATACAGAGGGTCAGATTTTAACAACTCCAGTTACACAGGGGTTGTGTGTTGGTTAGGATAAAGCATAGCAGTTACAGCAGTGTGCGTGGTGGGGGCAGGGGGACGCGGTATTATTCTTGACTTTCCACCAATTATTTACCAGCTGAGTGCCTGGTCCACAGGTTTGCTTTAGGTGCTGCCTGCCAACAGTTCATTGCCTAGAGTCTCAGTTTTCCTCGTTACAACCATCACTTGCTTCCTGTTTACACTGGGTAAAGAGACCAGGTTTCATGCCTGTAGGCCCACATTCCTCAGTTGAGCTGGTTTTCCGAGCCTGCAGGCTACAGGTTTCAGCCTCCCTGTGTGTGGAAGGAAGTCTCCTGTCATAGAGGGCACACCCGTCCAATACCCAGTACTTGAAATCACTTGAGAAGTCACACTGCTGGACAGACTGTATATATCATCCTTGCACATTTTTTTCTGGAATTATCCTTACAGAGACCCTGTGACTATAAATTCAAGTGTGTAGAGAGAAATAAGAAGAGGCAGTAGCTTCTTTTTTCTTACACAGGAGAGGTTTCTACTCATCGTAATTTCCATCCTCATCCTACCCATCCCCCAACCCTCCTCTCTGAATACATGCACATATGTGCACACACACACAAGTGCACTTTAAACTTAGCTAAACTGTATTAGTCTTTATTGGAGAACATTTTGTATACCTTTGTAATTTGCAGCTTTTAAACATGTTTCCTCTACTTAAAATGTCTTTTCCCACCTTCTTTGATGTTTAAATCACCCATACCTTGAGTTTCATATCAAATGTCATCAGACTTGTAACTTTTGGACTTATCTGTTCCCACTTTTGGCCTCCTATAACACCCTGTGAATCCCCCTATTTACAATCTTAGCACTTTAAATTATAATTTGTGAAAGTCTTTCCTGCCTCCTCCCACTATGCCATAAGTATCTGTAGGGCAAAATCAGTTTTAGTCTTCTTGGTAATCCAGAATATTTCTCATCATGTGATAGTCACTGCCAGGTAGGTACTCAGTGAATGTTTGTTGAATTGATGTAAAAGGCAAACAAAGGGCTAAGAATATAAAGTTAAATTTGATTGCTAAAACATTGGTTCATTTGCATGATCCCCTTGAAAAGATGGATAGAAATACAAGAAAAGAGTACAAAGGGTTGGTCTGTAGATCATTATGGTTACAGAGCACTCATAGTGCGTTTGCTGCTATTCATCAGTTCTGGGTTCAGTACTAGTCCTTCCCAGGAGTACTCTCTGCACACTCCAGGAACCCAGCAAAGCGATGGTTAAAAAAGAAAAGATAAGGCTACAAGTTACAAATACAAAGTAGATGAAATAATTGAGGATAATTGAGCCAGGTTGTGAGATATAATATTATACCATATCACATCAATTAATACAAATGTACACACAATCTCTCTCCTTCTCTCTCACTCACTTTCTCTCTCTCTCTCTCATGCACACACACACACACACACACACACACACACACACACACAATTCTTTCAGGCTTATACCCATTTCCCTGAATATTAGGAAACTGGGTATGACATAGAACTATTACTACATGACCTCAGTCACTTAATCCCTCTGAATAAGTGTCCTCATTTTCTTTAAAGAGACAAAATCTTGCTCTATCATCCAGGTTGGAGTGCAGTGGTATAATCATAGTTCACTGCAGACTTGCACTGCAGACTCGAACTCCTGGGCTTAAGCAATCCTCCTGCCTCAGCCTTCCAAGTAGCTGGGATTATAGGTAACTGGAATGGGAACACAGGTACATGCTACCATGTCTCATTAATTTATTTTATTAAAAATTTTTAAAGACATGGTCTTACTATGTTGCCTAGGCTGGTCTTGAACTTCTGACCTCAAGCAATCCTCCCACTTTAGCCTCCTGAGTCACTGGGATTACTGGCATAGGCCACTACCACACATGGCTCAAGTGTTCTCATTTTTAAAACAAAGATGCCTATCCTTGTCTTACAGGGGTTTTATTAGTTGAATAACATGAAAATATTATTCAAACTGTAATCAATAGATATAAAGTACAACTATGTAATAGTACACTCGATACTTTTTATGTCTCATAATATTAAAAGCAGTGCCAAAAAGCTACTATTTTATTTTATATTTTCACAATTGTTTTATATGAGTAACACAAAGTATGTACATGAACAGATTGGAAACATTTGGTGAAGCAGGGAGATAAGCAAGACTGTCTGGGAAGAGGCCACTTGACCACCATATTTGCCAGATGTGGAAGTGGTATAGAGTTAGTGAGATGGGAATAGTATATTTTGACGTAGCATTGTATAAACTTTACAGCAATTTAATCAACAAATGCTAACAGACTTAGACATAGAGTAAATTTGAATTTGAACGTGATTATGTCCATTAATGCTCTTTCTTTGGGTACCTTCCTGAACCACCAGCCCCATGACTACTCAGCTTTGGCCCAATGTTGTGTAATCGCAAACCTATATCACCAGTGCAGCTTTCTCTACTAAGCTTCAGACCTAAATCTCTAACTGCCTGACAACCAACCTGATGCCAAGTTCTATAGAAATGCAACATGTTTCAAACTCAACATGTCGTAAGCTGAGTCCCCAAACCTACTTTTTCCAGTTTTCTGCAATCAAGTTAATGGAATCACCATCTACCCAATCCTGAAACCTTGTCATCTTTGACTTCTTCATTGTCTTCAATATCCTGTCAGTTACTTCTTGAATAACTCAAAATCTCCTCATCTTCTCTCCCTTCCTACTGTTCCTAACTTAGTTTAGGCTCTTATAACTGTTAGCTAAGCCATTATAACTATAGTGGGGACTACGTAACATTAAACTCCAGTTAAACCAAATTACTCTTTATCTAAGAACCTTCTGTATACTTTTACGTACCTCCTTTCCTTTTTGCTTGATCCAAACTTCAGTTTCAGTTAATTAGAACTCTTAAAAATATTTGCATTTTTATCTGCCTCCTCTGTTAAGCACCGCCTTCCCCAAAGGCAGGAACCTTGTCTCATTTCTGTTTGCATGCTCAACAACAGTCATAATACCTGCACTTTGTTGGTGTTAGAAAAATCTCTTGAATAAAGAGATTCTAGATACAGTAGAAGAAATGACACTGTATAAGAATAAGTTTGAATATTTTCATGTATTTTAAAATAATAATTTGTTCCATTAGATTGTAAATAATTTGAAAGTTTTGATTGTATAACTCAGCTCTACGGTGTTCCCTCCCCGTGAGACAATAGTTTTCTTAAACTGAATTAAATTGCTTCAGGTATTTGATTTAGTTATGCATTTTCCCCATATTCTACTTTTTAATTCATTCATCAGAGAGATGGAAAAACTAGTTTATTAAACCCTTTTAAAATCTCATGTTTTTGCCAAAATAGTCACATAAAAAAATTCTAGATCCCCCAAATTATCTTTCCTCTTATTTATTCTTTTACATTAATATGACTGGGTCTTAATCAAAGCCAGTCTTGGAAAATGTCCTAAACAGAAATAATTTTGTGACATAAAAACCAACAACAAAAGAGAAACTAAGACACAAAAACCTGGATCAAAGTACTCATCGTCTCACATTCCAGATGGAAATCATTTGTTTTCCTAGAGAGCTGGGACTTTGGGTGGCCTTTGAATAAGAAATGGCTTGGCAAATGAAAGTGCCAGACTATTGCTAAAGGAAAAAAAAAAAGATTAAAAACTTTAGAATAATAATTTAAGGAGAAAAACCTTAAAGAAAATACACTTAACAGATCCACAAAGTAGTTTGATTGGTTAAAAGTCAACCAACCAACTAACTGTCTATCATGTTCATGTGTGTATGCACGTGTGTCCCACCTGCTATTCTTACTTCCATCCAGCAAGAGCTACATGAACATCAATTTCCTATTCAGCCTTTGCTACTGGGAAGGCTGGGGCAAAACCCAATGCTCTAGTCTACTAATTCCATTCATGGGTATTTGGAAAATAATATTCCATACCCTCTTTGATATTTTACTTTTCATCTTTCTTTTTGCACTATTTGATTGTATTTATATATAGCAGAATAAGATAAAGCACAAACAGATGTTAGAATGTGACGGTGTTATTTATCTGCAGTTTATAGAACTTGTTCTTTAATTCCTCACGCTGAACTTCTTCCTGCAAAGGGCATTCAAGGAATAACCATCTAATGTACCAGGTATGGGGAATAAGAGAAGACTTGGCCCAGGAAATGATGGATGTACCAACTAAGGCAGTTAGTATTTATTTTGATTTACAATAAAGTACAATTACTATTAATTCAAAAATACATATTATTTTAATGGTCGGAACCAGACGACCTTTAAAGCAGGAAAATGTCTTTGGGAAAATAGGTTATTAAGCTCTTTAACTTGGATTAACAGATGTTTTTAAAAAGAAACATAAAGTGTTCTGCATTGTTAATAATAATTTTCGAAACAGACTTTGAAGATTATGGAACAATGTATTAATGTGTTATTATTAATAAGAACTAGAAACAGAGAAGTCTGATATTGCATTTGAAGTTCGGGGCAAGAGCAGGATGAAAATTCCCACTCTAGCTCCCTGAAGCCCTCGATGAGTCTATTCTCATATTCTTGCCTTCAAGTAGGTGTTAGGTTGTTCTTATTGATTGTTTGGTTGTTTTTTTTTTTTTTTTTTTTTGAGACGGAGTCTCGCTCTGTCGCCCAGGCTGGAGTGCAGTGGCCGGATCTCAGCTCACTGCAAGCTCCGCCTCCCGGGTTCCCGCCATTCTCCTGCCTCAGCCTCCCAAGTAGCTGGGACTATAGGCGCCGCCACCTCGCCCGGCTAGTTTTTTGTATTTTGTAGTAGAGACGGGGTTTCACCGTGTTAGCCAGGATGGTCTCGATCTCCTGACCTCGTGATCCACCCGTCTCGGCCTCCCAAAGTGCTGGGATTACAGGCTTGAGCTACCGCGCCCGGCCTGATTGTTTGGTTTCTTGGCTTTCAGTGGTAAAGAGTCAGGCTAGGGGCTGATGTTGATGCTTGGGTTGAGAAACTGTGACATAGGAGCGCTCCACAGATTGGCAACATGATCCATACGCCAAGCTGGTTTAGTGTCAATAACAGCTTGAAGCCTGAGGGAAACCAGGACATTATAAATCCCTGAGGACATTTGCATAATTCTTGAGAGGAACATTGACTTTCCATGGGAGAATAATGTGATTCAAGGTCATTTCATCTATGGATTAGGGGAGAATGAAGACTCCATCTAGACTGTAATCAAATATATGTTGCCTCAAATTCTTTTTAAAATCCCCAGGACCTATCAATTTAAAATATTTTCACACACATACATATATATTTACACTTGCATGAATAGGTATGTTTAATGCAAGAAACATAATATATGCCATCAACCACAGAAAGTCTTTAGATGCAGATTGCCAAGTTTTGAATTCATAGCAAATAAAGAATTGTCATATTCTGAAATGAATGATATAATATAAAAGCAAACATAAAAAGGACAGAGAAGGTAGGAATTTCTAGGTCTATAAGTGCACTCATGTGTATATTTGGTTTTATTGAAAATACAAAGTTTGATCTTTCACTACATTTTCAGCTCCAACTGTTTTACTTCTTGACTACCTAGAATGCCTCAGTACTGCTTAAGATACCCAGGGGAGGTGAGAGAATAATAGAAAACTGTTCCCTTTAGAAATGAGTCTAAAATCTGCTTGATGAGATGAAATTTAAAGACAAGAAATTCTGAATAGCTTTACACTTCATGGAGTATTTATACACACATCATTCTATTTAACCTTATAAATGGTCCAGTGAGGTTGGGAGGAAAGGCAGTGCTCATTATCCTCATTTTAGAGATGAGACTACCAAGGCTCAGAAAGAGAAGTGACTTAATCAAGCATGACCACACATTGAACCACATCGAACTATACTTTATACTATTCCACACTTCCCTGAATAAAATAATTAGAATGTGATTATATGTGGGAAAGTATATATACCCTGTAGGTAATGCATGCAATTAGCAAGGGAAAAGCAGCATGTTATATATAAATATAATGTATATTTACATATAAAAACAGACTGACTCTTTACTAAAAAAATCTATAAACCTATTACTGTTTTTGTCTATATAAATTGCTGGTTTTATTTTATTTTATGTTTTGTTTAGGAGTACATGTCTCTAGAAGCACATAACTCCAGCGACAAAGCTAATCTAAGAGTGATACCCAAGATGCTTCCTACCTTGCAAATTTCAAGGAATTTCTCACTGGTGTATTTCATAGGGTGCTCAGTGAAAGTAGCATAAGGAACTTCAGTAGACCATGGGTTCCAGCGGGACAGTAGGGACTGCTCCTCTGGACTCCCCCAGTAGATCCTAAGGCCTTCTCCTTGTCTCCTACAAGAAAGGGGTTTTCCATTAGATTAGTCATTTCCATTTCCAAAAAAAAAAAGATAAAAAATAGAATGTAATACATCAGTCAGCCTTCATATTGCTGCTAAGTGCCTTAACTCCCAGCTAGTTATACTGTTCAAAGGATTTTAGGGGGTGAGAAGAAAAAGGTGAATTTGGTTTTAAACATAGGAAATTCCAGGTGTTTGGAGGAATTCTATGTGGGAAACACCTACTTGGAAATGTGAGTCTGATACTCAGAACAGTGGCCAGAGCTGGAAATAGGGATATTGACGTCACGCCAAGATTCTGATGGTAAGAATTAAAAGAGAAAGAGAAGAGGTATCAAAGAGGTGAACAGTGACGGAACAGTTCAGATGGGAGACAGTTTCCAGAAGAAAGGAGATGCCATGACAATAACAGTTTCCACAAAAGCAAGAACTGACTAAGAAAAGACATGGGACTTCTCGAATGGTAGAACATACATGATTTTTGAGGGGGATGATGACCAACTCAAAATGTTCTGCGACTTCAGATTCTGAATCTCATCGTCCTCTATTCTCTGCACACATTCCATTCAGTGAAATTGCAGCAGCAAACATGTCAAAGCTTGTAGAAAGACTGTGCCTGCCCCTTCCTGTTAAGTTTACAGTCTTAACCCACAAGATGTGGGAGGAAGTCACTCTGCCATAACCCAGGCCTGGTCATTTAGTGAACCTAAGTGCAGAGCAAGAGAAAGTAAGCTTGAGACAACAGGGAGAGAACTCATGGCAGAGGAGTTGCTGCCACACTGAATAACAAAACCGTGTTTCTGAGGCCTCTGTCACACGTGTCCATCAGAATTTATGATTTGTGGTTTTAGATATCTCTGAATGCAAAGAGATGCCCGGAGGTTAAGCCAAACTCAGGTACCTTGCATTCGACAAGCGTGGAAACTAAGTTGCCTGTAATTCTAAACAGCCCTATGGAATATCACAGATGTCTCATTTTATCTAAAAATTAAATCCTGGGATTTCTGGAATGAAAAAACAGAGCTTAATTGTGGTGCCTTCACAAAACTGCCACTTCCTGTATTAAGGAAGGATTCCTTCGGGAATGCCGTTATGGTTTCTGAATGTTTATCCATGTGGAGCTTGTATAAGCACAATTTCATACAAATGCATATAACACTCCACTCCCCAATTGGTTAATACCTGAACTTTTCTCACAAAAGGAAAGTAAGAAAAGTCCCTGAAACGTTCTGCTGGCCAGTTCTCAGATTTTTGATGATTATATTTGAAAACTGACACCCTCCTTTCTTTTTGTACTTAATCCTTTGCCCAAGAAGAAAAAAAAAAAAAAGAAACCAAACAAACAAACAAAAAAAGAATGTAGGGGAAAAAAAACAGAGGAAATAAAAATATTGAGAAGAATAGAAAAATAGAAGATAAATATACCTCTAAAATTTTCTTTCTCCCTCTCCTTCTCAGCTGGCATGCTGTCATTTATTATTCCCCAGCACTTATTTTTCTGGCCTGACAATAAACTCTAAACTCAATGAATATTCTATGTGTGCTGCTTAATGGAGCATTCTGGATTGAGTCCATTAAAACAACTTGCACAATGGAATTATTTACTGCTTCATATGTCAATTTATGTGCTGAGTGCAACTTTGCTTTTATCCAAAGGGGATGAAAATCTGCCAAGAGAGCTTGCCTAATAAGTACACATTATATTCTTCTACCTTAGGGAAACCTCAGATGAAGTTTGAGCATGAAATTCACGAGTGACCCTATTTCTAAATAACCAGTCAATCTGAGTATAACAAGGACCTTTCTCAGAGATGTTGTACACTTCCAAATACACAAGTTCAGCCAACCTTCTTTCCTGAGCTCCAGAGGTGAAAACTAGGAAGATTAATCTAAAGCTAAGTTATCTCTCCAAGGGTGGTGTTTATCAGGCCATCCAGCAGAGCCGTTAGTCTCAGAGTGCTATGAAAGACTATCATCTTCTCTTTTGTCAAACACCATTAGAACAGTCATGGAGACTGCAGATGCCTTTATGACTAGAAATACTTTTTTTTAATAGTAACTTGTACTCACATGAAAGAAATCCTGGGAGGTAACAGAGTGGAGTAAAAGTGAGGTGAGCTGGATGTCCAGGAGTCCTGTGATACAGTCTCGATTTTGACACTTAACGTCACACAACTATGGGCAAGCTTATTTCTCTTTCTGAATTTATTTCTGAATCTGAATCATTTCTCTTTCTGAATCTTCTGAATATGTCTTCCCATATTTAGAAAAAATATGACTTCCTCATCTGTTCTATAGAGTGTCTCTATATTGAGACATTCCATGACCTCAGTCACTGTGTGAAGAGTGGAGGCAGCTATGGTCATGATGCCAGTAACAATCATCTGGCTGGGTACATACAACATCCATAAGCAGTCTTGGGGTATGAATTCTCTAGTTTAGAAGCATCTAATTAGCCCCACTGAGCAGAACAAGTCGTCTACTGCAAAGACCACACCAAGTACTATCCTATCATTCCAAGGGGCTTTCAGGACCTACCACAACATTCTACAAACATGGAAAAGTTATTTCTTGGTGGAATTGCAGATAAGGTGTCAGAGCTAGAAGGGCTCTTGGAAGCTATAGCCTAGTGCTTCCTTTCTGTAGATGGAAAAAACTGAGACTCAGAAAGTACCAGAACTTTCCCAAAGCATCACTACAGGACAGGGATGAGCTGGCAAGAGTCCTGGTTTCTGGAGACCTCATTCAGGGGTCTTTTCACCATTCTGGGCTAAGGTATGAAATATATTCAAAGCTAAAGCCCCGCTATTGCATAACATCGTCTTATTTCCAATAGACACAAAGTTAAAAGAATTGCTCTGAGGAGGCTGCCATCATTCATGGGTGGAAAAAGCCTGCCTAGGGATCCGGTCAGTTATCAGAAGAAAACCTCTGTCTCAAAGCCAACTATGCATTCTTAAATATACTCAATATGAGCAATTGTGAGACTATAGGAAAATAAGGAAGCACTGGATGTGAAGGAGACAATTACAAACAAGTTAAGTTGTCAGGGTAAGAAGACTGGGTCTCTGGCCAGGTTCGTTGGCTCACACCTGTAATCCCAGCACTTTGGGAGACTGAGGCGGGTGGATCACCTGAGGTCAGGAGTTCGAGACCAGCCTGGTCAACTTGGTGAAACCCCCATCTCTACTAAAAATACATAAATTAGCTGGGTGTGGTGGCAGGAGCCTGTAATCCTAGCTACTTGGGAGGCCAAGGCAGGAGAATCACTTGAATCCAGGAGGCAGTGGTTGCAGTGAGCCGAGATCATGCCGCTGCACTTCAGCCCGGGCAACAGAGTGAGACTCGGTCGCAAAAAAGAAAAAAGAGGAAGACTGGGTCTTTCTCACTGAGCTGCTATGATGGGTTAATTAAAGTACTAAGTAGATTGCCAACACCAAATAATCAAGAAAATAAATATTTGGAAGTTGTCTTTCTGTAATCACACTCGGTATAAATCATGACTTTCACTAGCTCCGTGTCTTTGGGCATTTCACACCACTTTTCTGATCTTTAGGTCACAATTATTTTGTGAAAAACAAGAGGATAATGGATGATAAAAAGTTTTGTTTCTATAAGGCACTGTCCCACTAGCATATATTGAGTGTCTACTGTGTACCATACTACCCACTCTGTACTGTTAGAGATCTTATATTTTTTCTTTTATTTAACCCATATAGTAATTTTGAGCTACTTTTGAAGACATAGATGTAGTTACGGGAAATAAGTTAAAGAGTATGACCAGATTTAATCAGATCATCAAGTCAAGAACCACTAGTGAAATGTAATTTGAAAAAAGGGACAGGGAGAGGAAAAACACCAGAATCACTGGACATAAACAAAACCAGAGAAGCAAGTCTCTAGCACAGAGGAAGTGTTGGGATGTTTTATGCTTGTCTTCACCTATTGATCCCTCTTCTTCTACCTGTGTCTGGGTCCAAGGATGCTTCTTAGGTGTTCAGCTTCTGCCTTCCATCAGTGTCTTCATGTGTAAGCTTTCTGCTTGAATTTAAATCCATCAGAAATACTTCCATTCAGATAGCTTAAACAAGCTCTTCAATTCTCTTTTCTTCAGTCCGAATAAGCCTAACTTCTTAATTATATTTTCTGATGGGTTAAAAATACTCTTTTAAATCACCTCAGAGCTGATTCTCTAAAACATTCCAAAGTTCTCTATTTTCATTTCCATCATTTCCTTAGCACAGTCTCTATGCAGGGTATAAAGAAATGAATAAGACTCAGTGCCTGAACTCTCTAAGTCCATGATCTGACAATCCATGAGCCGATTTTACTATCAATTTGTTCCCAGACTTCAAAAAGCACAAATAGAAACTTGCAAGTCTCATTATAGAAATAGAGGATCACTTATTACAATTTTTCCCACTTTCTATCCTCAAGGAAACCAACTGGATCTGGCCTCCATTCCCACAGTAGTGGAAGTAAGAAGGGCAACGTACTCTTTACTTCTAGTAAGTTCCAAAGCCTCCCAGAAAGAGGCAGAGGCAGGGGAAGGGTCGTATATGGACTTGGCGGAAGAAGGTTTGTAATAGTCAGGGATTTTTAGGATTCTAAGCTCTCTGAGTTGGAAGGCCTTTTGGAGAGGTCAGATTCTAATTCTTTTATTTTATAGATATGTAACTGAGACTAGAGTTCTCAAAGATCGCAGTTCTTACTTTAGTCATGTTAATTACAAGTTTCTCTCAGTGACTCAGATTCAGAATTCTACTCAAACACCGTTGCTGGCAGGATAGAAGACCAGAGCAATTATTACTTTAAATCATCATAGCAGACCAATAGAAGTTTTACTTTCTACACAAAAGAAAGCAAAGACACGCCAAAGGGGTGAGCTTTACACAGTAGAAACTGCTCGTGCCAGCGGCAAAGCACACAGTCGTGAAAAACAAATAGGGCTTAACAACACAAAAAGTGACTGCAGGTTGGAAGAAGGAAAAACATTCTTTGATAACCAACTTTGTAAGAGAATAAATTATTTTTGACAGGAAGGACTCCTCTCCTCTAAGTCGTTTTTAACTGAGCTAGAAAATATGCCAGTCAGTACTCAGTCTGAGTTAACATGCTCATTCCGTGCATTCTTCTTTCTTCAGAGAGAAGCCACAGGTCCTCTTGCATAGGGCAACATAGCTGGCTTCCTCTCCCCGGACTCCTCACTCTCCTTCTACCCTGGCCTCCAAAGAGGCTCTGTTAAGGGACTAACCTACCTGTTAGCAGAACTGAATGAGGACGCCTAGCTCCCTAGAAGGAGAGATGGCAGCTTTCATTATTACCTCCATCAGCCGCCCCTCCTTTCTACTCATCTCAAATCTCAAAGCTCCACCACAGAATTAAAAATATAGCTCAAGGCACCAAACCGAGATTTATGAGGAAGCACAGACATTAACTCCTGCTCTAAACGCAGGGCGTGTGCTTGTAAGTATGGGTGAGCAAACAGAGGGAGGCTGTGAGTGGGAGGAGGCGGGCATGCAAGGGGAGAGAGCAATTCAGAACAACATGATCTATTTTCTTAATGTCTCCTTTTCCCCTACCTTAGAGCATGTATTGTTGAAAGGCAACCTTCTAGGCCCATGAAATGTTAGTCTCTTGCTTATTTAATCTGGACAAAAGCAGGGACAGAGTTGGCACCCTGGAGGGTATTCAATGCTCCTTTGCTCATTGAATGACCTCAGAGGAAATATTTTCCATGACAAGAACCCAAAAGACGCTGGCACAGAGTCAGATAATAAGATTTGCAGAATGTGTTTACATTCTCTCCATGTCCCCAGGCTGTTCCAAACCCATGGGCAGGTGCTGCCTTTATCTGCTCTCTTTGCTCACCTGGCTCCCTCCCAGAAGTTTCCAGGGCCTTTAGCTCAGTGAGATTAACCACTTACTGGCAAGGGTAACCACGAAATTCTATGGGTTATATTACTTGAGGCAGAGGTAAGTAATAAATAAAGCAGATCGGCAATGTCCATAAAGAAAAGATTGAGGGGCATTGTGGCGCCATTGTAAAAACCTTGAGTGAGAATTAGAAGGTCTGGGTTCAAAAGATGGATCTTCCACTATTCAACTGGGTAATTTGAACCTTTTACTTCTCCGGGCTCCAGGGATCCATCTGTAATATCAGGTAGTTAGAACTGGATCATTTATAAGGTCCTTTTCTACCCCCAATATATTAAGATCTATGCTGAAAGACCAGAATAATTTATGTTATGCTGGTTAAACAAAAAAACCAAGAGATAACCCAAGGGATAACTTAATGAATATGAGAAATTCTCAGAAGACTACTAAGACCTGACCATTCTTCTCCTAAAAGGTGAAAAAAAAGTGATCTTAACCTGCAGAAGAAAAGACTTGAGGTTAAATCAAAAGCAGAATTTAGATCAAGTGAGAGTGAATAATTATAAAAAGGGTTACCAAAAATGGTCATGGAATCTCCCACGCTGAAAGTCCTTAAAAGAGATGTTTACTTGCTTGGGAAAGTTTAAATGTGCTTGTCCTAGAGGTGGTCATGTTCATGGCTGAAGAGAGGAAGACAAAGTTTCCAAACCAAAGGTCCAATTTAAGATTTCTTGACTCACAATGTTGGAATATATATGTGTTTGTGCAGTAAATATTTATGCTAAAATAAACATGGCTGCTTACAATGCCAGGAACATAGAAACCACTTAATGAATTTTTGTTTAATGAAGGTGAATGAATGAGTTTACAGACTAAGATAGGATGCCTGTCAATTTGAACATCATATTATTCCATTTTTAGAATGTTACATGTTATGGTAGTAAGATCTCTGGGCTGGTAGTCAAAAAAAATGTGGTTCAAATCCTTGCATTTATAGTCACTTTCTTTGTGGTTTAGACTGGGCACTTTTCTGGATGTGCCAATCCCCTCCTTATAAAATAAAGAAGGCACTGCATTAGTGTCTAGAGGACACTCCAACTCTACACAAATCTAACGTGTTTGACCCATCAGAGCGGAGGATTACCAACATTTGGGTTTCACTTAAATAACACAGAGAAATATTTTTTTTCTCCAGTGAATTAATTTGGATGAAAGTCATTCTCAAACTTACATACTTATTCTCTTAAACAGATTATACTAAAAATAGCTATTTTAAATTAATAAAAGTTATCAAAAAAACACCAGATTTTAAGACCTAGAAAGGATTTATTATTCATCACTTATGTCCTGTGTCCTTGACCCCTTAAATTCGCCAAATATAGACAGAAATCGAAATGTTACCCAAATTAATACTCAAAACCATTATAATGCATTCCTATACTGCTTCCCTTTATGAAAGCCAGCTGTTGTATATGAAGAGTCAGACTATTTGCCTAAAGCTCCAAAAGATTCTTGACTGCTAAGTTTATTGGTTCTTATGTCAGCTGTCTCTTCCATCACCATCAGGCTGCCATTTCTTACTGCTATCAACATTCCTGACTTTAGCTGCTCTTTTCCTAATTTCTTTTTTTAAAACTTCTATTGACAGGAAAACTAGGAACATATTATTATTGGGATCATGGGCAAATGATAAAAATATCCTCTTTATCAGGCCATTTATTCTCAGGAAAATGCAACAAGTTATTAGAAAAAGCTGTGTTTTCTCAGATGCCATTTAAATGGAAAGCTAATCCAATGAAGTTGACAACAAATAACTTTTGAATAAAGGAAAAGAAACCGGATGCTACTTTAAGTTGTGAGCATCTAAATGGTCTATTTGAAGTCCATGTCTGTCAGAAGGAAACAAATGTCATCCTAGGATTAAAAGCAATAACTTTCTTTCCACTGATGAGGATGACATGAAATGTTGTCATTGCTAGAGTCATACTCTAGCAGACACTGGCATTGTCATATTGTGTACAGAGCCTCATACCCTGATCTATTCTTCAAACGTTTTAGGGTGTAACTCCCTCAAAATTGAACAGTTACTTTAAGTGGGAACATTTTAAGTAAATCCCTGATAGAAATCCTCCATAAAGTTCAGAGAAATTGCTCTGGATACAATTGTGATGAAGATTCAGAGGAAGGAACAATCTCTCACAAAAGGTATCAAAAAAGGCTTAATTCATTCAAAACATCTTTACTGATCTTCAACTCTGTTCCAAGTGCATGCAAGGACCTCGAAAGAGATATAACAAGCCTTTAAGAAACTCAGAGCAGTCTAATGATTTTATAAAGTAGGGGGCCTTTTAGCTGGGGTTTGATGGATATAAGACTTTTGACAAGAAAATAGCATTAAGTACACTGAAGACAGGAAATCATAAGAACAAAGATCCACATAAGAAAAATGTTATATGTGCTATGTGCCACAATTTGTGTGTTTGTGGTGATTGTAATTATGTCCAGTTCAGCTACATGTGAGTAAGCAGGGTGAAGTCAGACAGCCCAGAAGAAATCTACAGAAATTGGTAGAGGTTGCAGGGGAGGGTGCTGTGATTCAATAGAAAAGTGCATGGTCTGGAGCAGCCTAATTCTAACATGGAAGCTAGTGAAGAGTCACTGAGGAGTCAGTAGGGTGTGGTTTAATTAACTGAAAAAATTTGTCTCTAACTGCCAGATGCAAAACTAGAGAACGAAGAGGCATGGTGTGTTCAGAGATGAATGGAACCCGTGGCTAAGCTGGATGCCTTCCTTGGTCTCCAGGCCAAGAGTGGGGCTGGGCCTTGCTATCTGTCAGCCTCCTGCTGGGTGTCACTAAGAAGACTAGAGGCAAACACAAAAGAGGATAAAATAAAGATGGGGTGGTAATGGTTATAATGGCAGAAGAAAAAAAAGGGAAGAAAACATTACATGAAATATAACCTTTATCTTCAACAGATTCAATGATGGTTGCCATCACTGCAGCAAGATTAGCAGGTTTACCAATCTTGCTGCACCTTAATTTTCTGTTAAGTGGAATTAGTTGCATTTTTCTCAAAAACATACTATAAAGTGTTAAATATAATTTCAAATGTGAAGCCTCTAACAGTGCCTACTAGGCATTCAATATTTGCTAGCTGGAAAGTCTTTCAGTACAGAAACTTTTGGTTTTTTGTTTATTTGTTTGTTTGTTGTTTTTTTTTTTTTTTTTGAGATGGAGTCTCACTCTGTCACCTAGGCTGGAGGGCAGTGGCACAATCTCAGCTCACTGCAACCTCTCCCTCTCAGGTTCAAGTGATTCTCCTGCCTCAGCCTCCCAAAGAGCTGGGATTACAGGCGTGAGCCACCGTGCCCAGCACACAAACATTTTATCATCCATTATCTCCTTGTTCTTCATAAATTATTGATACCTGGAAACTAGAAAGGAATTATGAAAATTCTAAAGGCACAGAGCTAGTGAAAGCCAGGATTTGAAACCAGATATTTCTGACCCAAAGATAGAACTCTGACCTGGATTTCCGGTCAAGAGCCACGAGCTCTACTGGTAAAGTAGGAATGTTGAGGATATCTGAGGGCTGGTTAACAAAGGGGACATTAATTGGCATTGCTGGCAGAAGTTGCCTACTCCCAGCAATGCTCAGATCCTAGGTCTGGACCAGGAATATATCTTCAGTTATGAAAATGAAAAGCCAGATGCAGGGATCTGGAGCTTATCTGGTCTAGCTCTGGTTCTTCTTCCTACAAACAGCAAAGCAAATCTGGCAAGAGGAAGAGTAAAATCTTTAGAAGGATAACATTAAGACTGCTTTCTTTCCAGTTCATTACCCTGGCACTAAACCTGAGTGGGAAGCATATAACAGGATTGAAAAAGACACAATAGAACTTTAACACTATTGACACAACTCTTTTTCTTCTTTTAAAAGTCTTACTTTCCATAACGAGCACCTATTATTTTTACATGGAAATGATAACCTGCATATTTAAGATGCATCATCTGTCTTAAGAGTGAGGACTAAATGTTCCAGGCAATGCATTAAGACATCTACGTACATTATGTCTAGTTCTTACCACAAGCTCACAAGATAGTTACAGAATCTCTATTTTACAGATGAGGAAAGTGAGGTCTAAAGACATTAAGTAGTAGGTGCTGGATCAGGCACTAGATTTTAGGTCTCTTGATTCCACATCCCCTGATAATCCCATGGTATCCTATGGCTATACAGGACAATGAAGAAAAGAAGCATTTATAGTAACCGATTGTTTGTTTTCCCAGTGAGCATACATGAAGCTAATCATTATAGAGCTCACTTTTTTATGTGTGGTCTCTCTTCACCTAAACTAATCTACTCTCTACCTTGCTCCATAGTGCCACTCCAACCAGCTCAAAAAACTAAAGTGGCTTCCAGTTGCCTACCAAATTCAGAAACACTTTCTCAGCCAGATACACAATGCCTTTTGAGTAGAATTCTAGCATAGATTTCCAGAGTATTCTATATACTTATGTTACATCATCAAATGAACTGTGAGCTGATCAAGAACAGGATCGATGTCTAAATCATGTTCGTGGCCCCCATGATATCCATTTTGCAGTTCATAGTCAAACAGGTTGGACATGAGTAAACCCATGGTCTTCACTGTAAAAAACACACACACACACACACACACACAACTCAAAATAAAACAAAAATACCCATTCCTCAGAGCAGAGTGATCTGGCTCCAGCTGCTTTTGTTTTTCATTTGTCTATAGTTCTGAGTTGTATTGTTTAAAAACGAGATTTTAAAGTGTTTCCTGTTTGTTTGATGGAGAAAAGAGATATCCTTCATCAATTTTGAGGGGTACATAAGAGATATTTCGAGCAATGCCCAGGATAGAAAGGGTTGTACGTTTGCATGTGTATAGTATGTGGTTTGCTTTGAAAGTGTTTTGCTGCAGATGCTGGCACGTCACATCTATATTGAAGGCTTTCTGTGCCAAGAGGTTGCCAGGTAGACAGAGGAAAGAGCTTCTCTTACGAAATTACCAAGAAAAATGCTACACAATAAAGGAAACATTTCGAGGCAACTCCCTTCATTATAAATTGGTACATTTGGCAAATCACTGGCCTCAGGTTTGTGTAAATTTTTGTCTCCCCTCTTAAAAGGAAGTACTTTTGAGCACCCTAAAAACCAAGTTTCAACACGCACAGAGTAACTAAGTAAAAAAAAAAAAAAAAAAAAATTCTCAGAATCTCCTGTTTCCATTTCCTCTTAAGAGAGGTTGGGAGTAGATGGTCTGAAATATATATACAGGCAGTTAGACCACTTAACACAAACTTCTGGCTCAGTTGTCATGGCCCTTGAGGAAACCACGGGTCTGCCCAGGAAAATGGTGGGTACCAAAGGCTCTGTTTTCCCCACTTTTGGAGGAATTTGAAATGGAACGAATTTCAAGAGATGATACGTGATACACTCATTTGTTTTCTCTTTCAGCTCATGACATTTCCTGAGGAAGTTTATTTATGGTATTTCATACAGTAAGTTATGTGACAAAGCAAATTTCCACACACACACACTCTAGGTTATGGCCTTCATGAATCATTTAAACTGCTTTGCAGGAGTTCAGTGGCCCCTTCCCTGCCAAAGTGAGTATATTCTACCGACCACAGTGAAACTCAGACCACAAAAATCCCGTGCTACTGATGAAGTACTTTGATGTAATAAAAGAAGTCTTAGAGGTCAGAGGATGCAGATGTGAGTTCAATTCTCAGCACCAGCATTACTATGTGACCTTGGAGAAGTCACTTGAATACTCAATATGTTTCCTCCTCTGAAAAATACAGATAGGAGACATACTTTGCTGAACCAGTGCAAGACTGTACGTAAAGGCTATGTCTCATCACTGGTTTAAAGCACTTCTTTAGTAGAACCCTGCAAAGTAAATCACAAGAATATAATTTTCTGAGTTATTTTACATTCCTGCTAGCTGTTTTGGCTCCCATCACAACCTGTCAAATCAGAAATTTAGGCGGGCAAAGAAGGAAAATGGTGTAAAATACTAAGCTATACACAAAGTCGAGAAATTTCAGTGCTTCCTGAAATAGAGCTGATTCACCTACATTCCACAGTGTATATTTGCTTTGGGGTAAGTGAGTTAAGTTTTACCTGAAGTTTTTGATTTATCTTCATGTTGCAATAATATTGCTTTGCATACAGATGAGTTTGGGGTTTTATGATTTTGTTTTTATTTAAGATTTACTTCTACCACAGAGCTTTGTATTTCCACCCAGGCCCAGAGCGATAGTTCAGACAGAGACCTGGGATCCTCCCTCCATTTCTCCCAATCCTAGAGTTCTGTCCCTTAGTGTGTCAGGCTTTGCCTACATGAGTGAGAACAACCAGCCTGTGTTCCCAAGTTCCATGCACGAGTCCTCTTCCCAAATGGTAATCTCTTGGTCACCCTTCTGCCCTACGTATATGTCCATTGGCAGCACGATATGCTCTTTGAAGGACAGCCCCATTTGAAAAACTCGCACAAGCCCTGCAAGCAGATGTAGGGCCATCAGGTAAGAAGTTTTAGGTTTTCAGACACTCAGAGCATGGTTTAGAACAATGCTTGAGAAACTCTAATGAGCATCTGAATCACCTGGGGTTTTCTTAAAAATCCAGAATCTGATCCAGCTGGCCTGAAGTGGGCCTGAAATTCTGGACTCTACATCTAATGAGCTCCCAGGTGATTGTAACCCCACCTAAGAACAAATGGTCAGAGGGAGTGGGAGGAGCAGTATGGCATCTGCATTGGCAAATATCCTTGGCCTTGAGGGCTCCTCAGGCTGCGGGGATGGGCACGGCTAGATAGGATCAAAAGAAGGGTCATCTAAAGTATTCACCTAGGGCATGGGTATTGAAGAGAAGTGAAAGGCATGGTCGTTTTTTTACCTGATTGCAAGACAGGAATCTAAGCAGAAGACGGTTTATCAGTGGCCAGGCGTGGTGGCTCATGGCTGTAATCCCAGCGCTTTGGGATGCTGAAGCAGGCAGATCACTTGAGGTCAGGAGTTCAAGACCAGCCTGGCCAACATAGTGAAACCCTGTCTCTACTAAAAATACAAAAATTAGCCAGGCGTGGTGGCGCACAGCTGTAGTCCCAGCTACTCAGGAGGCTGAGGTGGGAGAATCACTTGAACCCAAGAGGCAAAGGTTGCAGTGAGCTGAGATGACACCACTGCACTTCTGCCTGGGTCATGGGAGTGAAATCCTGCCTCAGGAAAAAAAAAAAAAAGAGGGTTTATAAGTGAATTGTGATGAAGGGCAAAATCCAAAGGCTGTAATTCAGACACTGTTTCCATCATTTAGTGGAGTTATCAAACTTAAGTCTTCAAAAAATATTTTTATTAAGAAAACAGACTAGTATAAGGTTTGTTTGAAGATTATTCAAATGTTTACAGTGACACAACATTTTTATCATAGAATCTCCCCATCACTCTATATTTATTTATTTTAAAAAGCAACAGCAACTACAACAGACACCTAGTTCTTCAACCACTCCTCTTTTGACAAGGTCAAAAGTGCTTCACCAGCCAAGTTCCCTTCTTCTGAACATGTTCTAGTTTTCCAGTGTCCTTATTAAAACATGTGGTCATAAAAGGGAAATAATATTTCAACAGTGATCCAATTCCTATGGAATATGCCATGAAAACCCCATCCTTCTGTTCATCCATATACAGATCTCTATATAATTGTATATGTCTGTGTATAATTATATATATATTTATATAATTGTAATTGGCTGTATTTCTGCAATTTAGCTAACAGCAACATTAGCTGTGTTGGTGATTTACCACATTGCTGACTCACCCGAAATTCACCATTAAATATAATTTCTAATTTCTAAGCTTTTTCATACCTGCTTCTGCTAAACTACATTGTGAAGAGTTGGTTTTTCAAATTGACTTTTGAAGAAATTAGGCATGGAAAATACAGCTCACAGTTAAATTCCATTTTTGGCACCTGATCTTTCACAAAGAAGATTTTGATCAGAAACTGTAAGGCAGAGAACAAACTCTCCTGATGACTTATTTAGGCTAAATGCTCAAGGCAAAAGCAAAAGAAATTGAGTTTGTTCTATCCTGGTAAGACCAGCATTGACTTACCAACTCATCATGAAATGTACCTCCATTTTATAAATAGTTCTTGAATTAAGGGAGATAAAGCCCCCAAACAGGTAAACAAACCAAGAAACAAAAACACGAACTCCTATCCTGGTCAAAGCTTAAGAAATAGTCTAAATGTTTTTTTTTTTTTTTTTTTTTTAAGCATCATTTTAAAATGAAACTAAGTAAATCATCTTTCCCCACAACATAATTAGTATGTGGCAAAACTTTTCACTATGTGGCTAATTAATTCTATTTGCATTGTAAGCATTATCCAAAATACTGTAAGAGCCAGAAAGACAAAGTTTGAGCACGGCCTTTAATTAATCCTGCATTATGTCTAGCACAACATCACGCACCCTTGGGAACTTCCAATCACTTAAATTAAAATTTGCACGTACATACAATCCCCTAAAGATGCTTGGGATACAAATGAAGCCTTCAACTACCACATCCCCACACATTTCTACAGAGAGCAGAGAAGAAATGAGTCTCTGAATATTAAAGCGACTCCTTCATAATAATTTAAGGGTCAAAGAGACTAAGGCCTTTTTTTTTTTCTTTGCAATCTGAATAGTACCCAATAGAGTTGATGTTAACAAATGAATACTAAACAAAATGAATCGAATTTAAAGCCACAGAGACAATGTAGTTTAAAAGATGTAAAGTGGCCCGGCACGGTGGCTCAAGCCTGTAATCCCAGCACTTTGGGAGGCCGAGACGGGCAGATCACGAGGTCAGGAGATCGAGACCATCCTGACTAACACAGTGAAACCCCGTCTCTACTAAAAATACAAAAAACTAGCCGGGCGAGGTGGCAGGCGCCTGTAGTCCCAGCTACTTCGGAGGCTGAGGCAGGAGAATGGCATAAACCCGGGAGGCGGAGCTTGCAGTGAGCTGAGATCCGGCTACTGCACTCCAGCCAGGGAGACAGAGCGAGACTCCGTCTCAAAAAAAAAAAAAAAAAAAAAAAAAAAAAAAAAGATGTAAAGTACTGAACTCCAACTTAGCAACAATATTATTCATTCAACAAATGTGTACTGAGCTGAACTGTGTTCAAAACACAGCCTTGGCATTGTTCATCAGAGACGAACAAGGACATGCCTCTGCATTCAGGTTGCTCACAGTCTACTAGGAAAGATAGGGGTTCTAAGAAAGGCAGGAGAAAACTGAGGGGAGAAGCTCCCATTAGAGAGGGCAGATTCCACATCTGATTTGAGGACGAGTCAATTTTGAAAGAAGTGGCGATTTAATTAGGGCATGAAAAAGTATCATAAGAAATGGTCATTCAAAGATTGGGGAAAGATTATTCCACATACAAGCACATAAAACAGAAGCGTGAATGTGGGAAGGTGTGGGAGTTTTTCTACTTCTCACCCTAGGTGAGGTAAATAATGAGTATTGTCCTAAAGCTTAAAATGTTTAACCAGTTTGTGTGTGTGTGTGTGTGTGTGTGTGTGACTGTAAGTGTTGCGTAATTAAAGGTGACACAGAAAAGGGAACATCGTCTACATATCTTCATATTCATTGTCTTCAAATATTATAGAAATCTTATAGTGTTTGCTATATTTATGAGGAAATTAATGTTAAAAGAACCTATTTCAAATGGCTATTGGTCTGTTTGAATCAAGACCCGTGTACTTCCCCGTGTGATACACACCCCACTTACCATCTCTCTAAAGGGGACACAGTGGAGCTGGTAGCATTTTTTTACAGGTAAGTATCCCACAGAAATCTTGTAGACTAATGAGTGTTTCAGTAACGTTAATTGATCATTTCAGTTCAATCTTTGCTCATTTTCTTTCACTCAAGAAGCAAAGTGGGCCCCAAGCACAAATTATACCATTATATATGATTGATATGGCAACATTATGCCGTAAATCTGGTTATTATATAATTTGGAATTAGCTCCAAGAAAGAGCTGGCTTTTCCTCCCCCACTTCCCCATAGGATCTTCCATATCACTGCAGAGGTGATATGGTATCTAAGTACTTGATTCCTAATCTCTTCCCTTTTATCGTTCTCCAGAAATTTAAACTTTGATTTTCAAAAATCACCATTCAGTTTCCTACGGGCATAACCATCTGGTGAGAAAAGTAAACTAATGAGACATTCACATGTTTTATATCCAACTATGCTTTTATCTTAGCCCTTCATATAGTTTACACAGAAGAATAGGTGCGTGTTGAATGTTCCAGTGTGGCTCAAACTTAGTGTTCACAGGGAAACAGGCCAAAAGGTTGGACAGATAGATTGCAGACAGGTAGTAGAAGATACTGGAAATGAGGCTCAGGAGTTTATCTTGCAAACAACTGCAGACTGAGGTAAGCTTTTAATAAGGGAAGAGACATGAACAGGGCCATGGCTTTGACGTGCAATGATTAAATGGTCAGAACTTGACAGACAAGATGGATTTTGGAGAGTAAAAGTAAGGGAGACCAGTTAGGAGCCTCTGTGTGGAGGAACTGTGAGGACCTGAAACAGGGAAGTGACAAAGAGAATAAAAAGGAGGAGATAGACTTGTGAGTCAAAGACAACAGAATCTTAATCTTTAGATGGAAATATCTTTGAAAAATTACACCATGTACCTTTCTATTTTGTGGTCTTGAGGTTTTCATCCTTGATGGGTGAGAAGACACTGGTGCCCTTAACCAGAACAGTCAGTGCAAGTTTGGGAGGGGAAGTGAGTTTATTCCTGAGCCTGCTGAGCTTAAGGAATCTGTGGGGTAGCAAACCTATCCTTGGCACTTTTTGCTCCCTTTCCTGCCACACCTTTCCCCATCTTCCCTCTGGCAATCCCTCTTCAGGGGTGAGACAGCCTTTAGTTATCCAGGTCCCAGATCAGGAAGCCCTCAGTTTTCGATGCAGGAGGAAAGAAGAAAGTGGCTAGCCCGGCAGGCACATTGCACCAGCACAGTTCCTGGTGTGTGACAGTGGAAGCGGGAGGGGAGAGCCTCCAGTCCAAACAAAGCAGGACTCTAACAATGTTGAAATTGGGAGCCAAGCTAAGGACACTGCCAGAGGAGCCTCCACATCATCTCATTTATAACCTGGGGAACAACAAAACAGACATGGGTGGTACGGAATCTCTCCCCACACTCTGGCATCAAGTTGCCAACTTTAAAGAAAAGAAATGCCTAATGAATGACATAAACCAATTAGAGAGCTGTCTAAACTGAGCCCAGGCTCTGAAACAGATTGCCGGCTCCTATTAAGGGCCAAAACAAGCACGTGTGGGACCCCAGAACGCCTGAATTTTGGCCTGTCTCAGAAAGCAGCCCAATACACCCTGCAGAAGCCCCTCTCATCCTTCCCCTCACTTCCAAGCACACCTTTTTAAACAATGCTTCCTAGCTTTCCTCGTAGGATAATCTGGCCAGCCTCCTCTGCTCGTTGCCAGGTAGCATTTAATAACAAAATTTTGTAAGAGCCAGTCACTAAGGGATGTGTGGGAAAGAATTGAGATTTACAATAACTTGTCACCTTAAAGCTTTTGTTCAGTTGTTTTCTGCAAATGTGTATGGTTTATTCCATAAAGAAGTTAAAGCCAGCACTGAAATTGTTTTCTAGCCCCAAATTAATATCAGTTTGAAGGGTAGGGAAGAAGAGGTAAGAGTGGTGGTAGCCATATATTAACTGAGCACCTATCACATGCCAGGATCCTTCTGTTATTTCTGTTAATCTCTCCACAACCCTATTAGCTGTGTGTTATTATTATTATTCCATTTCATAGACAGGGAAACTGAAAATCAGAGAGGCAAAGCAGTTGTTCAAGGTCACCAAAATAGTATGTGAAAAATACATTCACTAGCTCCAAAGTGTGGTACTGTTGATAACCTAATGTAATTACTATTTTTAAATAAAATGTAATGGGATGGAAAAAACAGGTAAAAAGTACAGATGAGCAAAAAAAAAAAAAAAAAAAAAGGCAGAAACTTCAGAAAATTACATTTAATCCCACCACCCAGAGATAATCACTGTTACTATTCTGTGTAAATTCTGCAACTGCAGAAGTTTTAACTGCCTTTTTTAGAGTTCCTACACTGATGCTGCAAAAAAGTTTTAAAACAGATTACATCTTATTCCTATATTTAGAATCATCAAGAAATAACACAGAAGATGTTTTCAAATTGTTTGAAAAATGAATTCAAAAAGTAGTTATCAAATCCTACTATGTGCTTGAATGCTGCTTGGCATCTGGAGAATGAGAAGGCATTTGTGTTTTAGTACCTGTCCTCCCAGAGCTCTCCTGAAACGTCAGCATTGGTAAGTACAAGCCTACCCAGAGCTCTGGGATGTCTCTGCAGTAGCAGCCAGAGGAACCCACTGTAACCATCATCAACTTTCTATGTGACTCTGGCCCAAACACAATGCCCCCAGCTTCAGTTTGTTCATCTCCTAGTTGGTTTATCAGTATTTCCCTGCTTAATATTAAGGGTTGTTTTCAGGAGCTAAAGAGATAAATATTTGTCAAAGCTCTTTGCAATAAACAAAGCACTATGCAAATAAAACATAATTGGCAAGATCACTAAAACAAAAACTTGGCTTCTCAGATTAAGAATTGTCATGGGGTTATAAGCATATAAAAGCATGTACTAAATGCTTTTAATTTTTTTACAGTAATTTATATTACTATATTTATATTTTTTATAATAATTTTTAAAGTAGCATAAAATACTACCTTTTTAGTCCCCTAAATCGTAAATTAGTGTCAAAACAAAAACCAAAATGCTATCATAATAATATCATATCCGCTCATTGGTGTGGCACATAAATAGTAACAGTGATGATAATAATGACGGCTAATACTTACTCCCTTTGGCACTATAGTTTCAAACACCTCGTAGATGCATTGCATGACTTTCTCATTTATTCCTCAGAATCGTCCTATGAAGAGACAGATTATTATCTCCATTTCAGAGATAAAAGAAACTCCATTAAAATATACCAAGTATTTTTACATACAAACAGATCACCTCATTTAGTCCTCATATCCCCATCATTATTTCTGTTTGGTTGCATGGGTGAAACTATGATTCAGAAAGACAATTTCCCTAAAGTCCCGTAATTTGTTGAAGCCAGACCTAGGTTTAGAAATGGGTCTACCTAAATATTTTTCAACTAAACTACAACTGTCTCAGCATTCAGTCACACAATCTTAGAAAACTTTCCCATCCTTTTAACTTTTCTAATAACTCTCCACCAACAGCACCTGTACTCACTATTATGAGAGGGTCTCAACCTGCGTCATTCAAAAGACATCAGCAAAGCTTTTTCAAAATGGCCTCCTCCTAAACCTCTTCTATACCTGCAGTAGTCCACAGTAAAACATAGCCAAACTTCTCTGCCCTGGAAACATTCAGAGACTTTTTCCTTCATAAAATGTTATTCCTTTCAAAGAAAACCAGTAGCCCCTTAATAAAAGCTGCCACTTAATTGCTGATTTCATCGATGGAAAATGTATCTGTTTGTTCTATTTATTCCTAACAGGGGTTAAGACAAAGCTTTGTATGTTAATGTGCTCAACGAAAGATATCATCAAGTCATCTTCCATATATCTCTTTACTTTATCACACTCTATCGATTCATCACTGAAACGTGGGCTTTAGGACATGGAGGAATGTAGACATGAGTGTGTGAGTGTTGGGAGGAGGTGTTAAGTGGTTTAGAACAGGTAAAAGGAAGGAACCATCTAAGTTAATTAATGGGCAGAGGAAGGATGGGACATATATGGGAAAAATCAACGTGTCTGATTTGGCAAGGTTATGGTTTATGTAAGTGAAATCTAGAAATAGATAGAATAGGAAAGTAGATTAGGACCATAATGCAAGGTCTTAAAGTCAGGCTATGAAGCTGTACGTTATTGCTTTTCATATTTTGCAAGTAGAACACTCCCACTGCCATAGAGCTATGACCACTTGCCATAAACACAAAATTTATTTGCAATTGTTGTGTCATTAAAACCATATAATTATGTTTACTACTGCATTTCATTTACACTGATTAATTTTAACGTAAAAACAATATCTGAAAATCTACACCATTTAATTGATTAAATTTAGGCTTCAGGTAGATATGGCATGTTTATCCTGTGGCTTCTTATAATAACTATGACAACTTTGTTACCTGAGATTTTCTGTAATCCCATTTATAAAGCATAAGTAGATAATAGGGCATCATGGGCAAAAATCTGAGCAAAGATATAGGTTGATCAGCATGGTATGTTAATAAGGTAAACTGACAGATTAAAGTTGAATAGATTGAAAGACTGGTAAGACTGAAAGTAGGGTGATACAATCATCTCATAGTACTTAATATTTATTTAGTGCTGCTATATCAGGCATATTAAAGAAGTAGGCTCAATTAATTCTCCCAATTTTCTGAAGTAAAAACTATCATCATCCCCATTTTACAGGTGAAGAAACCAAAAGAAAGATAATTTAAATGACATTTCAAAGACTATGTAGTTGGCAAGTGATTCAACCTGAACTTAAGCAGGGGCAGCAGGTCTCCAGAATCTCAGCTCT